>NC_034012.1:17604763-17856447 GCF_000346465.2 Prunus persica
CACGACGCGAAAATGAACCACCGACGTCTTATGCTATAATTACAGAAAACATAGTAGTGATTCCTATTTAGACCTTTAACGACGTTTTTAAAAACTTTTCGACGTGGTAATATCATTCACACGACGAAAAATATAACATACGACGTAATAAGAATAATTCACAGTTTAATAAAAATTTAAAACAGAGTGATAGTAGGCTTACAATTAATTTTGCTTTCTCTGCCACCTTTGGATCAGGGATGTTACCATGTTTGTCCTGTCTAGCTCTCTTCCATAAGGTAGATCGATCAATTTCTACCCCAGGCATGGTTTCCTCCAATTGATCCTCCAATCCAGCATATCCTTTTCGAGACAATCGATGATTGTACTCGAGTTTCTCCCTAATCTGTGCATGTTGAGAATGCACAGACTCAAAATCTTTGGATAGCCTTGAAGCTACAAAGGCATCCCATTGTGCTTTCTCTATGAATTTATATGTTTCAGGGGGTTGGCTTAATTTCTCCCTGTCATTGGTGTATGGAAGGATATAATGCCTCGTTAGTGTAGACTTGAAATCCTTCCATTTCTTGGAAGCAGAAGCTAAAACAGAGGTCTTGCCCCCTTGGCCTACGACAAAAGCCATGTCAACTGCTTCCCAAATCTGCTCCTTTATATCCTTGGGGATTTGGGACCATTTCTTGTCCACAAGTGGGATCCTGGAGCGTGCCAACACACCAATATACGACTGCATCTCAATATGTGCTTGGCCAACACCTTTCCCCCTTTTATTGTACTCAACAATTGGCCTCAGTTTCTGAAGCTTTCTCTTCACAACACGAGGCATTGTGCTCATACCTCGACCAGTCTTTGAATCATCTGAGATTGTTGTCTGGCTGGTTTGTTCTGTCTCAGCAGATGATGAAGCAAACTTCATCTTCTTCGAAGACTTCATCTCCTTCGAAGACTTATCTTGAGGAGCTACCATTCCAAGCTTCTTGGAGCCAGAATCCTTAGTTTGTTGTTGAGAAACCATTTTAACAGACAAAACTGCAAGTGAAAATATTTCAGGAAAACATTAAGAACACAAACGACGGTATTAAAAAAATACGACGTATGATATGATTTTAGACGACGCAATGAAATAATCTCAGACGTAATAAATGTTTAAAACCATTATTTATATAACGTCGTGGTATATATGTTCACACGACGTCAATAGTAATACACCGTCGTGGTAAACTATTATTTATATAACGTCGTGGTATTTATGTTCATACGACGTCAATAGTAATACACCGTCGTGGTATTAACATTCACACGACGTAAAACAATAAGATATTTTGTCGTCTATATTAGATACCAACCCTAGTTTCTTTTTCTTTATATTTTATCAAATAAGGGAAAAACAAAAACCATTGTTCAGCGAAATCAAACCTGCAATTAAACAAGCATATAAAAAAAGACTATTATTTTAAAAACAACTTTGTCAATTTTCAGACGACGCTAGAACAACTGACGAACCGTCGTGGTCTACCGTCGTCTTATTTAGTTGATGTAGTTGTCTTCAAAGTTGGAAACTTTCCCTCTTTGTCTGTATATTTTATCAAACTTGGAAAGAAGTAAAATGATTTTGGCCAGAAAAAAGGTAAAAAGATTTTTCAAACAAAAAACGTATGAGCATGCAAAACAGTAACCAAAATAGTGAAAATGAAAGCTTACCTTTTGCGTGCAATGAAAGCAAGAGGAAGATGATCGATGTTTAAGTTCAGAGACGACGAAGAAGACGAGAGGAAGACGATGAGAAACTCTGACAATGCTCTGACAAGGAAAAAAGACGAAAAGGTTTCTCTGGGAGATTGAAATTTTTAATCGGGTTTGGAAACAGTGCATGTGTAAGTCGAAAAGTTGCTTACATATAAAACCATTTCAAAAAAATAATACGGCGGTTACATTTAACTACGTCGTTTTTAACTAAAACGACGCAATATTTTTCATTCGACGTGGAATCATTTCATTTAACGTCGTTAGGTTTAATATAACCGACGTGGATTTTAATTTTTAAATTATGAATAGAATTTTTTTTCCCGTGACCTTTCAGTTTATTTTTCAATTACAGTGCGTTATAAATAGAGTTTTTTTTCCGGAGGAAATTTAAAACGAAGGAAATTAATATTCTGCAATATGTAAAGTTTCTTTTTTGGATGACAGATTTAAATAAAATAAGAATATAAAAACAACAAATGTGTAAGTCAAGTAGACGAAAAGTTGCTTACATATAAAACCATTTCAAAAAAATAATATGGCGGTTACATATAACTACGACGTATAAATTACAAAATACGACGGTACATTTAACTTCGGACGTGGTAAATAAATACGACAGTAGTTTGTAGGTACCGTCGTAGTAAACTCAAAAATTAAAGTACATAAGTAATAACTCGCGTCATGGTATATTATTTAACACGTCGTTTTTATTAATGTACCGACGTGGATTTCTGTAATATACGTCGATCATACCGACGTTGATTTTACAATTTAAACGGCGGTTTTTTTGTAAGGACCGCCGTTGGTTTTAAAAATTTATTCTATAAATTTGTCGCTTTCATTCATTTTCGGTTTACATTTAAGGTTCCAAGTTCTTCCTCTCTCAGTCTCTCATGTCTCAAAGATAATAATTTGGATGTTTTCTCAAAGAGAAATTGAGCTTACTCGCATCAAATATATGTCCACAAGAAGAAGCTTGTCAACTAGCCTTCTCACTTCCTTGATCAAGCCTGATAGGACACTTAGTGCTTCTGAATACTCCTTGCTTTCCATCAAAAGAGATGCAAGCCTGGCCTCCACTCGCTGTCGAAGGAAAGTTCGCTTCTCAGGGAAATCTGAAGATCAGATGTGCCTGATCCTCTGCTTGATTTTCTTGCCTAAGAAGATCCGTCGGATTTATTGTGATAGCCTCTTCCTTTATCCGTAGAGCTTCAGAAGAAGAAGATGGGTTTCAAGAATGCGATAAAGAATAGAAATGGCTTCAGATGGCCTCTAAAGCATGAGCAATTGAATCAGTAGTTTCTGGGAGATATGATGAAGACATTGTCAATGCTTTGAACTACACAAGTCCTGCAGAAAGATATGTTAAAGAAACTGAAACAACGGCGGTTTTCTGTTCTACCGTCGTCTTTTCTCGTCGTCTATATTAAGTTAAGATGACGGTAGATTTATAATTACCGACGTAGATTATTTTGTTAAACGTCGTTAAGTGTACTACAACCGACGTGGATTTTAATTTTAAATTATAAATAGAGTTTTTTTTCCCGTATTCTTTCAGTTTTAGTTTTCAATTCCAAAGCGTGATAAATAGATTTTTCTTTCCCGAGGAAATTTAAAATGAGGGAAATTAATGTTCTAGAATTTGTAAACTAACACGACGCAATATTTGCAAATCTGTGTCATCTGTTAAGATTATGATGTGGAACAGAGTTCCATCTGGTAAGATTTCGTAACCCTTGGGATCTCAGACAAAACTGATTATGTCGGCGGTGTTCTATATAAACCGTCGTGGTTATTTCAATTCTTGTCATTAAGTAGATCTACCGACGTAGGATAAGAAAATCAAAGAAAAAAATTGTTAACAAAAATTCTTATTAAGACGACCGTTAAAATTAAAGGTACGACGTATAAAATGAATAAATACGACGATAAATTTTATTGTACGATTTAAAGATAACGTAGTAGAACTATACGAGAATGACGTCGATATATTTATATTTTCCGTCGTTGTAAATTAATTTAATACGGCGATATTTTGTATTTTAAAGCCGTGGATTTGTTTGTAATTATACGGCGTCTTATACGAAAACCTCGTCGTCTTATTTTATGAGTAAAAACGGCAGTTTTTATTGAAATCGTCGTCTTTACTTTCTACGTCGGTCGATTCATAACTTCTGCCGTTCTTTGTTGGCATTGATTTTACACTGCGGAAATCTGTTTCAAATAGACGTCGGTTGTTTAATTATGTACGTCGTTGTTTTTGAACAGCCATTTGAAACTCCATTTTTTAGTTGTCTAAGGTTGTATTACACGACGGTGTTTTTAGAACCGTCGTCTTTTTATAAACCACGACGGTTTTCACTTAGACCGTCGTTGTTTTCTGGTCGTCTTTTTCACTTTTTGTAGTAGTGGGATGTTTATTCAATCAATTATCTATTAGTTTATCACAAACAATTGGAAGGAAATGCATTGCATGATGGGTTTAACTGATTTAAGTTGATTATATAGCGAGTTGACAAACATTGTGAGTGTAGAAAATATGTAGTAATTAATGAAAGAAGTTAAACACACCATAATCATTTATATTTAATGATTTACTACAATATTTTACACTTTATACATAGCATGGTAAGATACATGAGTGACTTAGTACCACATAAAGTTCTTATGAGGTTCAAATTTTTCACTATCTTCATTATCTCTATGTGTACAGTAAGTGTATTGTGAAGAGTAGTCATCAAATGATAAATCCCCAAAATAGTTTGGCATGTAATTAATATGCCACCCATATGGATCCAAGTTTCGTTGATGTTGTCCATAAGAAAAATCATTTGAGATTGGATCTCGGATTCTTTCCATGAGCCGCTCGATTCCATTCCAAAAGGAAATGTCAAAGACTCACATTCTCATGTGAAAATCTGATTCTTGCAAAAACAGTTTAAAACACAACAATATAAATATACACATTTTAGCATATTATCACTAAAACATAAACAACATGGTGAGTAAGGCGTTGGAGGAGTGAAATGGCAAGGGTTTGAATCCCTTTTGAGTGTGCTTTGTGTTTTTTCCCCTTTTTTTCATTCCATTGATATTTACTATATTTTCAATATTATAGCGATATTTTGATAAAATATTGCTGAAGTGTGAGTAAAATTATATTGACATCGATATTTTTCGATATTATTGATATTTATACGATATGTGTATGGATATGTTCCAAAATATCCATGATCCGAAAAAACGATAATATCCTCGATATTTCATCGATATTATTAATATTTTAGACTATGGTTCTAGCCTTAAAAAAAAAAAAAATATATATATATATATATACAGTCCCCTTCTATTGAGGGATCCCTCAAATAAAATTATTTGAGGGACGCCCTTTAGGGTACCCTACAATTCTTTTCCCAATAATCCAAACCATCTATTTTTTAGGTATTCATTCATAGATCATCCTTACAAAAAATTAGACAAATCGGAAACCGTTTCGACATCCAATTGTGTCTTACAAAATCAATGAACACGGTGCTTTAAGAAAAGTACTAAAATTTCAATAACTCAATTGAGTGGTCACATGATATCGGATTCAAGTGATTTTTTGTAGAGATGATCTTTGAATGAGTATCTACAAAATAGATGGTTTGGATTAGTGAAATACAATCCGGAGTGGGGCCTACAAGGGGTGTCCCTCAAATAAGCTTATTTGAGGGATCCCTCAATGGAAGCTCTCTATATATATATAATGTACGGGATATAACTTATAAGTCATAACTCTATTTCCTTTTCGTCTTCTTCAACAAATTGTCGTTTCTTCTCTCTCCTCTCTCACCACCACCTCCCATTCTCGACTCTCTCTCTCTCTCTCTCTCTCTCTCTCTCTCTCTCTCTCTCTCTCTCTCTCTTGTTCTCCTCCTCTTGCTCTCTTCAGAGACTGAGACAGAGGTTGATGAGGATTTGGATTAACATAATCTATGTATATAAAGCAAAAGGCAGAGGATGATAAAACATTCAAATACTAGAAAATGCCCGTAGTTTAGCAAACATTAAGAATTGAAATTATTAATTAAATGAGAATAATATGGTAAATTCACACTTTTTCAGACTAAAAGAATTTTAAAATTAAAAATAAAATTAAATAATGGTCTTATTTTTACCCTCTGTTTAGATGAGAGAACTCATAATTTAACTAAACGTCGGGATAGTGCCATTTAAAAAATGTTGTCATTCACAAAATTCGAAATACATAAATCCAAACACTAAAATCTTCAATTGCTAGAAATTAAAATTATGAAAATCTAAATTTCATCATTTTAGAATTTTATGTAATATTCAATTCCTTCATCCAAATAGAGGGTATGAGAAATTGACAATTCCTTGTTTGGCAACTTAACTTAGGAATTTATTAAATGACGCACGAAAAAAATTGTGGAAATTGGGGCATCAAATTCCCGAGTTTAAATTTCACCAAAATAGAAGTCATTTTACAATTTCTACAGTGTCATTTACAAAATAATTAATTGTCGATTTGCCTCTGAACTTGTACGCTATTGTCAATTTGCACCCTCAAATTTTTACTTATTTTTTTGGAAAATTAAGTATACGAACTAATTTTTATTGCCAATTCCCCTCCTATAATCTAAATCTCAACATTTCATCCAATTTTCTGTTATAAGTAAATTAATCATTTTATATGTTAAAATAACATAAAATCTCAAATGAATAATTTTAATAAATAGAGGACCCACCCACTTCACTTCTTTCCCTTTTGTTGTAATTAAAAATACAAAGGGGAGGGGGGGAGCTCGAATAGGAGAGAGAGAGAGAGAGAGAGAGAGAGAGAGAGAGAGAGAGAGAGAGAGAGGAAGAAGGGAGGGGGGGTGAAAAATAGAAAGAAGGGAGGGGGGAAGGGAGAAGAAATCTATGGGGAGGGATGGGTCTGGTCTGTGTGTTATGGGTTCGTTTGGAGGGGTAGGTTTGTGGGTTTTGGTTTGTTGGGGGTGGGTCTATGATGGGGGATGGGGCTGGGTCTGTGAGTTCTAGGTTCGTTTATGGGTAGTGGTCATAACAGGGGAATCAGGGGGAGGATGGGGATGGGGTGAATGGTATGGGGATGAAAAAAACAAAAGGGGGGATGTGGGGGAATTGGTCAGGTTTGAAGGGTCGTAGGGGAATGGGAGGAGAAGAAAAATGAGGGGAACTGTCAAATTTTGTAGAGGGTTAATTGTCGATTTACCCCATAAATTTGTACACTACTTTTAATTTGCACTCTCAACTTTTTTTTGGAAAATTAAGTACATGAACTAAATTTTATTGCCAAATCCTTCACCCCGCCCAACGTCTAAATCAACAAAATGTCATCCAATAATTAGTCAAATTATTTTTGAAAAAATTAAAGAAAAAAATACAAAAACAAAAACAAAATTCTAGGGACCCAACCAGAATTTATCTGCTATTTGATGCCCATTTGTTGTTGTTTCTTAATCTCAGTTTTGTTAGCAGAAATTTATGCTCCATTTGAACCTTTATCTATTGATGACTTAAGTTGGACCGATAATGAGCTGGCTATATTTTCTAAATTATATCATTTTAAAATTTTATATAATTTTCAATTTCTTCGTCCAAATAGAATGTTATGAAACAAAACTAAACATTAAATTTTTTTATTTAAAATTATAAATAAATAAATAAATATTATTATATAAAAAAAATTAATAACCAATTGGCAGGGCTAGTATAAGTTAATTTAACGGTTTTTGTGGTGCAAGCGCACAACACTAATACAAACTACTGGCACAAGGACAGGCAACCAACGAAGCCCAAACATTCTAAAGATATGACGACGTCGTTTGAATCGTCTCGTTCCCTTTATTATAATTCTCTAAAACCCTAGCAAATAAACAAAACAGACAAAACCACAAACTCTTAAGCCCTCCCCTCTCTCACTCCTCACTCTCTGACTCTCAAATCCTCCAATGGAGCAGAGATTAGCAAACACATGGCGCATGTCAGTGAACGAGAAGAAGTTCATCGAGACCGCTTTACTCTCCGACCTCCGAATCGATGGCCGTCGCCCCTTCGACTACCGTAACCTCACCATCAAGTTTGGCAAAGACGAGGGCTCGGCGGAGGTCCAGCTTGGCCAAACCCATGTAATGGCCTTCGTCACCGCCCAGCTTATCCAGCCTTACCGGGATAGGCCAAATGACGGCTCTCTCTCCATCTTCACCGAGTTCTCTCCAATGGCCGACCCCTCCTTTGAGCCTGGCCGCCCCGGTGAGTCTGCTGTTGAGCTGGGCCGCGTAATTGACCGAGGTCTTCGGTTAGTTCCTTTTCCCGTTTCTACTATCAATTTGTTTTTACTTTTAATTTTAGTTGAACCTTGTGTGTTTTCCAAATTTGGAATTTTTTTTCGTAATTTATGCATATTTGTATAGGAAAAGTGAGAAATTCAATACCAAATAAAACATACTGTATGAATCCATTTTTACTTTTGTTTTAAAGTTCGATTTTTGTTATATTTAGTCTTGCTCTGGATATGACGTGCATGGTTAAATTTTCACATTGTTTATAAATTTTGGGACTACTGAGCTGAACAATATTGTCATTTGAGTAATGAGAAACAAGAAAGAAGAGATATGTGACAGGACAGTGTTGTTATGCATTGAAATGAATTAATATGCAGGGAAAGCAGGGCGGTTGATACAGAATCGCTTTGTGTTCTTTCGGGGAAGTTAGCATGGGCTATCCGTGTTGACCTCCATATTTTAGATAATGGAGGGTAAGCTCTACTTCCTTTCTATTCTGACATTGTATTTTTGTTCTTTACGTTTTCCCTGCTATATATTGAAATTTACCTTTTTAGAAATAAAATGTGGACAGAAACCTTATTGATGCTGCTAATATTGCGGCATTGGCTGCTTTGTTGACTTTTCGGAGGCCTGAGTGCTCCGTGGGGGGAGAAGATGGTCAGGAAGTGATTGTTCATCCACCTGAGGTTAGCTCCTGTTGCTCTCGCTCTGTCTCTGTACACAGATTCCCACTGATCAAGTCCTATTAAATTCTTATATGAAGCGTTTGCATGTAGAACTCAAATTTTCCTGAAGTCCTACTTGAAAATGGAAGATATTTTCCGCCAACGAACTGAAACTAGATCCAAACGAAATAAAAATGGATAAATATTCCTAACCAAAAAAAACACAATAATCTGAAATTATAAAGTTACCAGAAGACCTGTATGTTGTGGTCAAAAACATTAATTTGTGCTTTTGACACTAGGTGATGAGCTTTGCAAATCAAGACACAAGGAAGTATACGTGTGTGTATTAGTGTAAAATACTATGCATATCACACTGGAATAACCCTTTTAATTTTTATATGTATGGCATTTTGACAGGAGAGGGAGCCACTTCATCTAATCATACACCATCTACCTATAGCAGTAACCTTTGCATTCTTCAGTTTCGAGAGCAGAGTGGTAAGGAAAAGTTTTTTTTCTTTCTAAATATGATGTTTGCATAAAACTTGGCTGAAACCATTAAGTTCTTTGTCTGACTTGATTCGATGCCACATAGGTGATTGATCCAACCCATCATGAAGAGGCTGTTATGGGGGGACGAATGACTGCAACACTTAATGCAAATGGAGATGTTTGTGCCATTCAAAAAGCTGGAGGGGAGGGTGTCTTGCAGAGTGTTATAATGCAATGTTTGCGAATTGCCTCTGTCAAGGCTGGTGCTATGACAGAAAAGATAAAGAAGGCGGTGAGGTTTTCACTCTATGAAACAGTCTTTTAATACTTGATTTGCCTCTCTTTCACTTGAAGAAAAATGATAACCCTTTACGAAAAATTCTAGAATCATAACATGAACTGGCTAATCTAGAAGGCAAATGGCAGATTCTTTTTTTTTTTCTCAAGTACACATCAGTGACATTTTTCATCAATATTGCTTGGAAGGTCTCTTGGAAAAGTACTCATGATCAGAAGAGACTAAATAAGTGTTTACTTCAAATAAATATTTGGATATAACAATCAAGATGTTGATTCATTTGGAAGAGCTTTATGTGGTCAAATGTATTCTCATGTTTCAGCTATTCTTAGTCTTTCTACTGCAATTCAAATGTAGGTTGATTCATACAACACAGAAAGAGCATTACGCAAGATCAAGCGCCATACTTCTTCTGACCCCATGGATGTTGATAGAGGTGCTTCTAATACAGGGGTGACACAAAACTCTTCTGTTTATCATATGGAGAGATTAAAGCCGGTTTCTGAGGAAGGCATTGCCAATCAAAGTGAGGATGTTGAAGGTGAAACTCAATTATCAGACAAAAGGCAAACTAACAAGGTTAATGATGCGAAGAATTTTATTGGGGGGCCCTCAAGTTGGTAAGTTTCTGATTTAATGAAAATTTAGGGCCTCGCTCCTGATTATCCTTCCTTTCTGATTATCAAGTTGAGTTCAGAATATCCTGGCTCACCATCTGTTTCTTATCCACAAATCCTCAGGATGGGAATATATTGAGCAGTGGATGGGTTAAAATTAGACTTCCCTATTTTCTCCTAAAAGCTGAACCAAAAATAGGCCATCAAACAAGTGATTGGGGAAAATGAACATAATTTTATATTCTTGAAACGGGTTCTGTAGGCACATGCACACTTATTTCTATGCTATGAAGAATAAATTTATTCTTTGTATAACTAGTTTCAGTAAAAAAACATTCTTGATAAGCCCCAGCCCAGCAAAAGTAAATAGTTGAATAAATTAGGAAGGTTAGACCTGTATCGATTTATTTGATTCTAGTTTTCTTATTATTATTCTTCTTTCATTTTTCCTCAGGGATCCATACTCAAAGGGTGTTGATTCGGATTTCTTAAAAGCTTCTCTAGCTTCCCATGGTACTATTTCTTGTGATCACTTATAAGAGTAAAGGAAAATGACCATTTACCTGTTGCTGCTCCTTGTGATGACTTTAGCTCATTCCAGAGTTTTTAAGATTAATGATCCTGTTTATTTAGTTATTCATCCTTGTGGAAAGTGGAATTGACTCATAAAATGGGGAAATGCATATTGGTTATGACTTACAAATGAAAAGAAATTATGTAGGTTCTTGGTTTTTACCCTTCTTATGCGACCTAATGGTTAAGAATCATGCTTCCATTTTTGAAATTAATAGTGTTGGCCCTGCTGATAGCATTGAAGTTGGTGGATCTGTAGAGGTGATGTGATGGCCGTAGTAGCAGTGGGACAAAGCATCGCAACTTTCATGTTTGTTTAGAAATTCCAACATTGTGCTATTGTTTCAATCTTAGATGATTGTATCTAACTTCTCAGTAAAAGAAAAAGAAGAACTCAAGATGCAAATTAACATTGTATTACTGTAGAATTTATTTAACAATGAGCACCTTTCTTTTGGCTTGATGTAATGAGCATGCTTAGTAGTCTATATTTGGCATGTAAGATGTTTGTTCATACTAGTTTCATTCATGAAATGTTCAACTTAGAATGTAGATATAATTATGCATGATTGTGCATACTTATACAGACATGCACATACAGGAAGAGAACTTTCGTTTACATGCATGCACTCCCAGACATGCACATGCACATTTATATGAGATGGAGAGAACTTTAATCTACAGGCATTGACTGCAGATGCATGATATGTGCAGGAATGTCAATGACTACTAAGAAACAAAACGACTCAAAAGGTGAGGAAACAACCAGCGGAGCCAAGCCAGAAGAACCTCCTGAAGATATTAATCCAAAACCTTCACCCATTAGGGCAGCTGAAACTGCAGAACAAACAAATGGAGAGAAAACCTTGAAGGATGCTGTGAAGCCCAAAAACAAAAGACCCAGGAGAAAGAATCGCTCCTCTACAGGTCCAAGCTAGATGGTCTTGTCCTCATGGCATGTACGGTGTTATTCTGTTTCTTGGACATATTTTCATTTGTGCTTCTCTGTGCCTTGAGTGTGGATAAATCAAATTTGTTATTAAAAAAAAATCATTATCTTTAAAAAGCAAGGATATCTTGTCTTCTTACTCACCAATCTTAGAAAAAGATAATTGATCTGTTTTTTTTTGTTCTGAAAAGTGAATACGTGCTTTCAAATGCTTGGAGTGACAGAAAATTTCGTTTGGTGATATTTTACTGTGCACGTTGCTTTCTCACCATGTTACTTGGCAGATATTTGTGCGCTGCAGTTCTCTTTGGAACTCATGAAAGGCAAAAGGAGTTGAACAAGTCTGCGATCAACTGCAAATTGATTCGAGGGGGATCGGTATGGCTAGTAAATTGAGATATGATAGATGATCGTCTGCAACTGAGTCTGGCTTGACCAAGTTGCTTGCAACTGTTGACCAGAAAAATGAAGCATTATCTTGTTCTCATTGTTGGCTAAAGCTGCTAAGTTGCTTCTCATGCAGATGTGGTAACTCACATCTAACTGTTTAGTTGACATTTAGGATTTTATGTATTGCTCTGTCGTGTACCTTGCGTTGTCATGTATTCTTGTTTTGTTTACCCCTTTAGTTTTGGTGTGCAAATTGTACATGAACGAGGTTACTAAAATTACAAAAAAAATTATGTTGCGCAAGAAATGATGACTACCCACTTTCTACTATTTCATCTTCTCTCCTGAATGTCAATACTTAAGGTAAAGGTGACGTCTAATTTCATTTTGGCAAAAATAAATAAAGAAAGAAATCAACATTAGGTAGGAATTGATCAAAAATTATTTTTGCATTCCCCTACAGCATCGTCACCGCAGTGGAGTGGAATTTAACCAACAAATTCAGGATAGATACGTGTATCCTCTATGCCCAGGACAGTTTAACCTCCAATTCAGGATGGTAACCTCCAATTCAGGATGGATTGGTGTGACCTCTATGCTAGGGAGAAATTATATAATACTACAGTAGTATGATTACATTTTGTACATGTGTTATAATATGAATGGACAACATGGTTTATTTTTTCCTTTTTAGGGAATAGTATGAATACATATCCACTAATATTACAATATGTGTACAAGATGTACCACGTGACCGTACTATCATAATATTCTATAATCTCTCAATGTCGAGGACACCAAAATGCCGAACCATGAGTGAAGAAATGCATGAGAGACAAGCATATTAGCTAGTGATTCTGAGGCCCAAATTCTTGACTGGAGGGGATGCCAAAGACCTCTGATTTTCCATCCATTCGACAGATAAAGTAGAGGGCAGAGCTTTTGGTTTTTCATGTTGTTAAAAGTGTAGAACAATCAAGATAGATGACGAGTGCTTGATCAAATTGATCGGGTCATTTCTTCAAGTCTACCAGTCTATCAGGATGCCTGAGTTGCATACATCACCACATCTCCACTTGCCACCTATTTTAATTATAAAAGGTTCGTCTTGTCGTGACCAGGGACGGATGTTCATGGAGGGCAGGTTGGGCTACTTCCTGGCCCAAAAATTTTCCCCCAAAAAAAAAAACAAAAAAACTACATATCTTTAGCAGCCCTCCCAAAATTAAAATAAATTAAAACCTACAAGCCTTTTGCCTAGTTGACTTCATATCTCTCCTCTTCTCTTAGCTTCTCCTCTTGGGGTTCTCCTAAATCTTTAACTTTAGTTTTAATTTGAAATTGAGTATTCTAGGGTTTAAGTTAGGCATGAATTATAATTAGGTGATTTTGTGAAATTAGGGCTTTGATTTTAGGAATTTTGTATAAAAATGCATTTGAGGTGTAAGGCTCATTACGTCCCCAAGATTAGGTGTATTTTTTATATATGTTTTTTAAAAAAATTCACTCGTACCATCAAGAAATATGTAAATTTTGCCTAACTAGCTTTCAAATCTTGAATCAACAACTAGTCGTGACCTTCTCCTGAATGCTCAAAACCTTTGTTGCTCCACCCTTGCAGGGGCAGAAAAACCATCATTCATGTCAAAGTTAAACCACTTACATTACAATGAGAAATGTTAGCGAGGCCACGTAATAGTACCACACTGTATATTACTTCAGTAATAAAGGTATGTCCAACCAATATAAATAGGTCACACAACCATTAGATATGCAGTACACAATACAATATTGTAATGAGGTCTCCCTAGCATCTATCTTCGAAGGTTCAACTAACATCTAGGGAGGTCGGCTACCTCCAAGGACTGACCTATGTGTATGCTGAAGTGGGCTTCAGCCTAGGGCAAAATTTCTAAGTTGGTGTAAATTTTATAAGGTTATTTCTACTACAATAAATGTTAGTCCACCACTGCAGCATATAAATATTAGGCTATTAGTCCACGCGTGCATGTCTTTTCTTGTTTTAATATTAGTACATTCATTCTGTGTCTCTTTTTAATCTAATAAAATAATAAAAGACAACATGAGATATTTAATACAAAAGAAATGGTGGGAATTTCAATCAGGAATGAATTAACGTCGGCTTGATTTCTCCGTTATCTTTTTTTTTATGCTACCAAAAGTCTCTATTTTCATCGCATTGAACTTGATAAGGAGGCAAGAGAGAATCATAGGCTCTCCTTTCACTTCACTATTGCACATTTCATCTATTTTTTTTAGAGAACGTGAAATCAATTTGTAAAAAACATGATATTGATGTGCCATATATGAGTGCTTGATATAAAGTTGGATCGGTCTTTCTCTAATGCGGACGTCCACATGCTTTGAAAATTCAGTCGTCCCTTTCTCAGCTTGTTTTTTCAAGTGGATTGGATTTCTGAAATTCCAAGTAGTCCACAATTTGCCTATATAAATAATTTATATAAAAAGCAATCATGGGTTTGGGAACGTCCAGATGCAGAAGAAGAAAGCACATAAAGCACATGTGGGAAAGTGGAGTTGCAGAAGAAGAAAGCACTCCCATTGGTTGCTCTCACGTCTCTTGCAACATATTTTTGTTTAGAGTAATGCTATTTAGACACACAATATTGACTATCTTAGCTGACCACCTTATGTAGCAATTGATATATCATGCCATGTCAATTAATGAATGTTGCCATGAGGCCACTCACTAGGAATGCTAGGGTTTTTTAATTTGTTTTTTAATTGACATGACGACATTCATTAATTGATATGGCATGACACATCAGTTGCCACATAAAGTGGTCAGTTAAGGTGGTCAATGTTGTGTGTCTAAATAGCATTAGTTTATATATACAAAATGTGCACCACTTGAAATTGAAGGAATGCAATCCAACTGCAAAAAAATAAGGTGTGGAGAGGATGATAGGATTTTAACAATATGCGGAGGTCCGCATTAGAGGAAAATTATATGTATATATATATATACTGGTTTATAATTGATAAAAAATAACAAAAAATGCCCACTTATGTAAATATTCTTAGGTCTGCCATTGGCCACCACTAACACTGTCTCTAAATTTGACCGTAAATGTAAGAGAGGACTAACTGTGCTTAACGGAAGTGGAGCACAAATTCAAGACCATTACCCCTAAATAGCCACTAACAACAAAAACAATTTTGAAAAAGAACAAAAGATAAAGCTTCATTAAAAGAGGACTTGACAATGTTAGCCCACCTCCCTAGTAATTTTGGGCGGTGGATGTAACAAAGTACCATTGTGATTTGTTGAATTTTTTAAAGAAGCGTAGCCAGTGTAATAAGTAAAAGAAATCAAAGTGAAGGGGACCTAAGGATGGCGTTGGTTACTTACTACACCCCCTACGTACCACTTTTTCAAACTTAGTTTTAAGAAAAATGCGGACGTCAGCATTATATATATAGTTTTTTTTATTGAGGGATCTATTAAATAAACTTATTTGAGGGACATCGTTGTAGAGCCCACTTTATATTGTATTTCACTAAACCAAACTGTCTATTTTTTAGATAATCATTCAAAGATTATCTCTATAAAAAATTGCTTGAATCTGATATCATTTGACCACTTAATTGAGTTATTGAAATTTTAGTACTTTCTTGAAGCACTGTGTTCATTGACTTTGTAGGACACAATTGGATGTCGAAACAGCTTCCAATTTGTCTAATTTTTTTTGCAAGGATTTAAGAAATAAATGGTTTGGATCGTTGAAAAAAAAAATTCATAGAGGACCCTAAAGGGTGTCCCTTAAATAAAATTATTCTCTAGTACGAACGTCCAAAAACTTCTTAATGTCTAGACTCGTTTTGTTTTTTCACATGATCTAAATGAATTCATTCATTCAATGGAAAGGAAACCATTTCTCTTTTTTTTTTTTTGTGTTTTTTTTTTGTGTGCATCTTTCTTTCTTTTCATTTTAAAAAAAAGGCTTATGTTTTGATATACCCCCTGAAAGTGGATTTTAGTCTTACTTTGCCCCCTGAAACTCATTTTGTCTCACTTTACCCTATATTTCACACAAACTTGTCTCACTTTACCCCATTTTCATAAAATATTAATTAAAAATTTCAATTTCAATTTTAAAACTTAAATTCCATAAATAAAAAAAATTGTAAAGAAAATTAATATTTTAGAAAAAATAAGATTAAAACAAAATAAAAATTACATCCCTACCCCTGCCCCTCCACCTCCCCATCTGTCTCCCCCTAACCCCTCTCTCTCTCTCTCTCTCTCTCTCTCTCTCTCTCTCTCTCTCCCCCTAAAAATCTCAGCCAAGTCTCATTTTTCTCAAGCGTAAGGGACATCCTTGTAGGGTTCACTCCGTATTGTATTTCACTAATCCAATCCGTCGATTTGTTAGATAATCATTCAAAGATCATCTCTACAAAAACTTACTTGAATCCAATATCATTTGACCACTCAACTGAGTTATTGAAATTTTAGTACTTTTTTGAAGCCTTGTGTTCATTGATTTTGTAGGACACAATTGGATGCCGGAACGGTTTCTGATTTGTCTAATTTTTTGTGAGGATGATCTATGAATATACACTTAAAAACTAGATAGTTTGGATTGTTGATTTTTTTTTTTTTTGTAGGGGGCCTACAAAACTATATAGACTTAAAAACTATATATATATATATCTACAAAATAGACGGTTTGGATTAGTGAAATGCAATGCGAAGTGGGCCCTACAAGCGTGTCCCTCAATGGAAGCTCTTTGTATATATGGGAGCATTTTTACTCACCACTTTAATCCAAGGTGTACCCTCACCACCCTTCTTAAAATTTTACACATGTCTATTTTTGTAGCCATAGTTAACTCATTGTTTTTAAATATTTAAAGCTTAAAAAAAAAGTTAAATAATAATTAAATAACATTAACGCCTCACTCATTCCCTCTCCCCTCATCTCAACCAACCCCTGTTAAATATTAATTAAATAACATTAGCCCCTCACTCATTCCCTCTTCCCTCATCCCGACCCATCCCCGCACCCCATCCCTAGTAGCCACCATTCCCCAACAACACCCCTCGTTCACCTTTTGCCATCCCCACCCAACGAAGTCTACTCCCAACAACAACCTCACACCCTCTAATGTAAAACCAGAATTCAATCTTTTCGGGCTTAGTTTAAGTGGTTGATTGGACATAGTGTTCAAGCAAAATTTCGTATGGGGAATATTTGTGGGTTGATTCCTTGACCTTCGATCTTCCTTCTTTCTCTTCCTCGCTCTTTGCGAAATAAATATGAGTAAATAGACCACACTCGAAGGGTGTTGGCCAAAGGATCTTCGATGCCTAAGTTAGTTCAATTGGATCTTGATAAAGATACAACAATAGCTAAAATAGATGGAGTTTTCTCTCATGGGGAGAGTCGGGTGGCCAGAGCCTTATGTGGTGGCACTTAGCCGTGTGGGAGAGAGAGTGACTGCAAGAAAGAGTTTTTAGGGTGAGAAAGAGTTACCTTGAATTGCCTTGTGTAGTCATGTATTTATAGGCTCCTTGTGTGCTAGGGTTTGAAGAATAATCCTTAAGAAATAAGGATTATTCTTACCCATAAATAGAAGATTGGAATTAATCAAGGAGATTTGATGAAAATCTCATCCTTGATTTCAGGAGATATTCCCATCTTAAATCAAGATAATTTCCCTAATTAAATAGGATTTAATTAGGGTAATAAGTTGACCTAAGGAAAATTTCTTTTCCACATGTAGCCTCTTTATTGGTTGCCAAAATACGTGTTCCCACAAATGTCCTCCTAGCTTCTGCATAGTGCTTATGTGGCATGGAGGAGATGAGAAATATTTATTAGGCTTTCCAAATGCATATGGGCTTCCAATTTTGACTTGGGCTCCTAGCTGGAATAGGCTTGTGACTCCTTGTTGGTCAAGGATACCTAACTGCTATAAACGCAAGGCTTCTCTTCATTCTTCTTCATATCTCAAACTTGTTTTCCTCTACTTTATAGCTTGTGAGAGAGACATTGGAGGATTGTACTGCTTGTTAAGGAAAGGAGTTGTCGTGCACACCAAGATAGATCACACTTGGGTTTTTATTTTTCTTCAATTTTTTTTCGCGGCAAGGACCAAGTGGCTGGTTAGTGTCTATTGCGGCCGTCACCTGTCGGTTGCTGTCAATTGTAGCAGTCACCTGCCGTTTGCTGTCGATTGTGGTCAGTTGCTGTCGTGGGCCTGCTAGGGTTGCTAGGGTTGCGACCTCTTGCTGTGCTACTTGGGCCGCGATTTTCCTTGGGCCACGTCTTGGCCTGTGCTGGCCGGCTAGGGCAATGTCTTGCTATGATACATCTCGAATTGCTGATTTATCCAAAGTTTTGTTACATGTGAGTTTTTATGGCCAACCGACTTGTGTCTTTTGCTTGCAGTTCATAAGATCAGTAAAAGGCTTAATCTCGAGCCGTACACTGCCAAAGTTTGTCAGACCATGAAAGCAGGAACTTGGTCTGCCCCCAGCTGGTGATGTTTAAAGATGGAAATTTATGGTCTCGACTTGGATGATCAACTCGATCTTCTGCTTGAGGTGAGCAGGATATCGTCATGGACACAGATATAGCCGAGGATCTGGTAGTTGGTGAAATGATAGCTGATGAGTCTACAGTTGTCACACCCCGGGATTGGCTCCGCCGTAGCACGATATTGTCCGCTTTGGGCCCCCTTCTCTGCCCTCACGGTTTTGTTTCTGGGAGCTCACGACCAACTTCCCAGTGGGTCACCGATCCTGGGATTGCTCTAGCCCCCAACTCGCTTAACTTCGGAGTTCCTACGACTCCAAAGCTAGTGAGCTCCCAAAAGGCCTCATACTAGATGGATGCGGGTGTGCACATATAAGGCACATCACCCCATCTCCGTTGGTTGATGTGGGATCTTACAATCCACCCCCCTTAAGGGCCCGACGTCCCTGTCGGCGCACTTGCACCACACGGCAGAGTGGCTCTGATACCAAATTGTCGCACCCCGGGATCGGCTCCGCCGTAGCACGATATTGTCCGCTTTAGGCCTCCCTCTCTGCCCTCACGGTTTTGTTTCTGGGAGCTCACGACCAACTTCCCAGTGGGTCACCCATCCTGGGATTGCTCTAGCCCCCAACTCGCTTAACTTCGGAGTTCCTACGACTCCGAAGCCAGTGAGCTCCCAAAAGGCCTCATGCTAGATGGATGCGGGTGTGCACATATAAGGCACATCACCCCCTCTCCGTTGGTTGATGTGGGATCTTACAATCCACCCCCCTTAAGGGCCCGACGTCCCCGTCGGCGCAATTGCACCACACGGCAGAGTGGCACTGATACCAAATGGTCGCACCCCGGGATCGGCTCCGCCGTAGCACGATATTGTCCGCTTTGGGCCCCCCTCTCTGCCCTCACGGTTTTGTTTCTGGGAGCTCACGACCAACTTCCCAATGGGTCACCCATCCTGGGATTGCTCTAGCCCCCAACTCGCTTAACTTCAGAGTTCCTATGACTCCGAAGCCAGTGAGCTCCCAAAAGGCCTCGTGCTAGATGGATGCGGGTGTGCACATATAAGGCACATCACCCCCTCTCCGTTGGTTGATGTGGGATCTTACAACTGTCGAGTAGGATGAAGCCAAAGAGGGCGCAACTGATGAGGCTGAAGCTGATGCTATGAAACAAGTAGCCAAAGCTGACGAGTAGGTGGCTGTAGCTAATAAGCATGTAGTTGAGGCTGATGAGCAGGTAGCCGAGGCGGTTGAGACTTGAGCTGAAGAGCACCAAAGAGAAGGAGTCTCATGCTAAAGTTTCAAAGATTAAGACTTTTCTTCTTTGTAGATTTGTGGCTTTAATTATTGGTCTCGGTTAACCACTTCATCTGATCTGCTGAACTTGGGCATGTCAATTGCTCACTGATATTTTTGAACTTTTGGATCTGTTGATCGCCTGTTCTTTGTTAAACTCTGGCCAGTTGGTTACTTTACTATAACAACTTCGACTATTTCTTTAACTTCAATTTGCACAATGTCTTGTGAATTGATTGAGTGTTTTGCTTGAATATTTACTCATCACCTGCTTGAGGGGTGTTCTTCTATTTTTCCCTTAGTATGTTTTGAACGTTGTCCTACGTCTATTTTAAAATGTTTTTGGATAGATGCATGTGTCTCCCTTAGGACGTTTATGGCGATCATCCCGTGACTCCCTTAGGAAGCTTTTAGTTGACATGCATCTCCCTTAGGATGCTTTTAAACTAAAGCATACATCTCCCTTAAGACATTTATGGCAAAGCAAACTCTCCATTGGCCCTTGTGTTTCTTTGCTACCAGAACAACGTTAGCCAACAATTTTGCGTATGAGACTTCTTAATGAAGCCGACAGCTATGAGGTTGTCGCTCTCGGCTTCAATGATTACAACTCGCTCTGGAGCAACGTTTCTTTTTTTTTTTTTGTGCAACTGGCTTACTAGCTGGGTTGACATGCAGTAGGTGATTGATGAATTGCGAGTCAATTCCAGGCATGTCAGACGGTGACTATGCAAACAAGTCATTATTGTTCTAGAGGAAGGTAGTTAGTTCCACCTTCTCTTCTGGGCTTAGGCTTAAGACGATCCACGATTTTCTCTCTAACTTGTCAAGATCAAGGGATACTAGCTCAATGTCCTCCTCGGGCTTCCATCCTTCTTCAAAAGAGGCTTCTGGAAGAATTCCCTCAACTTGGTCCTAACTTTATGATTTCTATTGGAGGGGTAGCTACTCCCTTTCCTTTTTGGTTTGCTCGACTGTTAGGACATGATCTGCTTCCTCATCCGCTTATTTTGTCCAACTTACCGGTATGAACTGTACTTGTTTGCTCTTCTTTAGCTCTTGGGCGGAGTATCTTCTAGCCATTACCTGAACACTATTGATCTGCCCGGTACTGCCTCCAGGGATTGGTTAATGGATTTTTTGATGAGTGGAATAGGTGACAGCTTTGATCTTGCTAATCCAAGGCCTGCCTAGGATGCCATTGTAAGGGAAACTTCATCAATGATTATAAAGGTTTGCGAGTTGATTATTGGTGGAGACTAGACGTCGAAGTTTATTGTACCTACTGTAATCAAAGTCGAGCCATTGAAGCTGGTCAGTGACTTGGCTAACTTGTTGATCATTGTCTCCATGCTCATCTACTAGACGAGCTGACAGTTGTAGGATGTTAGCTGCACTGACCTCATCTGCGTGGGTTTGATCAATCACGGCTTAGGTGTAACACCCCGACCCCAAATTTCCTCAAATTTTACCCTTATTTAATTATTTAATTATTTAAGGGTATTTTAGTCATATTTTTAACCGGAGAGAGTTTGGGACCATGACTTGTATTTTTGGATAGGTCGTACTGAGACGAGTTCATAGACACGTAGTGGGGCTCGAATCGGAGTTGTAACGAGAGAGATATGGTCAAAAGAAACCCAGTGGCACAATCATAAATATTTCGAAATGAGATTTTTATAAAAATCTGGTTTTTTTTTTTCTCTCTCTCTCTCTCTCTCTCTCTCCCCCGCGGGTCTCTCTCTCTCCTCTCTCTCGCGCGCGACAGCCGGCCACGTTTTGGCCGGCCGTGCTCTCCTCCGGCCACCAATGACGACGGGACCGGTACCAAAATGACCGGGCCGTCATCCTCTTCCTACCCCAGCCACCTCCCGCCGCCAGCCGCCGCGGATTCGCCGAAATCTGGAGATGAAGCGGTCGACATCGTCCAAACTTCAAAGCCGCCGATCTCCCTCCTCCGGCCACCAATTCCGTCGACCCAGGTATGGATTTTGAACCTCTCGAGCTGCTCTAGCTGATGGTTGGGTAGGATTAGATCGATTCTTAGCGTAGACAATTCGATTTTCGAATTGAAAATCGGCCGAAACTTCGGCCACTGTGATCGGCCATTTCCGACCACTTTTTGGGGTAGGTCCAAGAACAAAAGTGGCTCCAAATAGGGTGTTATACCTAGGTTAGGAGTTTGGAGCCGTGGTTTTAAGATTTTCCGGCGAAGCGTTATCGCTTTGTGCACCACGCGCTGCCGGCGCGTGCGGCGGCGCGTGGGAACGGTGGAAAAAGTATCACCATATTCCGATGAGATCCTTAGGTTGTCACGAGTGCGTAGGATTTCGCGGATCTCAATTCGGACGTCGTTTGACTATCGAACGGATAATCGCATATTGTGCGTTATCCGGGTTCGATAGGTTGGGACCGTTGGATGGTCCCAAATTTAATATATGTTAGTCTAGGTAATTCTAGGATCGTGTAGGAATTCACGGATTGTGAATCGGAGCCCCGGATGTTCCGAATGGTAATTTTACAGTTTATATTTTATATTAATTGTCAGATCGTGCGATCGTGAGAAATCCGACCGTCCGATCTGAACCAAACTTGCAGGATAAGTGTCCTATACCTGGTAGAACCCATAGAGACTTTCGGATCGGAAATTGGAGGTCGTGGGTTCTGCAGGTCCGGTTGACCAGGGTTAGAGTAGTTTGACCCTTGGTTGACCGTGAGTTTCCCGGAGTAAACTCACCTGTCTAGGGGGAATTATCGGGTGCTAGATGATTGTGGAGGGTTACACAATATTAGAATTAATTTATATAACTATAATTATATATGGTTGTACAAGGGTACAACAGAGTCTAGAATGTCAGTTTGGAGTGCTATACGCACTACTTTAGGTACCTCCCCGGATGTTGGATTCACTACAAGTACCACCAAGTGAAAGTTAGGTCCAGCGTGGCGTAGGTTATCCGGCGTTGGGACAGGCCTCATACGTGGCGTTGGTTGTACCGGCGTATGGGGAGCTATGTAATATGATGTTCAGGTCTCACGTGGCGTATGTTATCCGGCGTTGAGACAGGCCCCATATGTGGCGTTGGTTGTACCGGCGTACGGGGAGATTATGTGATATTGTGTTGAGGTCGCACTTGGCGTAGGTTATCCGGCCTGTCGACAGACCCCATACGTGGCGTTGGTTGTACCGACGTATGGGGAGATTTGTGATATGATGTTGAGGTCCCGCGTGGCGTAGGTTATCCGGCGTTGGGACAGGCCCCATACGTGGCGTTGGTTGTACCGGCGTATGGGGAGATTTGTAATATGATGTGCAGGTCTCACGTGGCGTAGGTTATCCAGCGTTGAGACAGACCCCATACGTGGCGTTGGTTGTACCGGCGTATGGGGAGATATTATGATAGTATGGCATGGTCGCACGTGGCGTAGGTTATCCGGCGTGTTGATAGGCCCCATACGTGGCGTTGGTTGTACCGGCGTATGGGGAGATTATATGAAATCCAGAGAAATGAAATAAGGAATCGCCCAAGTGTGGAATTGGGTTTTAGGGAAGAACTACGTGTGGCTTGATCCCTCAAGGAGGGTACGTAGGCAGCCTAAGGTTATTAGGTGCAGCCGCAGACTAAATGTTAGTCATAATTTAGATTTGAATTGTTTGCCTTGTTTAAGGCATGAATTGTTTTGTTAGCATGTTTGGTAGTTGGTTAAGAATTATTGGAAGGCCGAAGGCCATTTGTGTGAATTGCATGAAATTATATTGTGCATGCTGCCAGTTGGGAATATTAAATGCGTTTTTATGCAGGTATAAATTTTGGAAAATGTCCAATTTATAGGAGAGACTCTGCCGAAATTTCGGCAGGAAGTCTCGGTCTTTAGTAATTGGGTCTGGCATCGGAGTGATGTCAGGAATTCCAAAGGGTTCGTCTCGGGTTTTGAGAAAATTCGGGGCGGGTCCTTTCATTAGGCAATCTGAATACTGATGACGAAGGTGTCATTGTGCCGCAGATCAAGGTCAATCAAATCTTTCTTCTAGAATCCTATCATGGAATCATCTTCAATTAATAGGAGGCTGGTTAAGACTTGTGAGATAACAGTGGCCTGTTTAATCTTCCTCTTCGTTTCTTTATTGGTCAGCCTAGACTCCTAAGAATCGGATAATATTGTGTTAATCCTTATGACTTTCTGGAAAGGTTCCTTGGATGCGTCGTTGTCCTTGTTTTGCTGGATAGCCTTCTTTGCTGCAAACTCTGTGCATTGGCCTTCTCTCACCAGTTTTTCGAAGTGCTTTTTCCAAGCAAAAAAGTTGTTTGTGTAATGCCCATGTGTTATGGAAAGCACAATACCTTATGATATCCCTCTTGACTGGATCTCGCTTCAAGGGTGGTGGTCTTTTCACCCAAAGCTTATATTTCACTTAGGCTAAAATTTGATGTATGGAGATGGAGAACTTGGTGTAGTTCTCATATGCTAGAGCTTCCCCTTGGGGCTGCGACTTACACTTGCCACTGCTCTTTTTGTTGAACGTGTTACTCCTCTGACCTGCTTGTTTAGTCGGTTGGTCAACCTGCCTAGTATAGTTATCATATGCTAAAAATTTGATGTCTGGGGATGGAAAATTTGATATATGGCGATTCGATCGTCGTCCTAGAGCGTGTGACGTTCCGCGGTAGCAAAGACCTCTACTAAAGTCTGGATGGGAGCGATAGTCAGCTCGTGGTATAAGTCATGCTCAGTTGGCAAGCCCTTCTTGAAGGCAGAGGACGCGATTCGATCATCGCATCCTACGAGGTTTGCCTTTTTTGCCTTGAATCTCTTGATCTAGTCTCAAAGGGATTCATTGTGCTTCTTTTGCAAGTTAACAGATAGTCAGTGTTCTTTTTGATAGTCCAATAAAAAGTGTAATCTTTCAAGAAGACGAGGGTAAGCTCCTTAAAGCTTCGAATTGACCTGGACGAAGGGGTATGGAACTAGTCTTGGGCTACTCCTCGCAAGGTCATTACAAACACCTTGCACATCAATGCGTCTTTAGCTTTGTATAGAATCATAGCACTCTTGAAGTGCTTGAGATGGCTTTCGAGATCGAAAACCCTTTTAAATGGCAGGATCGAGGGAGCTGCCTCTTTCATCTTGTTAATGAATGGTGAGGAGTTCACTTGGTCTACCTTCCTACGCAAGGCATCCTCCAAGTATCCTCCCACCTTGAAGTCTCGAAGTCAGTCATTCACGAGCTTCTCGACATCTTCTGCGCATAGTGCTTGTTAGGGAAGTTCACGATGTGGGTGTCGTTGGTCAACTTCCTCATCAGCTGTAGGGAATGTTTACCTCAACTGCCTTGCTGGCAGCGGAATATTAGTAAATTGAACTTGTGAAGGATTTTTACAGCGCATGGCATGGGATTTGCTCTTCAGTGCGAACTGGTGGGCATTTTCCTGCACGTTCTCCATGAGGATGGCCACGAGGCTGATCTCCTTATAGGCCTAGCAAGCATGGATATCAGACTGTGCCCTGCGTGAACGTTGGTCCTTAGACCTAACCTCGAACGCATACTCGATCTATTCTAGTTAGGGCTCGCGGATGCTTGTGACATGCTTGCGTGTTGCACAACATTTTCTGTCTTCCTCTTTGCCTGCTTGTTCATGCTCAACCTACTTAGGACATCTCGAACCGCCTCCCAGTGCGTTCGTCCATCCTTCTCTCTTCACCATTGGATCCACGACCAATGTCTTGGACCAAGTCAATTTGCTTGAGGAGCTGCCCAACCAAGTTGCTTTGGTTGTCTACTCTTTCAGTCCGTTGGTCAACTCTAAGACCGAGGTCTGCTTGACTGCATGAATCAGGAGGAGAGAATTGTGTGGAGCCTAATTGCATGCGGGCTAGGATTTCGTTGGAAGTATATGCGGGAGCTGCGAACGTCAAGGAAGGTCCCAAAGGAAGGACTGGTTGCAATTGCCCCTAGATCGGGCCGTAGTTGGGGGCGGTAGCAGGATTGCTGTGATGGGAGGTTGTGGCTATGCCATGGGTGAAAATTCCAACCTCGGCCATGGGGCCATGAGTTGGATTTTTGACTTTGGCCATGAGGCCCAACTGGAGGTTGTCGACCTCGTTTAAAGGATCATTCATCGGCCTGACTGACAGATCGTGAATCAGGTTGATTTGAGAATCGTTTATCGAGTTGACCGAGGATTTGCAAGTTGGTCACCAAGTCGTTGGATATTTTCCTGATCATTAGTGAAAAAAATAATTAGTAGGCATGATAAAAGCATGATTATATGCCAATTATAAAATCACATGCGCCTTGATAAAATAATTGAATTATTAAATAATGCATGTGGCAATAATTTTATAATAAAACATTAATGTTTCACGAATGGCAACAAACTTTTTGGGTTTTGCAGATTGGAGGTTGTTGGTTCCGATGACGCTGGTGGTGTCGCGAAACGATATCAGGATGGATGTCCAAGAAACTTGGTCACGACTTCCTATTTTTCTAGAGATACTTCGTTAGCGAGTTGTCGGCATCAGGTGGTGGAACTTCGTGCTGGCTTCTACTGTTTGGATTTATGGGAATGGGATGGTGTGGTTGGCATGACCAGGCAACGGGCCGAAACCGTCATTTCGATGATGGCAGCAACTGTGGAGAATTTTCCAACGCCGCCTAGGCTATTTTCCTGCGGCTAGCGACAGCACGAGTCTCCAGGCATGGAGGTCAGAGATCCCTAGTCATGATGAGACAGATCGGGTCGCACGTGGTAAATCGGTGGTCTACGCCGGTGACAGAGTAGATCCATAGTTTTCTCCTTGCTAAGCTGTTTGTTTTTTTGCTCATTATGCTTTTATTGGGTGGCTAGAGGAAATTCTGACAGACTGTGGTGATTATTCTCGCCATGATAATTTGAGGGTTTCAGATGAAACTGATGATGGAAAGGAAATGGATTTCCCTTGAACAATATTTGAGAGCATCGCATTGAGTATATTTTGAATCTTTCAATGAAAGCACCAAAATGTTTGAGAAAAATTTCGTACTAAGAATATTCATGGGTTGATTCCTCGACCTTCAATCTATAAATAGATAACAATATTCATGATAATTTGGGGGGGTGTTGGCCAAAGGCCCTCCGATGTCTAAGTTAGTTCAATTGGATCTTGATAAAGATAAACAATAACTAAAATGGATGGAGTTTTATACCATAGGGAGATCCAGATGGCAGACCCGTGTGTGGTGGCACTTAGTCGTGTGGGAGAAAGAGGAGAGAGAGTGGCGGCAGGAAAGGGTTTTACGAGATAGAAAGAGTTACCTTGAATGTCTTGTGTAGCCATGTATTTATAGGCTCTTTGTATGCTAGGGTTTGAAGAATAATCCTTATTTGGTTAGGATTATTCTTACCCATAAATAGGAGATTGGAATTAATCAAGGAGATTTGATGGAAATCTCATCCTTGATTTTGGGAGATATTCCCATCTTAAATCAAAGATAATTTTTCTAATTAAATATGATTTAATTAGGGTAAACAATTGACCTAAGGAATATTCATTTTTCACATGTCGCCCATCTATTGGTTATCGAAATATGTGTTCCCACACATAGGTAGCAAGAATTGAAGAAAATCATACGCTTAAAGATGCCTTTCATGGGTCTTGTCGGTGTGGGTGGTGGTTGTGGTTGGGGGAGGTGGCTGGAGTTGTTGCAGGGGAATGGTGACTAAGGTTGCTGAGGGGGTGACTCATGGGGCTGGGCCGAGATGAGGGGAGAGAGGAGTGAGAGTTAATGTTATTTAATTATTATTTTTGTTTAAAATATTTAAAAATAAAGAGTTAACTATAGTTACAAGGATGGACATGTGTCTTTTTTTTTCTTTTTTTTTTGGAGGACCTTTCCTATTGAGAGGACGATAGCATACTAAACTCTCACACACTATACGGATGCTAGGACTCGAACTCAAGACCTTGCCTGATGGAATAAATACTCCAAACCACTATACTAATAGGTCCTTTGCGACATGTGTGAAATTTTAAGAAGAATAGTGAAGGTGCACCTTGAGTTATATAAATATAATTAATCTCTAATACGGATGTTCACATTTTCATTAACGTTCAGACTTTGTGATTTCCTTACCTTCTTGTGCTTGCAAATCAACTCAAATAACTTCCTCACTTTTCCTAGCACTGTATATCACTACATAGAAAGTATAACACATGTTCCATTGTCTCTATAACACATGTCCTCACTTTTGGTATCACGTTGATATCTAGCTAAATATCTGTATATCAACACCTATCTCAACAACTTTTTAATATTAAACTCCTACACGTTTCTTTCACCTGAATGCAAGGTTTTGAGGTATCTAATTGTAGTTGTTTTTTTTTTTCAATGATAAGACTGCTAAAACAACACATCCGCATATTAAGAAAAATGAGGACGTCTAGATTAGAGAAAGACTATATATATACACGTCTTCTAGCTTAAGGGGCGCGTTGAATTGCTGAGAGGCCTTGGTGATTGTCCAAATTGGTGAAAGGTTTCACTCAATTAGCTCAATCATAAATAGATAAATTGACAAGTGGGATAGGAACCGGATATACCAGTTTTGTCGAAATACTCTGACGAATTTCCTTTGCGATACAGATAGGAAGCGGGGCCGTGGTTGGATGGCCCAACTTCCTGGAAACCCGCTGAATTCACGGGCGGCACAGCTTCCCAAGAACCCCTCGAATTCGCGGGTATATATATTATTAGTTCCCCATCTATTTACCATAAGAATGAATTATTAATGCATGAAGGTCTCCCCGTCAAGTTCATCATATGCCAAAAATTAGCCATTTAGGGTAAAATTCTACACCAAGAGAATCCCAAAAATTTTATATGTCCATTCTGTTATTGAGTAAGGAAATAGTTGTTTTCTTTTATTCTTGAGTGTATGTTTGTACCAAACCACATTAGACTCTGGATATGAGTAAATTGTCTATATCAATTATTTGGTGTCAACTGGTATTATTTAATTACCTAACTATGTTAAACGAATTGAGATTTTAATTCAATATTTTCCTGACTAACTAATACAATCCACACACTCTAGTTTAAATAAAACATACTTAATTATAAGACTAGAGAAAAAGAAAACACGCTTTTTACATGAAAAATCATACACCCTTTTTATCTGCTTCTCCCTAGAATTGCGCAGCCTGGTGACAATACATGCTTAATTTAGGAGCATAAAACAAAGCAACACCCTTCTTTTTCTTTCTTTTTTTTCTTTTCTTTTCTTTTCTGTTAGCCTTATAAATGTGGACTAATAATTCGCTTCACGAAATTGTGGAGTTTTTCCTTTTCTTCTTTTGTCCATAAGTGGACCTCAAATTGTGACAGGTCTTGTGTCTATAGAAAAGACCTTAATGGCACGGTGATATGTCTACTTCATCGTGGAATTTGAAGACTTCCTTTTTTCTTGCTCTAACTTTCTTTAGCATGTTAGATTTAACGTATTGTAGAAATTCAATAGTTCTTACATATCTCAACTTCAAAATTTTGTTAGCTACATGTGATGATGCTGGTGAGGTGAAAATTTTCTTTTATCGAAAAGAAACGGAGATTAATATTTCAATAAGAACTTCCATGAAAATGATCTCTATAGCCAAAAAAAGCTAAAAGCCAATGGAAACTGAGACAAAACTAGACTGGGATCTAGCAATCCTATTAAAAGTTTGAAGTATCCATCCATTCAACGATAAATACTGCCTATATACCTAATACATAAGTGTACCTAAGAAAAATCGCAATCGGAAGTAGAAGTGAATGCATAGTCGGAGAAAATAATGTAAAGTCATCATCGACATTTTAACAGTCAATATTAATAAAATGTTTTAGCTTGATCTGACAATCTGTATTAATAACGTGCTTATGTTTATTTATGCATATTAAATCCCCGTTACAATAATTTTCGTTTTGTTTAATTAAGTCAAGAAACTAGACTCTTGGCTCTTGGGATATACGATAAAAGCAGAATCTCAAAAACAAATTATGTGACCCATCACCAGATTCCACTGGGCCAAGAATCTGAATCTTTTACATGTCAGCTGCAGCAATGGATCTTATTAATTTGGTTTTCAGAGATGGCAAGTTTTCCCATACTCGCCTTGTATTTGTCCATTACTTTATTCCACAACACAGATTTGACCTTTTTCTAAAAAATCAATTTTTATGCATATCATATAGATTTATAATGAAAAGTTGTTTCCCAAAGAAAATTACTTTTTGAAAAAAATAAAATAAAATAAAATAATGAGCTTCTGCCTACTTTTTTTTTTTAGGACTTTTTTTATTGAAATTAGCGATAATATATTAAATTCATACACACTACACGAATGCTAGGATTCAAATCCAGAACCTTACCTGAGGGAGTAAATACTTCAAACCATTACACTAGTGAGTCCTTTATGCCTCTGCCTATCTTTTTAATAACTCAACTAAATATATGAAATTATTATTACTACTCTCCCAATTAGTGGACTTTTTTATTTTTATTTTTCATTTTTATATTTATTTATAGAGAACTGGATATTAGACATGAACTCTTATTTCTTTTTTGTTTTTTTAATAGAATATTGTTTTACATATGAAGTAGTGTGCTTAAATATATATTTTTTCCTTTAATGACGACAATTTTGAACTATTTAAAATTTTAATTACAAGGCAATTTTGATATATATATTCTTTTTCTATTGAGGAATTCTTCAAATAATTTTATTTGAAGGACGCCTTTTAGAGTACTCTACAAATTTTTTTTTTCCAACGATCAAAACTATCTACTTTTTAAGTCTTCATAAATAGATCATCCTTGCAAAAAAAAATAAACAAATTGGAAACTGTTTAGATATCTAATTGTGTCCTACAAAATCAATGAACACGATGCTTCAAGAAAGTACTAAAATTTCAATAATTTAATTGAGTGCTAAAATGATATCGGATTCAAGTGATTTTTTGGAGAGATGATCTTTGAATGAATATCTACCAAATAGATAGTTTGGATTAATGAAATATAATGTATGGTGGGCCCTACAAGAGTGTTCCTCAAATAAGCTTATTAAAGGGATTCCTCAATGGAAGCTCACTATATATAGAGAGAGCTTTAGTTGAGGGATTCCTCAAATAAGGGACACCCTTGTAGGGCCCACCACGTAATGTATTTCAACGATCCGAACAGTCTAATTTTGAGATATTCTCTCAAAAATCATTTATGCAAAAAATCACTTGAATCCGAAATAATTTGACCACTGAATTAGATAGTTGTTATTATAGTTTTTTTCTTGAAGCACTGTGTTCGTCTATTTTGTTGGTACCAACTAGATGCCTTAAAGATTTTCAATTTGTATGATTTTTTGTAAGGATGGTCTATGAATGAAAACTTAAAAAATAGATAGTTTGTGATAAGTTCATAAATTTACACATTTATGTACTCTCTATACTTAGTTTTTGTAGGAGAATTTGATTTAAAAAGGACTTATTACTTTATTTTTTCAATTTTCAGCTTTCCATAGTAAGTAATTCGTTTTCAATGGAAATATGATATTTTGGTGGAGTTTGAGTACAAGACCAGTTGGAGATGAAAGTTAAGATCTTGAAGATGATTGTGAAATTTTTCTAGAATTTTCGAAGCAGCCAATAAGAGCAATCTTTGAAGTTAATTCAACATAAGGTGCAATCTAGTCAAAACTGTGCTGCTGTGGAAGAATGATTATTTGAAGACTCTCCTGATTTGTTCTCAAGGCGTGCGATATATGGCTGGAAAGATAAGACAAAGACCTACAATTTAAATATTTTTTCCTAATTTTCTTGGAGAAGGAACGACCACAAATGTGTGTGCAAAGTAACTGACGTGATTTCCCAGTCCAAGTAAGAAGATGAGTCAATTATTTGTCCATTTTGGATTTATGTTTTAGTTAGGTTTTTCTTTATTTTTGGGTAGTTGTAAAGCCCAGCTAGGGTAGGAATAGACGTGTGGTGTTTTATTTAAGCATGAGAAACAACTCCTTTGGGGTCACGCAAAGACTATGAAAAATTGGAGACATCGGAAGAGTACCGCAATTGGCTAATTTTAATTTTTTTCTTCCTTATGTTTTTGCTTATGCCAAATTCTATGATTATATGTAACTTATTTTTTGTTGCTAGGGCATGATGTAGACCTAATATGATAATCTAGTTTTTTTATTTTACCTATCTATTGATTGTCGTTTGATGTTGGATTCTTAATCAATGTGCTTAATAACTTGGTTGATTATCTTGATGCTTGATCACCATCTAGAATTTTAATTGAGTTAATCGGATGCAAATTAGAGTAAATACTGTACTTAATTTGAGGCTTGCTTCTTGTGATTAGGATTTGTAATTCGTTTAGGGTAAATACCATGCTCCGAGGGTTTACATGCTTGTTGGAGGTTTTCACTGATCTTAATGAGTTTCTATGTGTTGATATTTGATCTAAATACCATAGGCGAATTGCATGTAAGAATATACGAGTTAGCCTAAATACCATAGGTAATTCATGAAAAAAGAAAACTAAGCGGCGACATTAAATGGTTAATTAATAGGTAAATGAATAAGAGGCTAGATCGGATTACTAGTGGTGAATTCATTGTCCTAGTGCTTTTATCAATTTGAATTTCTCATCCTTGTGTTTCGTGACTTTCTACTTGTTTTGTTTTTTAATTTCGTTGGTAGTTAAATCATTCTTTCAAAAACCCCTTTTGTGTTTACATGAGTGTGCTATGTGTTTATATAATTAGAGTAGTTAAAGTATTTTGTGAAGTAAATTAGGTTAGACTAATTGAAAGTTGAACTCAATCCTCGTGGGAATGACCTCGTATTTGCCATACTAAATTACGATTGACCTCGAGCACTTGCAAGTGTAATTTGTGTTTAAACTAATCTTTATAATCTCCATTTTTCAGGTTGTCTAAAATTCACAACAGTTTGGATCGTTGAAAAAAATTCATAGGGTACCCTAAAAGGTGTCATATGTTGATGCCCGGATGTTATTATCATGCATACGCTATGCATTTTCTACTATCCTTCCCTGTTTACAATGGTTTCCACACGATAATAACGTTTAAATGTTCACATAGGAGAAGAACTATATATATATACCTATAATATCAAAGAGGTATGAAATTATTATCATATTATATAGGACTAACAACAAAACACCCCATAGATGTTTGGGATCACTCTCAATTTGGGCCATGGGGTTTCAATTTCATCAATTTACACCTCCCAACATTTTAAGATTCGATTAATTTACACATTCCATTAATTTGATCGTCTAGTCTTCCATTAAATTGGCGTAATAAGTGAGGGACCTATTTTGTGCTGGTGTGTCAGTAAAATTAATCAAACAAATCTTTAAAATAATAAAATATAATATTCTTTAAAAAAATACTAATATTTTTAAAACTGTTGTAAAAGTTTGAAGGTGGAGCCCACAGAGGAAGTTTCCTTGCATCTTCCAGGAACTTTCCCTTCCCTGTATTTATCAATTCAGGAAGTTTCCTTGCATCTTCCAGGAACTTTCCTTCCCTGTATTTATCAATTCAGGAAGTTTCCTTGCATCTTCCAGGAACCTTCCCTTCCCTGTATTTTGCCTAAACATTAGCCTATAAATAGGCATACCAATTGTAAAGGGGAGTGTGACCAACGGAGAAAAGAAAGAAAGGGGAGAAGAGAAAAAGAAGAGAGAAGAAGAAGAGAAAAGAAGAAAGAAAAGAAGAGAAAAGAAGAAAGAAAAGAGAGAAGAAGAAAGAGAGAGAAAATTCAGTGAGCCTCACATATTGTAAACTCTAAAGTTGTAGCCCTATTATTTTATATAGTGAAAAAGTTACTGCTGCTGCTCTCCGAGGACGTATGCATAGCCGAACCTCGTTAAATGCTGTGTCTCATCTACTTACGTGCAGCTCAATATTCATACATATTCCAGGTTATTTTTATAACACGTTATCAGCACGAGAAGCTCTCAGGTATAATTTTTGTGCTGCACTATTATCTATACTACTAACCACTAACAAAAATGGACCCTTGGTAATACTAAACATATTATCAGTGGGAGACCGTTACTAATACTAACTTTTTCTTATTTTATTCGGTGGTGATTTTAACCCCACATTTATTTACTGTATGGTGTAGGTTTATTACCCATACATGCACCTTTACTTTATCACAAATTTATTTTACCGCATATTTATTTTATTTACTGTATGGTGTAGGTTTATTACCCATACAACAGTATTTATTTAAAAGGGTGGTGCGGGTTTATCGTCCACGCCTTTGCTTTTATTTAAATGTATGGAGCAGAATTAATGCCCATACAAGCACCTTAACTTTATGAATTTAATTTACCGCACATTTACATTTATTTAAAGTGTGGTGCGGGTTTATCGTCCATACCAGTAATTTATTTATCAGCAATTTATTTTATGGATTAATTGTGCTGTATGATGAGTTTTTCCAGTATGCAGATCAGGACCAGAAGTTCCTTGATCCTCATCATACAATTACATCAGGACTTGAAGATCCTTGATGATGATATTAAAATGAGAGCTGGCAGTCTCACCGGTACTGTATTTGTAAACATGTGATTGGACTTAAAGGTCCTTGATCCCTGACATGTAAATAAGGACCTAGAGTTCCTTAATGATGTAACAGTACCGTATTGGTTCATAGTGCCGTACATATTGATGATAACTGTACTGGCAGATGAATAGATACGTATTCATGACTTGATGAATAGTACTATTCACATGAATAGTGACGTATGCATAAATATTAACCATTTTGGGTAAACCGTCACTATATACAAAAGGGAACCTGCAGTTCCTTAAACTCATGGATGAGCAATTAAATGAGATGCCAGAAGTTCCTCAAAATATGGACAATTATGTAAGGGCTTGAAGTCCCGAAATATGTACAGAAAATTGTAAAAATGTCCATACCATGAGAATATGTGGCTTTGGCCTGAAGTTCCAAATTTAACAGTGTTGAGAACCTGAAGTTCCAACAATTAAATGGACAACCCTTGAGGTATTATTGCAAATTGTGGTATGCCACATATTTCTTTGGCATAAGAAGATGATGAATTTAATAAAGTTCGATTTTGTTATAATCGACACCTCAAGGAAGAAATATATTTTGTGAATTCCGGTTGTTAAGAATACACCGCGAAATGGATAATATTAATATAAACCTCAAATAATGAATTGAGACTCCCCACATATTTTGTTATATCTGGGCCGGAAGCCCATGGATCCAAATATATGAGAGATCCTAAACTTGAAGTTGTGGGTATATAGTAGTTAATGCTGTTCACTACTATATTGCGATATTATCATGGCTTTTACTCAATTCATATTTCATGTCCATTTGAAAAGGGCAAATAAATTCTGAGTTTGTGCCCAGGCCATAAGTTCCGGGCTACCATACGTTGAAATATGAAATTTGGGAGAGTCGATGTGGTTATTTGAACCTATAAGGCACAAGGTTCCAAATCGTCATTTTGAAAAGACGTAAAAACCACAGGTGCAAGTTTAAGAATATGCGCAATTATTATAACAGGAACATATAACAGATAGATTTTTCCACCTGCAATGAAGGTGCAGGCCCTGTGAAATCTATAAAAAATTACATTATGTTCTGGAAGCCTCTGCAGGAAGATGACGGCGCCTCTTAAGCTTAGCCATGAGCTTCTCGTGGTCTCCCAAAATTCTTTCATTGGAGACCTGCAGCATGTCTAGCCTTCTCAGTGTATCAACAGAGTACGAACTCACCAGTTTCAACAAGGCATTATTCTCTCCTTTAAGTTTCTCAACCTCCTGTTGAGACTCATGAAGCATTCTTTGGAGAGACGAATTTTCAGTTGTTAAATTCTCAACTTCGTTTGCTCTGGCACGCAAACGATCAGCCATGTTAGAAACAGAAGCAGCACTCTGAATGCTAAAAGCCATTGAGTCATCAATAGCCTCTTCCTCTGATCTCCCTGTCAACAACATTTCATCCATTGGAGTAATGAAATTCCTAGCTACTATGACAGCAGTAGCATCATTCATCATCACAGAATCATTAACTGTGAGATGACGATTTTTGGATACAAAGGATGGACGCCAAACTTGGGCATCACTGGTTGTTGTGGGAGCATCATTTAAATTGAAATAATTTGGGCAGGAAGAAGAGGAAGCCATTTTTTTAAGAAGGTTTCGAAGAAAGTCTTAGAAAAACTAAAGGTTCGGAAAATGAAGGAAATTGAGTTGAAACGCAGTTTGCAAAGGCAATATCTATAGACGAAAATGTGGCAACTTTTCAGGACCCCAATGTCTTCTCGAATCCCCATATTATCTTTTTCTTTCCCAGAGTCCAAAACTTCACGTGGCCTCTAATAATGCCTGTCGGCACTTTCGGCGTTTTTCAAAGTATTATTTTCAAAGCCGATCTTGCTTTACGGATTTCACGGAACTACTTTTTCAAAAGTATCCCGAGAATCTCGCAATTTTCCTATGGTTAATTTGAAATTCACCGGTTCTACCTATTCATTGTATTTGTGTATAAATGTGTTACTAACGAAATTTTCTTTGCAAACGACATCCAGTTTTCTCCATACCTAGTGATGCGATATCTACTTGTTTTTCTTATCAGTGAACACTTAATATGCCTGAGAAGCAAGACTATCTCTGATCATCCATTCAGGAAGCAAGACTATCCCTGATCACGTTTCCACTACATCAGGAAACTGTGAAGGCGATCTTATGCTCTAATCTCCGGAAGTCCTTCTAGACTAGGAGATATGAGAGCTTATTGTCTGCTCCCACCAGCTTCCTTCCCTGATTGCTTACCTTCTCTTGCAATCAATATCACATTATTTTTGCATTTTTTCTCTTTTTATAACTCTCTGTTCATAAGAGATTTTATTTCTTTAGAATGAACATCTGAAGAATGAATCCATGAAGTAATCCTAACTATGAGGGTTATTTGTTTTGACAGAGGCAAAAGAGTTGTGATTTTTGCTCTTGCAGGATATAACTAGATCATCAAGCGCTACATTATATTTACTGGGCTGATATGAGCTTGAATGATACTTGAGAAAAGTTTCTCCCACCTAAGGATGTAAGCAATACTTGTGTTATTTTATGCTTATATACCTATTTGATATTTTATCTTGAAAGGTAACCAAATTGGGAGATAAGTCCGTTCCAAAAGAATGGCTTGTATGTATCCATGAATTATTAATGCAAATTTTACAGATTGTAAGATGGATACATTGATAATACACTGTACAGATTAAAGTCCCATAAGAACAGAATATGGGTATAGCAGTGATCAATATGGGTGCACGCCTGTTGCGTAGCAAATGATATGGATTGAAGTCCCGAAAGGACAATCCTTTGACATGTCAATATTGATATTATGCACGCCTAATGCGTAGCAAATTATATGGGTTAAAGTCCCATAATATGGGTTAAAGTCCCAGAAATTAATTGACATGTATGTATTAATCTGTGGCATGCCTGCAGCATGACAGATATATGGGTTCTCAATGTTCCAACTCCCTAAATGGAGATTATCCACGCCCTACTACTAAATAACGCTCCGATGGAGTACTAAATAACGCTCCGATGGAGGTTATAATCCACATTCTCACATAATAAAAGCCCCCTGAAGTGGCTTGGGTACCCAAAAGCATGCACATGAGAATTGTGAGATCATGAATTGATGAATGACAATTTTTAATTTTGGAGTAGCTACTCAAATCATCAATGGGCTGTGTTGATTGGAACCACGTTCAATTATTAAATGTCGACAATATCACTGGCCAAAATAGAACGAGATAATTCCATTATAAATAGAACGAGATAATTCCATTATAAATGAGAATGAACGTGAAAGAACAAACCCACAATACGAACCCCAAAATTTGTTAATACTGAAAGTTATACTTAGGTGTTCGGAATAAAAGGGAATATACCTACTTTGTATGACACACTGTTTCTGACAGAAACAAGGAATGTTGGGTTTTCTCCATATTTACAGATTCAATTGTGCCCCCCCTTATTACACAATTACGGAGACCAACATATTATCTTTAAGGGTTATTAAATGCACGGAGCATATCGCCAGAAGCGATTTCCTAAAGATGTATAAATAGCTGGATAAAAGCTATATAATGTGTCATAAAGCTTAATCCCTTTTAGACAAAATCCGTTGAGAGGATTGATATTGCATAAAGCAAGTCCCTAAAGGACATGTGCTTGAAGCACAAAATTTGTACTCAATATTAATATGCATAAATTACCTCAGTGAGTACATTGATTATAATGTGATTGCAACACATTAAAGCTTCTGCAGAATTCATGAAATATTTGTCTCGATCGAGCATTATGCCAACGAGATTCTTGCTTATACTAAGAAAGTATTAAAGTATTTTTATGAGGATTATCCGTTGGACACTTTAATGATTTTCCGGAAGTATATTGGACCGAACATCATATTTTCCAGATAGGGCTCAACTCCATCACCATCATTTTGGGATGATGTGAGGTATATTTGATGCTATCTAAGCATAACACCATATACGGGCATATTTTTTTAGTGAACTTATAAATAGCCCAAGTGTTCTAAGATATGCGGACTCAGGAAATCTCTATGGTCGCTTACTGGAAAAAGCTAGTCATGAAGTTTTCAGGGGGAGATATTCATCAGGGGGAGCATGGTATTAATAAAGACCTTCATACACTATTGACTCACAGCAGCAGTGTCAACTATGATATTCAGACAGATGATCAACAGTATGGCTTAAAGATATTTTGCCAAGCATCAGGGGGAGCGTGCTGTCAATACAGACCCTTACACACTGTACTCTTTTTCCTTCGTCCAGGTTTTTATCCCACTGGGTTTTTCCTGGCAAGGTTTTAACGAGGCAGTGTCGCACGCGCGTCAATATACACAGAATTTTATGTTACACGTGATTATGTACTCTTTTTCCCTTCGACCAGTTTTTGTCCCACCGGGGTTTTACTGGCAATGTTTTTAACGAGGCATATTCCATATCATTTGTGGTCTCTAAGGGGGAGTGTTGTAAAAGTTTGAAGGTGGAGCCCACAGAGGAAGTTTCCTTGCATCTTCCAGGAACTTTCCCTTCCCTGTATTTATCAATTCAGGAAGTTTCCTTGCATCTTCCAGGAACTTTCCTTCCCTGTATTTATCAATTCAGGAAGTTTCCTTGCATCTTCCAGAAACCTTCCCTTCCCTGTATTTTGCCTAAACATTAGCCTATAAATAGGCATACCAATTGTAAAGGGGAGTGTGACCAACGGAGAAAAGAAAGAAAGGGGAGAAGAGAAAAAGAAGAGAGAAGAAGAAGAGAAAAGAAGAAAGAAAAGAAGAGAAAAGAAGAAAGAAAAGATAGAAGAAGAAAGAGAGAGAAAATTCAGTGAGCCTCACATATTGTAAACTCTAAAGTTGTAGCCCTATTATTTTATATAGTAAAAAAGTTACTGCTGCTGCTCTCCGAGGACGTATGCATAGCCGAACCTCGTTAAATGCTGTGTCTCATCTACTTTACGTGCAGCTCAATATTCATACATATTCCAGGTTATTTTTATAACAAAAACATAATTAAAACAAACAAACAAAAACCAAAGCCTTTCTCAACCAGTCATCCTCTCTGTCCCCTATCTACCTTCTCTGACCCACCCCACTGATCCGCTGCCGACTCAGCCCAACAGACCCTTCTTGACCTTGATGGTGCCCTAACCTCGACCCACCAAGACCAGGGGATTGAGCTTCCCCCAAAAATTACCAAATCAAAATTTTCTGAAAACGAATGAGATGAGATCGCCCAATGGATTGGCAGCCCCACGACTACGCTGTCGCCTCTGCCATGGCCTACGCCCAATAGTAGTGCCAAGCAGTGACCAATATCCAACAAGGATGAAGGAGGGGGAAAAAACCGACCAACATCCAACATCGATCATTGCTAGTTTTCTAGGTTGAGCAGAGAAGATCTTGACGTGAGGCGCGATTGTTTGGAGGCGGTGACTGGAGGCTGACAAGACAGAGGGTGAATGGTGGGTTAGGGAAGGGAGAAAGGGATAGTGGGGTCAAAGTTGAATGATCAATTTGACAGAAGACTAAACGGTTAAATTAACGAAATGTGTGAATTAATTAAATCTTAAAATATTAGATTATAAATTAATAAAATTGAAATTTCGGGTCTCAAATTGAAAATGACTCCAAATATCAGTTAACCCTATTACATAAATCGCACACAGGCCATGAAGATGACAGACGCGACAAGGATCCAATCATTTTATACAATAAAAGTTATGAATCTATTATTCTAAAAAGGTGGGAAAACTGAATCAATTATTTTTGGGGTTCTCTGAAATGTCACCGTTCTCATGTAAATTTTATTGTTATTTATTGAGCAAGAATGTATTAAACAACAATAAAAACCCACTTGCAGAGAATTTGTGTAAACATCTGGGCTAAGCTGAAACTTAATTACCTTTTCAAAATGCAACTCACCCTAGCTATAACCAAGTAAAAATAATAGTAAAATGGCCTTGAATTACTGCTAAGGGCCGTCCTTTCTTATCAAACAATATCTTACATTTTATATTGTTGACAATAAGAATCATTACTGTATCAGAAAATCATTCATGAAAATATTAAATTATGTTTTAATGCCATGGTGAGGTCAGATGAGTACTTACGTTGGCATGTATAAAAAAAATCAACATGATCATCGATCAAAAAATTCACAATTTGACGTTTGCAACGTAATATTTTTTCTTATCCAACATATTGTGTCAACACAATATATCAGACGGTTTAGTATGAAAATATTACCTTAGAGATACTAAAACAATCAAAGACATGATCGGACGGCCACAATGATCGAATGATTATATGATTTTATTGGGTCTTCATCTGGCAGCTACGTTTCTGATGGAGGAGTTGGTGTGAGTTGGATCGTCCTTTCAATAAAGTTGAACTTTGGAAAAGCAAAAGGCTTGACAAAGTAATAATATATTGACAAGAAGTCATTAGAATTAGGTAACAAAAACTGGAAAACGTTACAAACTCCTACGAATGACGATGCAGTTATTATAAAACAAACAACATAGCTAAAGTTACCAAATGTGATCGCTAAATGTATTCACTAAATGATATGTCAGGATATAGAAAATATTGTATATGAAGGTTGTTTATTAATGTGATCTCTCTAGCATGATTCTGTCAATGTAAGTATTATCTGGTCAGTATACACGCTAATACCATAATTGTTAACAATAAACACCTTATAAAGTAAAACCTTATATTTGAATCAATCATACGCCACAAGATGATTTTTTCATGAATGAATAAAAAAAATTGGCGAACAACATTGATGGTGACTGGTAGGACTCTTTAATATAAGGTAGAAAAAGAGGTATGAAGCTATCTCACATGCTTTGTAATTACTATTGTTGGGCTTGAAATTTGATGCAAGATTCTCCATCTCCTATAACTACCCTCCTTCCAACCATATGTGGACCCCCACAAGCACAACCTTCCATCTCTCTCTCTCTCTCTCTCTCTCTCTCTCTCTCTCTCTCTCTCTCTCTCATGGTCCTGTGGAGTATGAAGGCCATGGAAAAGAGCAGTTGTGTTCCAAAATTGGAAGTTAGTTCTTTAAGGAGTTCAATACTGTAAGTCTTGTTTTTTTTTGTTCAGATATGGTCCATATGCGCCACCACAAAAGATTTAAACCAACCAAACTTGTACTTGGCACCACCTATATATCTTAGTTTTGAAGCCTCTCTGTTTAATATCTGCCTCTCTCTCTCTCTCTCTCTCTCTCTCTCTCTCTCTCTCTCACCTTTTTAAGGTTCTCAGGACCACCATGTCCATATTTCATTTGATATTCTTCATCTGGATCCTTTTGATAGTGAAGTGTCTTGTAGCTCTTGGCTCTGCTTCATGGTGCCAACACCAGTTTCTTGCCCAAACCAATAGACAATTTGAGCAGAAGACAGATAGGTTTTGGGAGTTCAAAGAGCAAACCAACAGCTGGGTTGAAGTTCAATTGCCCTATGATCTGGTGTCTTGTCTTAATGATAACTGTACTGTAGTTGGTTCAATTGAGGGAACAAATAACAAAGAAGAGCACATAGAAAACCAATCTGATGATGTTTCAGGAAAGAGGGAGAGGGTAAAAAAGAATGATGGTTATGGAGGATTGGAGAAGGAGAATAATTCTGATGTGGTTTTGCCTCTGAGAAAGAGAATTTCTTTGACCAAAATGTCCGATATGTCCATCTGGGTCACTGGTGAAAGTGGGTCAATCTATGAGAGGTTTTGGAATGGGGTCCAGTGGGTGATGGCACCCCATGATTTGCCAATATCAGGAGCTCATGCAGTCTCTGTTTTTATTGTCAATCATACAATTCTTGCTCTCTCTGAATCAGGAAATCTATATCAGGTACTATAATTAACCCACCAGTCGCACAAATTTATATCAGTTTAACTCTTATAATATGAATTCATCGTTCTGAAATATATCAATATATATATATTGTAATCTTCTTCCTGCTTCTTCCAAATTTTACTTGGGTGGGAATCTATTTTTAGATATGAACTAGTAAACCTTTGATCAATTCATATGTGTAAGTAGATTTTCCCACTGTATTCTAAACTGATCACCAGAAACTATTTGATTTACTAGCTCTGTTATGTGAAAACTTGGATCCTCTGTGGATGTTTTTCTACTGATGTTGTGCTCATGTCCAAAACTATGTCGTTTCAGACCAGGAAGTTTGAAGAATTCATCATAAAACAGTTCTAAATCATCTTTCTCTTTATCTGCACATATCACATTGTTGCAGTCATATCATATTCATATCCAGGCTGATATAAACTCTAATTCATGGAAAGGGGCTTACCTTAACTGCAAGAGTGTTCTAGTCTTTTTGTACTAGCTGTTTTTTCATATACCTTCTTCATCATATGTTTCATTTCTGCACTTTCAGATGAAAATCAGTGAGAGCTCACAGCCTATTTGGGTAGACTTTACACCTACACTCAGTCAAAGCACAGATGAAGAAGGAGAACAAAGTTCTGTGATCTTAATTAAGTCTGGTCTTGTTTCATATGATGGAGAGTGAGTATAATTTCACTTTTGGAGTGAAACTTACATACTAAGAAAGCTTACCCGAATACCTTCACCGAAAAGATTTAGAAAGTTGAGTATCACCTTATAACACCTTGATTTTGCTGCATTGCTGCCAGGAGAGTCTATTTCTGCACGAAAAAAGGGACTCTGTTAGAACTTAGAGAAATTGAGCCTCCAAGGTAAGAATCGCATATACACAAGTGAAAGCATCACACCCAATGCTGAGCCTTAAGTTTGAATTTCAGTCTCGATTTATACTGTAGATGTCGATGGGGAGACTCTAATTTCACTTGGGCGTTTGTGCTATAAACATAGAACAGATGGGTAGATCATGGACAACCCCCTGGTGCAAATGCTGCAGCAATAGCTGATGCTGCTGGTATTAGAACAGATGTAATTTATACCATAAGGTAACTCCTCTCTCTTGCATTTGTTCATGCGCTCGTATCTTCGGTTAGTCAAACCATCATACAAGTCAATTAAGCTCAATGAAACCTTAACCCCGAACTCTTCGCTATGTCCGTGGTTACTCAAAAAGAAAGGATAATTTTGAGGTTATCAAATACAGCATAACCTGTAACTGTAAATTGCAGTTCTGCAGGTGATCTTTATGAATATGATAGGAGCTCAAAACCATCATGGAAGAAGCATATACGGAGAGAAGGAACAGCTTATGATGCTTCTCTAATACCATTGACGGGGAGTACTTTACATGGCGCGAGTGGAGATCATTCTATTTCCCTGTTTCTTCTAACAAAGGTACTCCTGCATTTTCATATTTATCACTTCTTAGACTTACATTCAGCATTGAACTGAAAAATAATTTGACAGATTTTGTATAGAAGGTAAAAAACGAAGTAGAGTTCGGTGGCCAGCAGTAATGAATACCCTAATAACAATCTGGGAACAACTCAAGCTACTTTATAACTATTAGTTTGAGTATCGAACCTCAGGATGAATCTTGAAGATCCGAAAAAACATTTGTTCATTAGCAACTATATAAACATGAGCTACAATATGCTGATCATATTAATTTTTCTTTTAACTGAATGCTCGAACTATTCAAAGCTAAAAGTTACCTTCCATTTAGAGAAGACAGAAAATTTGTCTCAGTGCTGTTATGTAAAAGCATTACCTCAGTGCTGTTTCTGTCTTACATTTTCTTTCCAAATTTGAAACAAAACTCTCACAACATTTTGCGTATAAGCAGGATGGTAAACTGGTAGAGAGACGACTGTACCAAAGGAAATGGAAATGGGTAGTTTATGGAAGTCCAAAGGATCAGCGCCTGACATCTATCACACCAGTGCTGCTGCAAGATGACACAAACGGAAGATTATTCTCGTTGTTTTTCACCACATCCACTGGATCAGTTTTCGAATATCAAATACCAAGACAATCAGGTGAGTTAAGGAATTATGGAAAAATCAATTATTCCAATCTTATAAACCGTACAACCTGAACAGAGTTTTCCCAAATTCAAATCTTCCCCTCCTGTGATGTTCAAAAAGATACCAATGTGATAACTGCAAATGCATATTATATTGTTTACCATATCACATAACAGAAGATTAACTTCAATTAGTTATGCTTCACTCAGGATCATATTTAGGAGGAACTTTAAAAGAAAAAGGAAAACAGCTCCTTATTGGAATGAGCTGATAAACCAATTTCAACGCGAAACAGTCAACCTAATTCTCAATATAGTTTGCTAGCAAACGAGGTGCACTCATCTGTTCTATGGAAGTTTCATCAGAGGTTGCAAGGAGGTTATAGGTTACCATAAGCTCCACAAAAACTGTGCTTTCACATACTTGTCATTCAAGAGTCTAAATAACATCTCATGACCCCAACCCCAAACAAAGTATAAACATACAAAAGAGCTACAAAAGCAAACCAGACAAGAAAAGAAACCCAAAGTAATTTGCCTATCAAAATTTATGTGGCCTTCAAAATCATACTTCTCCAAAGTTGATTTAAGACATTGATTACTTACTGTTTAAATTTGTTCCTTGAGATTGAAAGATGGTGGGAAAAGAAAGGAACTAGACCACATAAACACTATAAGCAAAAGTGATGTTTTGCTGGACCTGATAGCAGCAGATCGTTAATAAGGCTAAGAAATTGCAGAGTCAAGTGATCACACGGCACCAACCATACTAAGATCCATGCAACTGAATTATGGTATAATCTGCACCTAGGAATCTTAGATTATTCATCCGCCTATTCGACCAGGAAAAATAAGAAAAGATAAAAGAAAGCAAGCATTATGTAATAAGAAAAATATTATTCCATTACTACTTACGCCAAAAATTTTAAGCAATGTGTGATTGTACCTGTTTAAGAAATTGATAACCATGAGATCTATTTTTTTGTGAAGCATATTATAGGCATTCTTGACCAACTGTACGTTGAATTTTAATAAGATTAACTATGAAGCACTTCAAATTTTGATTTATAGAAGAGAAGCTGATAGACTTATGAAGATACAAAACTGAATTCTGAATGTGCACCTTAGATCTAAGAGTTTCCCACATTAATACAGGTATTGCTCAAGAGAACCCAATTCCAGAAGCATGGGTAAGCCATATACATCCCCTACATGCAAAAGTTGCCAGAGGTATTAGTGGACTACAAATTCAAGTTGGTAGGATTCTGTTTCCACTGGATGATGGAAGACTGGCAGAACTTCATCTATCAGGCTTAGGTGGTGAAAACTCTGGTCCATCTCATCAAGTAAACTTCCGAAAGAAAGCGGCAGTCAAATATTTGTGGTCAATATTAGATGCCCCAGAATCAGAAGGCTGGAATGCAGAATACTGCATAGAACAGCGTGGACCCACAAATTGCATCACAGGCGTAAAAGATGAGCCAAATGATTTAGGAATTGCAAGAACAATGACAAGAAGGCGAAAAGGAAGCCAGACACAGCAGCATTACCTAACTCCAGGAACATCAGGTAGTGGCCCAACAAAACCTTTGGAAGAATACAGTTTTCCAGACAACTGGCTTAACACAAATTTCCATTTGAGAGCGATGCATGGAGGCAGATCATTTTTCCTCATAACAGATGGTGGTTTTACTTTTGAATATCTTTATACTGAAAATGTATGGATGTGGCTGAGGCATGAGCACTCAACAGCTATTAAAGGTGCACTAGGAAACTACAATGGAAGCTTGTATGTCGTTGACGCAAATGGCAGTGTGCTTCTAAGGGAAAGGAACAGCAATGATCTAGCATGGATAAATTGCACTGCCTTGAGGAAAGGAAGGCAAGTTGTTGGAGGTCCTCCATGGGATGGAATTCCTGGCAGAACTACGAGAGTGACAGCAGAAGACGCCCTCTTCTTTGTGAGCAGAAATGGCAGATTACTACAGTTCACGGTAAGTTTAGAAAGGAACCAAAAAAAAAAAAAAAAAAATCTACTTCTGTGAAGATTCGATGACCTTAAATTTTAAAAAGAAAAGATCACAAATATATTTACTACGGCAGATAAGATATTTAGAGCATTATCTTAAGTCTGATGTATACCTCACTGAGCAACCATGAAACGAAAGCAAGAGCTTTCATCATAATTGATAACATGACTGTCATACATCAGATTCATATCACCATTACCATCATCATAGTTGCATTTGAAAAAAAGTCAATGTTATACTGGATTTGTGACTACCAATGGTCATGAGCTTTTTGAGTTTAAACAAAAGGTTTTATTCTTTTCCGGTTATGCTAAAGAAATATATTAGAGGTATATGTATACTGGAATATATTTAACAATTTGTAAACATAAAATAAAAAATTAGCTGTAAAGGGAAATAATATTTTTATAATTTCACAAATGATGATATCACTACAGTTGGTGACAGACTGACAACTTGTATTCTTCCATAGGTTGCCCTGAGGAAGTTCAAATGGAAAGATTGCCGAAACCCTCCAAATACCAAGATTGCCTCTATAGTAGATCAGGAACTGCTCAGGGAAAACATAGTGTTTGTTGTTGGAAGGAATGGTCGGCTATATCAGTATAATAAAGTGACTGAACTGTGGCATGAGCACTACCAATCTCAGCATTTGATTCTATCAAGACTGCCTGGAACTGCTATGAGGTCATCATTGCTTTCACTAACAGGTTCACTTTTCATGCTTTCAGTAGATGGAGGACTAGTTGAATACCATTGGAACACATTCGATGGATGGAATTGGGTAGAACATGGAAGTCCGCATAAAGTTGTGACATTGGTTGGTTCACCCGGTCCATCCTTTGAAGGAAATCAACTGTTTCTTATTGGCTCCAATGGAAATGTTTATCTGAGGTATATGGATGAAATGACATGGAGGTGGAAGAACTGCGGTTTCCCTTTTTCGAGAAATGCGAATGTTGAAGATCGAAGAGGTGAGGAAGGAAATGACAAGGCACAATTCTGTACCGACGTAGACTTTGCAGCTAGTTCAAAGAAGGATTATGAAAGAGTTAATGACCTAAACAGTGATTGTAATCAAGAGGTTAGTAACGAGCTGCACTAATTGCTAATACATTGCTGGTGTGAAGTTATTAAGCTAATGCTCATTGGTTTCATTTTATGCAGGTGGCACCAATACGACCAATTCCCTTGGCTGAAGATTCAATAATCTTTGAGCTAAAAGATGGCAGAGTAAGAAATTGCTATCTTAATTTACTTGTGTTAATCATTTTCCTAGTAGAGAATCAAAAAGAATTCCAGCATAACCATGTGAACATATTCTGTAGTGGGAAAAGACATATAACCTAGAACTGCCAAACAATCTTCCATGATAAGAGCAATTTTGACAAACATTAACTAGGAGTCACAGAAATCCATTGCATCATTTTAAGAACTGTATTAAAAAGCCATATCCATCTGCTAGATCCTTAATGATGATGTCATTTATCAACACCTTTACTTATAAGCTCTTTAGATTTTCCTCATTTTCTTCATCAATTCTAACTTAAACAACACTCATTAGCGATGGAGCATCCTTGTATTACCACAGATGTGTATAATTTTATTTCAATATGCTTTCTTGTATTACTGAAAACCTTCTTGCAAAATGTCATTGAAAAGAAAAAAAAACCCACAATCTAAAATACCATTGTGAAAATTAATAAGGATATTGCTGAGTTTGATATTTCATTGCAGTTGGCAGAAATGCGACGAATAGAAGGCACGCATTGGATGTGGTCGCGTATAATAGGCACACCTACAAGCTTATGCACAGCAAGTTACTGGACAGCCTTGGCATCATGAAACAGCAGCACAACACAGCTCTCTATGTACAAATCACACATCATGTACAGACTACTCTTCTACAATATTTGCCCTTTTAACGTAGACAAGTCACAAGCCACAAGCTACTGTAAAGAAAATTTACACATTACCAACAGAACAGTTGTACAAAGCTATAACTCGATAGTAAGTTGAAATAAAACATTATATTCAATAAATGAAGGCATTTTCATTGTATCTCATAATGTTATACATATATCTCTCTGAGCTACTTATCCATCCAAGTTCCCTACTAATGGCTGCTTCCACTGACATTTGTGAAAATTTGGCATGTTTTACACCATTTAATAGCTTTTTTTTTCCTTCTTCTAAAACTGGATTTAATTGATAAATAGGATTAAAATATTAAACTCAAGGTTTCTAACATAAATAATCAATCTGCGTCTCTCATTATTAAACGAACTAACCAGTTTTGGACTTGAAATGACCATATGGAGTCAAAATGTTAGGCAAGAGATGGGGTTGAGATCTCTAATTCTCATCGAATACCAAATTGATATGGTTGGTTAAATGATGAAGATTAGGTTAACAATGCAACGGCTCCAAACATCCACATGCTTATGCATCCTCACGATTTCATGCTTGTAAGGGAATTTCTAAGATTAGGTAAACTCTTGACTTAAGTGCAGTAGAACATTGAGTGTTCCCATTATGATCTTTTAATCCCTTGATTACTCCTCATGGCATATAGGACATGCGTGCCTTGGTTATGTGGCATAGGACATGCTTGACTTGGGACATGATGCCTTGTTCATCAAGTTTCACTAACTTCATAATTTAGACATGATGGGATCATTGGTAGAACGGTGGATCATGCTGGTGTCCTTGTCTTTTAGGCCCGTGTTGCAAAAATAGGCTCGTTTGCGCCTCATAAAAAAAGGTTAATCCAACGGCGTAAAAATTTGTGATGGTAAAGTTGTTTTTGCCAACTTTAAAAAATAAAAACGAAACTGTTACAAGCCTAAAAGCACCAGGGGTGCGAAATGTAATTGACCCATACATCCAAAATAAGAGAATCTCTCATAGTTTGATTGATAGAAACTCTTGCATCACATGTAAGTGAAACTTCCATACAAGAATTTTTAATTGATTGCATTTAGTAATCATTCTTTATTGAGCACTTATACACTTTACAAATTACCAATGTCAATTGACAATCCTATGACTAAGAACTATTTAAGTTATGAAGGCTCGAGAGGAATGTCTACTGAACCTATTCAATTACTTTCCCTATCGTTCATTTTCTTTGGACTATTGTTTAAGTACATAACTATAATGAGACATTTGCTATAAACAATAAACTTGCCTTTTAATAAAGCTAAAGAAGTTTAAGATATAAAATATTCATAAAATATTATATCACATAATCGGCTTTTAGGTCATATTTCCAACATTGGCTTTTAGGTCATATTTCCAACATTGGGCTCCAAAGTTCATGTTCCTTTATTTATACCCAAATGTGCAAGTATTCCATGATGGGCATAGTAGGTGTTGTAGGCTTTAATAAATGGGGCTTATGACTGTGGGAGTAAATATTTTTGTCTCTAATCACGGCACGCTATGTGGAAAAGAAGATTATTTCGATCAATTAATTAATAGGGATAAATATCTTAATTAATAGAATATTATCTTTATTTAATAAGATAATATCATTAATTCAGATATTATCCTAATAAAGAGAAGATAATATCATTAATTCAGATATTAGCCTAATAAAGAGAAGATAATATCATATTATACAAAATAAAGAGATATGATCAAGTTCGACTCAATCCCTACGAATTTGGGTAAAGAATAAACTCATCATAATAAGAGTTTATTCTCTACGAAACCCTAGCCCCGAGGCTCCTGTAAATAGACGACTTTATTCATCATTCAAGGTACATCTAAACCTTCTCCTAAACCCGAGAAAAATACCCAAAGCTCTCTCTCCCTCTCCACTCTCCATATTTTCTCTACATGGCTCCGGCCACCACACACAGCTCCGGCTGCCCGGTTCACACCATACATACAACTCCATACCCTTTACTTAGCTATTGTTTTCCTACAAACACTTGAACTGACTTAGGCATCGGAGGTTGAAGGATCTAGAAGCGAATATTCTCCCGCGAGATTATTTGCACAAACATTTGGTGCTTTCATTGAGAGCACGAGTTATACTCAACGCGTGCTCAAGGAATCCGTTCCTCCTATTTTCCAATCCACCGAAACCTTCCAAACAACCATGGTTTGAGGCAAGCGCATGAGGAGCAAAACCGCCGTGATGGCTCAATCCGTGAAGCCCAAAGCTACTCCTCCCACGATCCCGCGATCAAGATGGCTGCTTCACCGCCTCTCGCTGCCATGAACCCGCAACAAACCCTTGCTGCCGCACCACAGCAACCACCCCATGTGCCTGGAACCACCGTGCCACCTGCCGGACTTGCAGCTGGGACCACGTCACAGGCCTCTGCCATCGTCGTACCATCTCAAGGCCCCGTGGCTGGATCTAGCCATCTTCATAGCACCACAGCCGAGCATGGTGGAACTTCCCATCAAGGTGGGCTCACTACCACTGCTGACTTTGACCCAATCTTGGAGCAACTTCAAGCATTCCCTTCATTGCCTCCACGCTCGATGCATGCTCCCGCGTACACATCCAATGAAATCCTAGCCCGTGTGCAATTAAGCTCCACATATTTCTCTCATCTCGATCCACGAAGTCAAGTAAACCTTAATCTGAGAGTTGACAAGTTAACTCAGAGAATGGATGACCAAAAAAATTTGATGAGACAGCTCCTCAACCAAATAAACTTGGCTCAAAATCTTGGCCTTGGACAACAGGGCGAAGAGAGAAGGATGGATGAACATGCCAATAGACAGTTCAGTGAAAACCAAGCAGGTCGAGCAGAAGTAAGCAGACAATGAGATAGACAACAACGCGATCAGCTTGCAGACATGTCGCAAGCATTTGCAAGCCACACTCAAAACAGACGAAGTCTCCCATCCATATTGAATTTGGGGAAATGTTCATGAAAGGCTAGGCTCCTAGGGAAGTCAAACTGACAATAATTGCAATGAGGATCATGAAGAAAGGCGCTCTACTGCCCGCTCGCAGAGAAATATTCATGAAAGACTAGGCCCCCAGGGAGGTCAACTTGATAACCCTCACAATAAGAACCATGAAGAAAAGCGCTCCGCTGCTCACTCTCGAAGAACCAATTCTTGTCCCCAAGCTACAGAAAATCCCTCGCAAGCACAGTCCACCAACACGCCACCTAGGCAGCGCAACCGAGAAGGTCGACCCTTGCAAACCAACGAGGAAGTTAATCAGCCTCGCCCAAATCGTAAAGGTCATCAACGTGACCGACCAGCCATATGTACCAAAGGTGTTGAGAAGCTTGTGAATAACTGACTTCGTGACTTAAGATTGGCCGAAATTTTGAAGATGCACTACGCGTGGGGGTAGACCCAGCAAACTCCTCACCTTTCAACCCCGAAATCGAGCAAGCTGCTCCCCCGAAACGATTCTCAACGCCTTCTTTCACATGTTTCAAAAGGGATTTCGATCCCGAAAGCCATCTAAAGCATTTCAAGAGCCTTATGATCCTCTACAAAGCTGAAGATGCACTAATGTGCAAGGTGTTTGCAATGACTTTGTGAGGAGTAGCTTAGGACTGTTTCCATGCCTTGCCATCAGGGTCGATCAGCAGCTTCAAGGAGCTTACTTACGTCTTCACTAAAGAATACACTTCTTATCAGACGATCAAGAAGAACCCTGACCATCTGTTCAACCTGCACAAGAAGTCCGATGAATCCCTCCGAGACTACATCACGAGGTTCAAAGTGGAGAGGGCAAACATTGTAGGATGTGATGACCAAATTGCGTCCTCCGCATTCAAGAGGGGGTTGCCAACTGAATGTGAGCTATATCGCAAGCTGACCATCTCTCCTTGCCAAACATTGGTAGAAGTCTTCGCTACAGCAGAGCGCTACGCACTATGGGACGACAACCAGATCGCCACGAAGAAGGTTGATCAAGCAGCTGAGCAGGCAAACAAAGAGAACGACAAGCTCAGATCATAACCTCAGGAAGGTGCTCCAGCAATGGAGAGCTACACTAAGCTCACTATCCTGATACACCAGATCCTGGCCCAAGTAAAGGACATGCCTTGGTTGAAGAGAACATCGCCTTTAAAGGGAAACCCAATCAAGAAGGATACCAGTAGATACTGCACATTCCATGAATGACACGGTCATTACACAAACGACTGCTTCGCTTGGAAAAGGCACCTCGAAGATCTAATCAGAGATGGCCACTGCACGGAATTCATCGCAAGGGGGGCTATTCAGCAAATCAAGGATTGTGACGCAGCTAATAATGAGCCTCCATGAAAAGAGTCATATGGATCAACACGATCCTAGCTGACTCTAAAAGCCAAGGCTGACCACCAGAGGGCAGAAGAGAAAGATCAAGTAGGCGACTTTCGTCTCCCAAGCCGTCACTAGCTACCAAGTTATGGAAGACGAACCCTTCATCATTTTTCAATGGAAGGAAGTTCCAAGGCAATGGAATGCCCATCACCTCCAAGAGTACTATCCATGAAGCTCCTTACCTATCAGCTCGGCTCTAAACAAGCGGCCAAGCCTCCCTCACCTCCATTAAAGACAAGTTTCTTTTGATGTTACTCATGGAACTCATATTTTTTGTTCAATAAAGTAATGTAGTCACACAGACATCAATACAAATTCAAGCTTTTCTTCCCAATGGAGTGTTGACAAAAGCAATTGACACGTCTCCGGACGTAGGCCAAACAGGTTACACACATCGACACGTCTCCAGACGTAGGCCAAATGGGCCACACTCATCGACACGTCTCCGGACGTAGGCCAAACAGGCCACTCTTATCGACACGTCTCCGGACATAGGCCAAACGGGCCATGCTCATCAACATGTCTCCAGACATAGGCCAAACGGGCCACTCTCATCGACACGTCTCAGGACGTAGGCCCGCGGGCCACTATCATCGACACGTTTCCGGATGTAGGCCCGGGAGCCACTATCATCGACACGTTTATAGACGTAGGCCAAATGGCCCACTATCATCGACATGTCTCCGGACGTAGGCCAAACGGGCCATGCTCATCGACACGTCTCCAAACATAGGCCAAATGGGCCACGCTCATCGACACGTCTCCGAACGTAGGCCAAACAGGCCACTCTCATCGACACGTCTCCAGACGTAGGCCAAACGAGCCACTCTCATCGACACGTCTCCGGGCGTAGGTCAAACGGGTCACACTCATCGACACATCCCCGGACGTAGGCCAAATAGGCCACTCTCATCTACACATCTCCGGACGTAGGCCAAACGGATCACACTCATCGACACGTCTCTAGACGAAAGTATGCATCTTTTTTACTGATCAAGTTAGCCGCAGAAGAAGGGACAACAACAGACGAGTATTGGATAATTTCAGCAGCAAAAGCTACTGATTTTTAAAGCAGATGAAATATTACTTCCCTTTATTTCTCCAAGCTTGTCTACATGAGGCTTGAGTGGAACATCACAAATATTGCCCCTACGAGATGTTTAGATGTTTAACCCTAACTGATGATGGGGAACAGCTCCTACTTGAGTCTTCTTAGCAGAATGGATCCTTGGTTTCTTCCTCAACGAAGACACATGCTTCGCCAGCGAAGTCGTAGCTTCATATCTTGAAGACTTAACGTCAGTCTTCCTTTTTTAGGGGGGTCCAGCAGAACACTCCTCCTGCTCAGCCGGCAGGTCATCAGAGTCTGGATCATTCTACTTCCATCTCGCAACATTCTGGGCAAGGGGCAGACCAACAACTTCTTCCGGATACTCACTCAGCAGCAACCAGTGGCCACCGCCGCTCCAACCGTCTTCGACCACCAGTCATGAAGTCAACCATCCTAGTCCTCACCTCAAAAAAGAGAAGACGAAGAAAAAATATACGTGCTCGACTTACTTTGGATGCATGGCAACTCCTCTCTTCGACAAGCAGTACAAATTCTCCAAGATCTTTCTCAAGCTAGAAGGTAGAGAAGTTAAGTCTGCAATGTGAGAAAGAGTGAAGAGAAGCCTTGTACTTATACAAGTTGGACAACTCGGGTCAAGATGGAATGGCAAGCTCATTCCTACTAGAAGTCCAACTCTAAGAACAGTCAGAAGCCTACTCCAATTGGGAATCTGATCTGCAAAGGAGTCCAACTCAGAGAATAAAGCCCAGACACAGTTGGAGAGTCGAAAAAATAATTTCATCTCTTACATGCCACACAAGCACCATGCAGAAGCTAGGGGCATTTGTGGGAGCAAATATTTTCGTCTCCAATCACGGCACGCCACGTGAAAAAGAAGATTATCTCTTAAATTAATTAATTGAACCAGTTTATCTGGCCAATTAATTAATAGGATATTTTCTTTATTTAATAAGATAATATCATTAATTCAAATATGATCCTAATAAAGAGAAGATAATATCATATTATCCCAAATAAAGAGATATAATCAAGTCCGACTCAATCCCTACGAATTTGGGTAAAGAATAAACTCATCATAATAAGAGTTTCTTCTTTACGAAACCCTAGCCCCGAGGCTCCTATAAATAGACGACTTCATTCATCATTCAAGGTACATCTAAACCTTTTCCTAAACCCGAGAAAAATACCCAAAGCTCTCTCTCCCTCTCCACTCTCCATTTTTCTCAACACGGCTCCGGCTGCCCGGTTCACACTATACATACAACTCTGTACCCTTTACTTAGTTATTATTTTCCTACAAACACATGAACTGACTTAGGCATCGGAGGACCTTTGGCCAACACCCCCCGGGTGTGGTCTATTTACTCCAATCTTTTTTACAGGAATCGAGGGAAAGAGAGAAGGAAGATCAAAGGTTGAAGGATCTAGAAGTGAATATTCTCCCGCGAGATTATTTGCACAAACAATGACATGCTTGCCTTGGTTATGCGGCATGAGACATGCATGCCTTGGACCATGATAACTTGGTCATCAAGGCCTCACTCTAATTGTATAATTTCATATACGATCAGGGGTAGAATGATGGATCATTTTGCTTGATTGTAGGTTCACTGTCCAAATTTAGAGTGCTCGAGTAATGACTTGATTTCTTAAGGAGTAACTCACACACCTACTTAATTCAATTCAAAGTTTTTATTTATTTATTTATAAGAAATGGAATTCATTCATAGAATCAAAGTAGCGTACATAGAACGACACAAATAGTGGCTTTGTTAAAACCTTACTGAGGGATAAACTCCAGTTTATGAAAGAGTACCACATATGTCACTGACTAAAAACAGAGTCTGAAACAGTCACGCAAGACCAATGCTAGAGCAAGACAAAATAAAATAGTAAACTGACACATAGATCTCCGACGCATAGACCTCAAACGAGAACACTACAACACAAACCAACTGTCAAAAGAGTCATGCTATGAATCACAATCCTTTGCACAGCCACAAGTGTAATATCCCACATCAACCAACAGAGAGGGGGTGATGTGCCTTATATGTACATGCCCGCCTTCATCTAGCACGAGGCCTTTTGGGAGCTCACTGGGTTCGGAGTCATGGGAACTCCGAAGTTAAGCGAGTTTGGGCTAAAGCAATCCCAGGATGGGTGACCCACTGAGAAGTTGCTCATGAGTTCCCAGAAACAAAACTGTGAGGGCAGAGAGGGGGGCCAAAAGTGGACAATATTGTGCTACGGCGGAGCTGATCCCAGGATGTTACAATTTGGTATCAGAGCCACTTTACCATGTGGTGCGAGTGTGCCAACGAGGACGTCGGGGCCCTAAGGGGGGTGGATTATAACATCCTACATCAACCAATAGAGAGGGGGTGATGTGCTTTATATGTACATGCCCGCCTCTATCTAGCACGAGGCCTTTTGGGAGCTTACTGGCTTCGGAGTCATGGGAACTCTGAAGTTAAGTGGGTGACCTAGTGGGAAGTTGCTCGTGAGTTCCCATAAATAAAACCATGAGGGCAGAGAAGGGGCCCAAAGTGGACAATATCGTACTACGGCAGAGCCGATCCCGGGATGTGACAATAAGACATTGAGAGCATCCGACAAAGAACACAATATGCCAAAAAGAAAGAAAACATCCACTAAGCACACCATCTCCAACCACCTCTAATAGCAATTGGCAATGAAAGAAGAAAAATTTGCAAGGAACAACACAAAGAATATACTAACCCAGCAAACGAGCCAGGAAACAAAATAAAATAAAAAAGCCCCTAAGCACGCCATATCACTCAACACTGACCAAGAAACTTCCTATGAAAACATAGTCCTTGAGACAGGTGGAGAATCAAACATCAGCTAAGGTGAGAACGAAGAAAACACTACGCAACAATAACAAAACTGGCCTGGCCACTTTTTCTAAACATGGGGATCACGCACAAGAGCATTCGCCGGATGCCAAGTCCACGAATGCTCCAAGAACACATTAAAGAAGACGCCCAGGAGACTCCACTTGGCCAGTCTCAGTAGGTTTATTAAGAGGGACACCAACATTACCCGAATTCACAGTCCCTATCGTAGAGTAACCAACCAAACCTGTAAAGATGGGTAAAAGGATGGTACCCAACAACCCTAGTTCCCAAAAACCTGGCCCAACACCGTGAAAATGAGGACCAAAGCTATAGATCCTAGGTGAAGAGGCACACACATCAAATCTCTGGACAACGGTCGTCTTCTGATGAAGGTAAGGCTTGAGATCGCAGATCAGTCGATAAAGAGGGAGTGAGGAAAGCCATCTTCACCTTGACCGCCGACCACAACAAAGTAGCTTGCACCACAGTCGTCGTTGACTTGGAGACTGTGGGCACAATATCAATAGCAAACCAGCTGAAACCACCATACCAAGACAACCACTAGAAACGCGGACACACCGAGGAGAAAATGAACGATGAAACTAACATGCGGGATCTGAGAGAGACAACAACGAGGCCAGCACCCCAGAATCGAAGAGAGGAGTGACAGCAACGACTCAGCGTGGAAGAGAAACGGTAGCGACTCAACATGAAAGAAAAGTGACTCGACGCTGTCAAGTCAAGGAGAGCGACGACGACTGAACGTGGATGCAAACTAGCTTTGTTAGGCCGAGGAGGGGTGTTTCTCGCTTTTTGGCCGATGCGGCCGACGGAAGGAACTTTTGGTCCTTCTTCTTTTTTGAGTGCGGGGCGTGCCACCACCAAGCCATGAATTTGGCTTGAATGGAATGTGAGTGTATGTTGTGTTCGAGATCTAACTTTAATCAAACGATTGTTCGGCTGAGCAAGGAACCTCCTCATGGCCTAGGTTCTTTCACTACCTCAAGGTCAAGGCTTTATGTGAGCAACCAAATGATGTGGAGTGGGTGGAGATGAATATTGAAGGTGAAACGTAATGAAACGAAGAACAAGTGCGTAAACTAAAGGTGCTTAAACTTAAATATAATTTAAAGATAAATAGGCTTAAACCCTGAAGGTGCTTAAACTTAAATATAATTTAAAGATAAATGCGTGAAGTAAAGTGCGTAAAATAAATAACGTAAAGACGAGAATTAAAGTGCGATAAAATAGATCAAAGTGATAAATAAACAAGAATGAAATACGAACAATAAGAACGGTAAACTAAATTAAACTTGAAATTAAACTTAATGAAAGTGCGATAACAATGAAAAGTAAAGCAATTGAAATAAACTTGAATTTAAAAGGCGGAGAATGTAAATTGAACTAGAAATTAAACTTATACTAGAAAACGGAAGAACTCGCTACTCTAGGTGCTTCAAAAGTAAAATTCTAAGTCTAGGAAAAGAAAAGTGCAAGACGAAAAATAGGTTTGTGTGTCTGATGATGTGTGTCTTCTACCTTCGTTCGGTGAAGTTTATATAGGGCGTCCGTTGGCCCATGGGCTGGCCATTGAATGGCCAAATGTCAACTTTTAAAAAACTCTTTCCTTTTGTAGCCCCCAAAATCCGTGGATCATGTCATAGGAGATATTATGGTTGCTTGATTTTCTCTCGTTTTGGAAAATTCTGAATCGTTATCAACCTCCTTGATTTCTTTTCTTGTCAGGCCTCCGTCATGTGCACACTGACCTCTGGAAATCTTGGGCGTCAATACGTGGCTTGCGCTTGGTTCTCCAAGATTTCATCTTGACATCTGGTGGAACCTCGTGCCTTTTGAGTTTTTAGAATTCTAGAGTTGGTTGACCATCCGCCAAGGTGGGTGGTATGGGAACTCCAAATATTTGGATGTTGGGCTTAGCCCCACGTTGGATTACCTTTGAGTTCTCAAAATATTCGAATATTGGAAACTCAAAGGACATACCTCCCACTCCCTCGGTGGAAATACCTCCTGCTGAACTTCAACTCCCTCGGCCCAACTTTTCTTGCCCAAGTGTCGCGAGGAGGGCGCCAAGGTGTGCGAGGAGAAAATCTGCCCCAGCCTAGCTTTTTGTAAGAGGAGTGGCCGACCAAGTTATTTAAGGAGTGCCCTACCAAACTTTTTGAGAAGTGCCCGACCACTTTTTCAAAAGGAAACATTCGGCCAATTTTGCAAGGATATGCCCGACCATTTTTACAAGGATACGCCCGACCACTTCTGCAAAGGGAAGCGCTCGGCCATTTTTGCAAAAGGAAGCGCATAACCATATTTTTGAGAAGGCACCACGACCTTTGAAGAAAAAACCTCGGCCTCATTTATGAGAAGGCACCATGGCCTTTGAAAAAAAGACCTCGGCCACCTTTTTGAGAAAGCATCTCGGCCGCTAGGAATTCTCGACTAAGAATTTCGCCGCTAGGAATTCTTCGGCCATTAGAAATTCTTGATCGTTAGGAATTCTTCGATCGTTAGGAATTCTCGACCACTTGGAATTCTTCGGCCGGTAGGAATTCTTTGGCTGATTGGAATTCTCGGCCGCTAGGAAATCTTCGGTTGCTAGGAATTCTTCGTTGGAAGATTGGGTGAATTTTGACCACCTCCAAACAATATATAAAAAAACAGTTAGATTTCAACCTAAAACTCTTCAACCCAATTTGCAACAAATCCAAAGACTCCAGCCACAATTTCCAAATTCTTCCTTGCAAGATTCTTCGGCCGCTTGGAATTCGCGGCTGGAACTGCTAGAAGATCGCCAAAGCTTCAAGACTCCCAACTCAAGGGCCCGGCCGCAACAAACCTTCAAGACACCTGGTTGCGATCTTCCAGCAGCTCTGGCCACAAAACCCCAGTTCCTTCAGCCGTGAAAACCCCAGCTCCTCTAACCGTGTTCACGCAGGCCCCAAAGTTCCAAAATCCGACAGCCTAGCTTCAGCCGGCCTTCTTCAACCCTCCAGCCCCGCTAGAAGGAAAGCCCGGCTGCTACAATCCAGCAATCCCTGCCGCTCCAGACGTGGCCCAACTGCCTTCTCGCAAGCCCAAGCCTCTCCGGCCGCTCCAAACGCTGCCCAGCTCCATCCGACCGTGATTCTGCTGAAAAATCCCAGCCGCGACTCCAACAAAACCCGGCCATATCTCCAGCTACAAAACTGGGCAGCATTGTTTAGCTAAGTAGTCCGGCCGTGTTCAAGTCTCTTATCTCTTTTGAGCATTTTCAGTCACAGAACGGCCGCAAGGACTCTAGTTATGCTTGAATTTAATCCGGCTGCTTGTATTTCATAACGTGCCCGGGTTGGGTGAATTCTCATCACCCACAAACAAGGGGTTAATGGCTGAACGCGAAAAACCTAAACCCTAATATTTGACACACGTCTCTCCTACGTAGCGAGAGAGAAACCCAAATGAGAATAAGTTTATGGCCCTTTTTAATTCAATTCAAAATTACTAATGAATAAAATCTTAAACTGGATTGAATTAGATTCTCACAAGCAAATTCGTTAACTGATCAAATCATGTTGTGTATGATTTACATGTCCAATATAACTTGCTAGAGTCATCCAAATATGTGATACAGGAATCTCACATTTGAACTATGTTAGGAAAATGTTGAGTACTTTAGTAAGATCTAGGAATCGAAAAGTCAACTTTGGGTATTTTGGATGAAGTCTTGGCTTGTTACAAATAGTATTAAAGGACAACCCAACCTATATGTGGTACTCATTAGTCATGGTCATGAAAAATCAAAAAAAGGAAGCTCCTCACTATGAGGTAAAATGTTGTGTCCTATATCTGAAAGGACACCAATTCCTAAAAGATGGAGATTTTGATACCTTAAATCCCACGTTAGACCCAAACCTCTCTCCCCCCACCCCAAAACTCGTAACTTTGGCACAAAAAAAAAAAATCCGATGTTGAAATGTTCCTGAGAAGATCTTAGGTACTTACGGAGTGTTTGGATGAGGAAATTTGAAAGTGTTCATAAATGATGGAATTTAAAATAATTTAAATTAATGTTCTAGAATTTGTGAAATTTCTTCTTTGGCTAATGGATTTAAACATGGAATTGTGAAACTTAAAAACACAAAAGAATGATTTGGCTCAATTGATCCATCAGTATGATGGAGCCCTTGCATTTATAATTGGAAAAGTGATATACAATACAACCATTACAAGAAGTAGGGTAAATCCCTATTTACATGTGAGTTCTATCAACACTTCAAACACAGGACAACAACTTATCTAGAATTTGAAAAATATAAACAACAGATAAAATCAGGAGTTTGAATTTGAAACTACAGATAAAACTTTGTCTAACATCCCCCCACAAGCAAACAAGTCAAGGAAGAATTGGAAGCGTGTGGTGGACAATCTTTGTGTGAACAAATTTGCAACTTGATCCTCGGAGCATATAAAATTAACAAATAGTTCACCACGAATCACCTTCTCCCTAATATAATAGTAGTCATCCTCAAGATGCTTGGCCCTGGAGTGAAACACATGATTGGAAGCCATAGCAATAGATGAGACATATATCACACCATATACTTGGGCAAGATAAAGGCAACTACAAATCATGAAAAAATTATCTAAGGCAAGATATCTCTGCTTCCATGTAGGCTTGCTTACAGTACTTACCCTATATGGTTGACCTAGAGACTGTGCGTTACTTTTTGGAGCTCCAAGATACCAAGTTGTTGCCCAAGTACACACAGTAGCCGCTAGAAGAATGACGATAGTTTGGATCACCAGCATAATATGCATCTGAAAAAGCAGTAAGCTGTAACTCACCAAGTTTATATACAAGACCATGATCATAGGTGGACTTGAGATAACGCAAAATTATATTGACAGCTAACCAATGCATGGACTTGGGAGAGTGCATGACTTGGCAAACTTGATTAACTACATAGGATAGGTAATGCCTAGTAATAGTGAGGTATTGCAGTGATCCCACTAACACTTCTATAGGTGGCTGGATCGGAATGTGTTCACCAGGGAAGGCCTTAAGGGGTAGTTCGTTTACATTTTAGAAGCCAAATTTCAATTTGCCAAAATGAATAAGCTTGCAATTGATGTTCGTTGGACCAATTTACAATGATTTGAGAAAACAAATTCACACTTTACTCTTTAAAGTTGAAAACATCGAAATGACGTTTTCTGCATTTCCAAATCCTCTCTAGCAAACACACAGGCTATGTTTCGAAAGAAAAGAGTAATCTCATGTCTTGCTTCGTCCTTTTCTCTTTAGAGTTTCCTTTCCAAACTGATTTTGGGAGCTCTAGAAACCTTTTATGGAAGTCTAATGTCATTTATCAAATAACAACTTATTATGACAACATCAAATATCAATGGCAGCTTTCATAAAAAAAATATGTATCAATGGCGGCACCCAAAGAAGAAACTCCATAAAAGCTTTCGCCCAGAGTGCCAGTGCACAATACAACAATTATTCACAAGATTTGGTTCTAAATTTGGCACACAAACATAAAAAGGTACGCATATATGCTAGGGTGGGAGAGGAGGAGGGGGGAAGGGCTGCCATGTGAGGTGGAAGGTCCTAGGGTGGAGGGCAGGTCGATGATGATTTTAATTAGGGTGATTTTATTCTTCTTTCTTATTTTCATTATTTAGTTTTTTTAAAATATAGAAATGACCAAATTGTCTTTTAGAAAAACTCACATGTTTACTAAATACAAATTTTGGGGAAATTGGACAAAAATATTTTTTCTTGTTTTTGTTCTTGAAAAATTGTTTTTGAGTTAAGCTACTAGACGCAATCTTGGATCTTGAAAATGTAAATTTGTTTTCTCGTTTCATTTTTTGAAAATGTTTTACGAAAATGGTTTTTGAAAACGTTACCAGATGAGTCCAAAGCTTCTAACCACAATAAACTGAAGTAGAAATAGATTTGGCATATGTAAAATTTGTACATTGGAGCAATTCTAAAGTATATTTAGACTAATTTAGATGCATAAAGCTACCATTATAATGCACTTCAATCCCCAAAAAATAATGAAGAAGCCCTAAATTTCAAGTTAAACAAAGTACCTAGTCATTGAATGAGATTTGAAACTAGAGCAGGATCATTTCCTGTAAGAAAAATGTCATCCACATAGATCAACAGAATGGGATAGACACCATGATGATTAGACATGAACAATGAGTAATCATAATTAAATTCTGTAAAGCCAACCTCTAGTAGATAATATGAAAATCTTTGAAACCAAGCCCTAGGCGATTGCTTCAAACCATAAAGACTCCTTTGCAACTTACATACATGATTGGGAAACTGTTGATCAACAAATCCAGATGGTTGTCTCATATAGACTTCCACAGTGAGATAACCGTGCAAAAATGCATTATGCATGTCTAGTTGTCGAATAGGCCAATGTTTCATGATTGCCCCAGACTCAAAACCACTTAAATGGTGCTATGTTTTACAAATGCAATGGAAGTTTCAGTGTAGACAACACCTTGCTTTTGATGAAAGCCATTTGCAACTAGTCAGGCCTTGTACCGCTCGATGGATCCGTCAGATTGTCTCTTGATTTTGAACACCCATTTGTTAGGTAACAGATTCATATTGGCTTCATACTGATACGGTACTAAATTCCAAGTACCACATATGTGCAATGCATTAAACTCCTTAACCATTGCATTGCACCATTCTTCATGTTTCACAGCCTGGCTAAAACAAGTGGACTCAGCATTTTTAGTGGCATACTTAGGATTGCTCAGGTGTTGCATTTAGACCATGTCATCATATAATAAAGATGAATAGTAGACTGCCCAGGTGTTGCATGAGTGGAGGAGGAGTGCACGACAACTTTAATTCCTTGCTCACCAACATTATTGTTCATTGATTCTTACACATGTGCAGACGAAGAAAATAGAAGACTTAAATCTATTTGAGATGAAGAAGAAGAGATCGGAACATGTTCTACAAGATAGGTGGCTTGAGGAATTGCAGTGGTGGTAGGAGTAGTTGTTACAAGACCTAAACTTGAAATAAGGTTATAGCAGGATCAAAAAGAGTACCTGGTTTTTAGACGACCCCCTCAGAAGATGTGAGTTCCTTAAATGGAAAAGAGTCCTCATCGAATAGGACATGGCGTGACAAGTAAAATTGGCTTGTGGATAAGTCCAAACATTTATATCCTTGGTGATTTAGTGAATACCCTAGAAAAACACAGGCTTTGGATTTTTTTTGCAACTTATGTTTAGTGCACTGAGTTAACCACAAATAACAACTGTACCCAAAAACTCGAAGCATTTCATACTTAAGAGATATTTGAAACAATGTTTTGAATGGGGTTTGATTGGAAATAACTCTGGTAGGCAACCTATTAATAAGATAAATGGATGTTTGGCAACCAATACTTGGAAGTAGGGGTGGGCACGGTTTGGATTAGATCGGTTTTACCTTAAAATTGCAAACGAACCAATTATAATATAACGGTTCGGTACGATTTTGGCAAAAGTCACAAAGGAAACCAAACCAAACCAATTTAAGACAGCTTGGTTCGGCCGGTTTGGGCTTAAGCCCAATTCTCTTTCCTTTTGCACTTTTTCAACATTGTTAGCCCAATTAGAACCAACAAATTCACATCATGTTCCATACTTCAATCATTTTCTAAAGTACGAAACTATCATAAAGCTCAACATGCCATAAAACTTTAAATCTCAATAACTAATTTAACTCAATTAAAATATCCATATATAATTATTACCTAATTAGAGTATTACACATATAAAATAAAATATAGATAAATAAATATACACATAAACAGTCTGATTTGGTTTAGACCAGTTTACAAAAACTCAAAATCAAACTATATACGGTTGGGTTCGATTTTTAAACCGTTTGACTTTTTTGAGTCAAAATCAAACCAAAACCGATAAGTACGGTTTAGATCAGTTAGTTTCATCGGTTCGGCCGGATTAATGGCCACCCCTACTTGGAAGGCACACATGCATGAGACATTAAAACTATGGTTGTTTCAACTAAATGCTGATGTTTTCATTCTACCGAACCATTCTGTTCAGGATGTTTTGGACAAGAAAATCGTTGAGTTATCCCATTAGAAGCCATATAATTTTGAAAAGCATGCTTTGTATATTCACCACCTTCATCACATTGGAAAGCTTTAATGGAACAGTTCAACATATTTTTCAACTTTTTTCTTAAAGCGAACAAAGATTTCACAAACTTCATCATTGTTTTTCATGGGGAATGTCCAGGTATAATGAGAGAAGTCATCAACTAGAAGAAAATTATAACGATAACCTTCAACTGAAACAACTGGTGAACTCAAAACATCGGAAAGTTAGAATGTAGATTGGACAAAGCCACTTTTGAGTGAACTTCAACTGACAAAAATGCCATTTTTGAGTTGTTATTCGAGTTCCAGCAAAAGCTAAAAAATATTGATTGGACAGTCCACCACCTAGTTGAAATGGATACAATCCATTCTCACACATTCCTTGGAAAAATGTCTTATGTGTCTTGTGGTCTTTGACAATGAAAGAATCAGAGAAAATTAGAATGTAGCAATTGTTATCAGAAGTGAAACGATGAACTGAAGCGAGACTGGTACAAACATAAGGGCAATGGAGAATATCATTCAAATGAAACAAGCATGAATTAGATTGAATAGTGTTAGAGCCAAAGTGAGAAATTGGCAGACCAGAATCATTAGCTACACCACCAACATTGTCGTCACTGTGATACTTTTTAGGATTAACAATGTTTTGAAGTTAGGGAGTGACATGAGCATTTTCTCGAGTATCCAGAAGCCAGGTTCCATTAGTTTGATGAGTGATTGTGGTGGGAGAGGAAGCCATTGCAGTGAGGCGTTTGGTAGCAATGCGTTCTTAATAGGCAATATTCATTTGCTCATAACAATCAAGAGATGAATGGCCATCTTTACCACAAATTTGATAGACGATTCTTGGAGTCTCCGAGGTAAAAGGCTCACCATTATTAACAGAAGTACGCTGATGAAGAGAAGAGACTACGAGTATTACCTCCTCGCCGATTCCAAAAACCTCCACGATTGAATGAAACACGACCACGTCCATGAGCAACAACAAATGCAGCTACAATAAGGCATGTTCCAGTCACATGAACGGCTTGATCCGCCATTCTTCTTTCAATTTAGGAGAAGAGTCTCTTAGAGTTAGATAAGTGATCAACGTATCCCGTGCTTAAGCAGAACTTACAAACATCTTGTATGGGCTTTTTCGTTCCGACAACTAGAAATGGGCCTGGGCTGCTGTAAAGAGCAAATGGCTGGAATTGCCCCTGTGTCTGAGTTCAAGAATCAGGCCCCAGGAGTGCTTCGAAAGGTTCTTAGCGCCTTAGGAAACACTTTGACTTCCTTCACCAACAAAACCAACAGTTGCTTACGGATAAATATTATCGCTTGGCATGAGAAACTTGTGGCATGAGAGCTGAGCATTCGTGAGTTTAGCATGAGAGAAGGCTTGAAGTAAAGGGAAGAGAGAGTTTTTGGTAGAATTTGTTGAGGGGAGAGAGAAAGAGATGGGGGAAGAAAAGTGGGTGGTTTGAGCAATTTTTCAGCAACTTGATGAAAGCTTCATCATGCTCTGGAATGGCTTGCCAGAAGAGAAGATGGGAAGAGATGGAGGAATAAGGCTCAAAATTGAAGGGTTCTAGGGATGAGAGGTGATGCTTACTCTCTGTGGATGGAGTTGCTTGCCTTCAATGAGTTTCTTTGCTCTAGGTAGAAGGAGCCTCCTTTTATAGGCGCTGGAAGCTCCTTCTTCTCATGAAACCCTAACTGGTTCTTCCCAAATCAGCCAAGTCTTCCCCTCAATTTCTCTTATCTTCCTTTGATTCATCCATATTTTGTGAAATCTTTCTCAGTCCAAATACACAGAGATAAGATTTTTGGAGTCTCCATAACCTTCCTACAGCTGTCCCTGCGACCATATCCTATTATAGGCTACCCTTTCTCCTTCATTTTATTGCAAGAGCTGGTGGGAGAAAAGAGTGGGTAATGATGCTGGTCAGAAGGGTGTTTTGCTCAAGTATCCTTTGGTTTTTTGGATGGCATATGCTGGGATTTGTCTTTGGCCATGTGTTGGAGATTCCCAACAGCCTGCGCAAGTCTCTATCCCTTGGTTTTCTGTCATGGTTTTGTCTCTAACCATGTGCTGGAGACGTTCAGATTTTTCTAAGTCACTTGGGCCATTCCCTAAGGTAATGGGCTAGTTTACTAAGGTGATAGTCCAACCTTTTATTTGGGCTCAAGAAATGGGCTCAAGTTTTGGGGCTCCCAAGCAGCCCAAAACTTCCACTTCTTGGCCCATCAATGGGCCTTGTGAATGCTCGTAACTATATATACCACAACCTGCTCAACAAGCCCCAGGCATTCGCGTGGCTTGGGCCCACTTAAGCTTGTAGAGTGACGTGTTGCTTATTTGCTTGGCGTAGCACGTGTGCAAGCGCATATGACAAACTCTTGCGTACCAAGTTGGGTTTCTTCCCATGTTAGGTGTCGTACTGGGCTAGAAATATATTTGGGCCCAACCTTGAATTTTTTGAGCCTCAATACATCTTAAGGGCATGACCAGGGTTGTTAATAATAATCAAGACAAACTCATCATCACTCACTAGCTATCCAACTAGGGCAAGGTAGTCGGATACAGAGAGATCACCTTTCATAGTACACAGTCATTCATTGCGTAGATGCAGAATCATAATAGAACGTGTCAAGGAAATCTGGTTGAGTGAAATAGTGGACATAATAGAATGCATCAAGGAACTATTGATCAACTTGAGAAACAATTGGTACTGCTACACCCAAGATGTTTTGAAGGACACTGACTCAAGATGTCGACAAAACCCATCAAATCACGACTCCTCAAAATCGGAACAAATTGAGCCAACAAAAGCGAGTAGTTGGATGGAACAAGTTTAATAGTAATAACCACATTCATAGGAGAAACCGTGGCACTGATGGGGAATGGGTGGGTTGGGCGTTGTTGGTGCTTGTATAATTATTGTTGGCCATTTGGGAAAAGAAAAAGAAACAAAAACTGGTGATTAAGTCATAAGACAAAGGCTCGTGATACCATTTAAAACTTAAGAACTACAAAAGAATGATTTGGCTCAATTGATACATTAGTAGAGCCACTGTATTGATAGTTCAATAGTGATATACTGTTAGTATGAAAATAGTGGTCATTTCCTGGACTCTAGCATAGGTGAAAAATTAGTGCGTGAAGAATTGTTACTGGATGTTTTGGCACAACTCGTTCAATCCCATACTTCCGAGGCATGACTTGACCGATATGAGAAACTGATTTCAGGTAAATTATGACATAATCATGCATTCATTATAGGATTCCTAATTGGAGTTTTTTTCACTCAAGTATTTTTATGTTAATCATACTTTTAATAGGATTAGATTTTATCTCTTGATATTATTTCCTACTGGTTTGGTCTAATGTATTTGTTTAGGTAGATATTATTTTAAAAGATTGGTTGTAGTGGAAAGTCAGTAGGTTTCATCACTTGTTGCATTAGTTGGCGTCATCACATAGCATGTGAATGGAATTAGAATTTATATTGATAATTGGATAAATGTTTGGCTGATGTGTTGGCGTCTCAATGAAGAGACCTTTTTGCATGATGTTTAGAAGTCTTGGTTGAATTGGTTTTGTGAATCCTTGTTGCATAGGAAGTGTACTCACGTGGGTTTCTCTCAATTGAGAGAAACCTGCATGGAATAAAACCATTGTTGTTTCTTTTGATAAGTAGCTATCAACGTATTGGTTTTTCTTTGAAAATATTGAATTCGTTTTGAGAAAGCTGCTGTGCTTATTTTCTTAGATAAGTCATCCAATGTTCTCTGTTTACTTGGTGATTTATCAAATCCTTTCTTCTTTCATATTGCATTCATATGCATGTCGGTGACTCATACGGTTGAGGGCACCAAGACCGTGGTGGCGGTTTTTCTCCAGCGAGCTTGAAGCAATCGTGACCAGTATTGAGTTCAACATAAGGAGTGTCGAAGATCATCCCGTGACAGAAGTTGAGTTACGAAGAAGTCGGTAAACATTATCTAGAATGTGTCTAGGATTAGTGTGTGAGTACTTCTTGTAATCATCATTCTATAGTGGATTTAAATTGGACTGAGGAGCCCTGTGAATTTTCCCCATAGATGGGGTTTTACCACGTAAAATAATTTTCTACGTATTTCTTTATTTTACGTACAGCACATTTCAAGATTGATAAGCCATATCAATCCTGCTACTGAAGTTTATTCTTTGTTTATTGATTATAATCTTAAATTGGCCTATTCACCTCCCTCTAGGCTTTTTTAGTCATCCTACAGGTATTATCATATACATCCATTACAAGATGTAGGGTAAATCCCTATTTACAAGTGAGCTTTATCAACGCTTCAAACACAACACAATAACTTATCTATAGTTTGAAAAATATAAGGGCTCGTTCGGTATTGTTTTCTATGCCCCTTTTTTGTTTTCCAAAAATAAAAATCTAATGGATATGCGTTCGGTGGGCCATTTTTAAAAAACACAGAATACGGTCTTTTGGAAATGAATAAAACACAAAGCGTAAAAGTGAAAACGCTGAAAAGATGTTTTCTGTATTTTCAACAAATAGAAAGCATGTTGTTTTCAAAAGCACGAGATTCAAGCATATCTCATGTTTTCTTCATTTCATCGCGAGCTCTCCATCCTGCATGATTGATCTCCACAACTGGTGCTAGACTGTTGTATCTTCCATCATCTTCCTTTTCAAAAGTTTGTTTCCTAGTTCTAAACTTTATTTACACAAAATTATAGTAAAATTTGTTTCAATGTGTTTGGCTAAAATTTGGGCATTTTTTTGCTGTGATTTGTTGTGGGTTTCATATTTGAATTTTGTAATTGTGAGTTTGGTTATGTTCAACTTAGGGTTTTTCTTCTCTATGAATGTAGGGGTTTAGATATGGATTAGGCATATTTGTGTTTTACTTCATTAATTTTTATCCAAGAGCTCAAAAATTGATATGGTGCATATCTGGTTTGGAATGCTTTTGTTGTTTTCGTTTGTTCAATGTCTGCAAAGATGGTATCATGGTTCTTTCTCACATTAATAGAGTAGTTATTAATTACAAATTAATTAGCAATAGTTTTTGGTATACCTAAATAGATCCATAATTGTATGCATGCAACCTATTTGTTCCTCTGTTGTTAGTATATGACTCAAAGACCATTTGTTGTTCCTTTTTAGAGATGGCCACCAAGAATGCTATTAATGAACTGATTTTGGGAGCTGATTGGCCTTCAAAACATGAGGAAATATTTATAGGTATATTGCATGACCATGTAAAGAAGGGTGACTTGCAGAGATCTACTTTCGAAAGGAAAGTTTGGTTAGAAATAGGCAATGAGTTGTTTGCAGAATGTGGAAAGAGATGTACTATTGTACAACTCAAAACTAAATTTAATAGATTGCGATCAAAACATCGTGAGTTTTCAGATCTTATTGATCATACATGATTTCAATGCAGTGTGAGTTTTCAGTGTAGCCATGGTACCTTCTCGGGAAGCCCAAAAAAGATGAGCTGATGAACCACTAGCCCGAGACGTTGGGAAAAGGCAGGTTGAAGAACAGCTGAGAAGAGATAGTGGGAAAAAGGCAGGTGGAGTCATCTGCCTAAGAGGTGGGAAAAAGGAAGAGTGTGGAGCCTTTCATCTGTCCGTTGGAGCCGCGGGTCGATGCCGATCTGGTCTTGAGCTCATATCAAGAGGTGAGCAAGAGGGTCTTGAGGCTAGAGGTCATTGTAGGACTATATATGAGGAGATAGGATACAGTGGCATGACCCTGTCGACTCTGGAATATCAAATAAAGGTGGTGTATTCTGATGTCCCCTTGTCTGCAGTCATTTTATTGTGTTTGTCAGTCTCACCACGTTCCAATACAAGCTATAATGAAGTTGTACATTATTGCTCAGAACGTGACTGCTCATCGTGAATTTGACCGGGGCAAAAGGAATGAGTAGACTGTGACCATAGCAGAGCTGAACAGGACAATCGAAGAGAAGGCGCGAGTTTAGGAGGAGCTAAACCTTGCTCGGGGTAGTCTTCCGCCATTGAGAAAGATCAAGAAGAACGTCGAGCTATTTTCCGCCGTTGAGAAACAGTGTGACGAAAAGCGCAGCAAATTGAAGCTTTTTCATACTAGTTTTGATCGAGCTATGACGACTCGATAAAGGACTTCATCTAATTGGCTGAGTATCAGGATAGGCTCGTTGGTCAGAGGGTTGAGGGGAACTTTGACCTGATTGACAAAGTTGGCGAAAAATGAGTCCGGTTTTCCTATCACCAAAGTTCCTGTGCCCCTCAGTTTCGTTGCTAATTTCGTGACATGTGGCAAGCCAGTTAACACCACTTTGTTAACTCTTTTTGCTTCTTTTTATTGTTTTGTATTTTTTTGCTTTTTCTCCCTGTTCTACCCCTTTCTCTCTTCTTCCCCCTCTCCCCCTCTCGAGCTCTTCCAGCAATATGAAATTCCTTGGAACTGTGAACGAAAAACAAACCCAAGAGATATAATTAGAACTCATGCATGAAGAGAATGAATACCATAGTATAGCAATCACGAGGGTGGCCCTAAGAGGGAACGTCCTCACGAAGTATATATCAGGCTATAAAGGCTCAAGATTTCAAGGGAGTGATTATCAAACAGGTAATTGCTGGAGTATGGGAAATAATAGAAAGAGGATCAGTTTTGCCCGAGTGTGATAGAGAATGGGGCATCGGTATATGTAATGGCCTCGAAACCGTCTATCCTTGGAGTCAATAGAAGCAGATTTGCAGGCATGATATACATATCATATTATTGCACCCTCCACAACCAATAGGACAAAATAAGAGCAAGACATTGCTGCACCTTCCATAACCAATTTAGATAACCCAACATCACCCAATCTAACCCATTTAATTCGTCCCAAATATAAACCTTTGTGAGTTTGTGGAGAGAGGAACTCAGAAAATAAATTAGGGAAAAAGGGGTTGAAGGAGAAACTATGAAAAGAAATAAAAAAGGAGAGGAGAGAAAAAGAAAAACAAAGCAAAAGCAAAAAAAAAAAAAAAAAAAAGATAGAGAGAGAGAGAGAGAGAGAGAGAGAGAGAAAACGTGGTGGTGGAGAACTGGAAAATAGAACAAAAAAGGAAGCAGAGGAGGGGAGACGAAGGAGAGGGGGAGAGGGAACCAGAGGAGTGAAAGGGGCAGAACAGGGAGAAAAGGCAAAAAAAACAAACAGTAATAAGAAGCAAAAAGAGTTAACAGAGTTAAGTGGTGTTAAGTGGCTTGCCACATGTCACGAAACTAGCAGGGAAACAGGGGGGCATAGGAACTTTGGTAACAGGTAAACCGAACTCGCGAAAAATACAACTCCTTGGACTGGAGCTTCCTGGATGACGATGCTAAGGAGACCCCAGTAGGGCAAGGTGAAGGGTCGAGCACTGAGGTGGTAGCTCCTGAGATGGCCCGATTGCTCCAGGTACCCACCCAATTGTTCAAGATGTCGGCCTAGTTGGGGAGGTTGGGGTAGTTACTGAACCTGTTAAGACTGATGCTAAAGACACTTAAGTTTGCATTGTACCCCATTCGTACTGTAATTCCTATAAAAATTTCTAAACAATGTGGCAGCCTTTTGGTCAGCTTGGTGTAATTTTGAGACATGTTAGTGTAATTTTTGGCTTCTTTTAGTTTTAATTATGATTAGAAATTGGTTGGATGTTTGGTTTACCATACGTGGATGTTTTATTCGGATTATTTTTTACAAGTGTTAAAGTTTGGTGTGTGAGGATTGTGTAAGCGGAGTCGACCAAAAGTTTTTGCAAAAAATAAAAACATTCCATTGATCACTGTTGGTGTCTTTTTCCATCGGAAGGCTTGTCCGGGCTTGTTGATTCCTGGATCGCCATAGAGTGGTGAATCAAGCCTTCGTTGCCCCTTTTTCTGAGTTAGCGAGAACTAGGCCCAAAGTATCCCGAGGGAGAAGCAAGTCCTGGGGGAGTACTTTGTTCTTCTTCCAACGGCTGCGTATTTTGTGCTGATGTTTCCGGCAACTCGACGAAAAGGTGAAGATGACTTGCTGATGTTGATATGAGATTATATGAGCTTGGCATGAGAGCTTGGAGTGTGGGAGCTAAAGACCCATAAGTTTAGCAAATGAGAATGCATGTGCTTGTCTTGGTATTGGATATGTTTGAGTTTGAGTGTTGATAATTTGTTGTTTGTGGCTATGGCTATGGGGATTTAAGAGTTTCAAGAGAAGGAGGATGGAAAAAAAAGCTTGAGGTTTGAAGGTTATGATGTTTAAAGCTTGGAAGGAAGGAAAAGCTTGGAGTTAGGTGATGCTTTATGGATTTATGAGTTTCAAGAGAAGAATGATGGGAAGAAAAACTTACGGCTTGAAGGCTATGGTGTTTATAGCTTGGAAGGGTATGAGGAAGAAGGAAGTGCTTGGAGTTATGCTTGATGAGGCTTTATAGGGAGAATGGTTTCAAGGAGAGGAGGTTATGGCTGGGGTGCTTGCAACAGCTAGGAAGGAGGTGTGATGATTGAAGAAGGGAGTTGATGGCTGCTGGGATGCTTGCAGCAGCCAAAGCAAGAAGTTGTTGTGCTGCTCCAGCAACTAAAGGAAGGGCCTGATGGCTAAAGAAAAATTGGTCAATGGCTGCTGTGTTGCTTGCAGCCCCCAAATGAGGGGGGCCTTGATGGCTAAAGAAAAATTGGTGGCTGCTGAAATGCTTGCAGTAGCGAAAGAAAGGTGAGTTCTCATGGTTGTTGAGAGGCTTGCAACAATCAAGGGGGCTTGGTTTTGGCTGGGCAATGCCTCCCAATTTATAGAAGGTGAAGGCTCTCTTTGGTTTCCAATAGGTAAAAGAAAAAGTTGGAGCTAGTTTATTTCCAATGGGTAAAAGGAGCATTGGGAGAAACATATGTGTGTACAACTTGTTTCCATTCCTCATCAATGATGATCCTATTTAGGGGATCCATGAAATAAATGGTCTCCTTGTCCACATTAACAATAGTCAACATCCAATGATTTCTGCCAACGTAGTAGAATATGAAATAAATCCATCATAAGGCAACCAATTCACTTTTTCACATTATTTATTTCTAAGTAATTAGATAAACCTCTTAGATAGCATTTTAGACTGACCCAGAGTTGTAAGGAATTAAGAAAATCTTGTCAAGATGTACGGTCCTTTTGTTGTTACTAATGTTTTCCCTTACGGTGTCGTTGAGATTCAAAATGACAAGACGGGAAACATATTCAAAGTGAACGGACATCGCTTGAAGCCATACTATGAATCTTTTGAGCTTGGAAAAGAGAGCATGCACGTGGATGCACCACCCCCATCTATTGATTAATCATCTAAAGAACAGCGTCTAGCTCACGACTATAAAGAAGCGCTTCTTGGGAGGCAACCCAAGCATTCTTAACTTTTGTTTTCGTTTTTGTTTTTAGTTTATGTGTGATTTCTCGTAAATTTTCATATTTTTGTTTTTGTTATGTTTTGTGTCATCAAACTATGGATATTGTGTTCCAAAGATAAATTTTCGCATTTTTATAGCCCTAGGGTGTTTGCAGCATGTTTCAAATGTGTTACAGAAGTGTTTTTGGTCATTGGCTGAGTTTAGATACCAGAAAACAGAAAAATAGCTTTTATGTTCTTAGTTTGGTCAAAACTAGAATTTCTGCCTAATTTATTTTTTGCTGTTTTTCAGGTCAATCTGATGCCACCAACATGTTTAGAATGGTTATTCTGATGATTTGGACCAGGTTTGGGGGTCTCCGGTGGCCTACATTATGTTTTAGGACGATTTGAAGCTCCAAAAAAGGACCTAAAACACAAAAAAAAAGGCAGCTGCTGTTTTGCCCAGAATTTGAAGCTTTTTCGTCACCAAAGAGGTTTTAGCGACGGTGTTCATCAGATTTTTCGTCAACAAAGAGCTTTTAGGCGCGGTGTTCATCAGATTTTTCGTCGCTAAAAGTTAGATTTCCAGATTTTCATGATTACATATCCAGCTCAATTTCGTTCCAATTTCATCGCATTCCGAGACTTTAAGGAGCTATTACGGGTCCGTTGGCATTCAAAGACACAAGTTGTGGGTGTTTGAGTTCGTCTCATTGTCTATCCTCTCTCATTTCGATGCATTCTACGCTTTGCTCATCCATACATCTACACAAACCCGGGAAGTTCTCACACCCCTCTCTCTCTCTTTAAATGAATTTGCTGACTTATGTTTCTTTGTTTTTAACATTGAGGACAATGTTTGTTTTAAGTTGTGGGTGATTGAGTTCTTTGGTTTCATAATGTATGCTGCATCAGTCCTCTGTCTTTGTTTCAAATTCTGTCCTTTTCTGCTGCTGCTTTTGTATTTTGGCCCACGTTGCGTTCTTTGTTTTTTCGATCTGAATCCAACCATATGAAGAACGTGAACTTTGGCAAAGTATTTTGTGAGATACATGTCATTCTTTGCGCCTGGGTCAGAACTGCAGCATTGTTTATTGATTTTCAATCCCTCTTCAACTTTTGGTTTTTATTTAATTAGTTTTTATTCTATTGTTTTGTTTTGTTTTCAGTTTTTTTTCTTTTAAAAAAATAAAAAAATAAAAAATCAGAAAAATGTCATAAAAACCTAAAAATATTTTCTTTAACTTTGAGTCTAGTTTTTATTTTTTTTGTAGTAGTCACTTCCCAATTCTATGATGAGATTGAATTTTATTGACAATTAACTTGCAAGGAATTGTGAGCATGATATTAATTCTTTACATTATCCTTGTGTTAACCTTAGTTTTGTGATTAAACTTGGTAAATATTTTTGCACATAGCCATATTAATATGAGTTTTGATTGGAGTTCACATGATTTAAATTCCCAAATAAGGCTAGTGTAGACTTGTACAACCCTTATTATGTGAGCTTTTGAGCCTATACCTTTCTTCCCTGAGTGTTATGTACTATTCTATAATTTTCATGTCTACAAGTCGTTGTGATCTCATTATTCTTTGTTTTGGTCAAGTACTTGAGGATGTTTAAATTGTTTGCTAGAACTACTTTCATTATCTATTTGAGGCATATTTCATGAACCACATGGATCCTAGGAAGTGATATAGGCCTTGTTTCATTCGTTTGAGCCTTTCCAGCCAACCCATATCAATTTTATCCGTAGTCAACCCCTTGTGCCTTTTATGTAAGCCTTTATCATTCTTTACCCAATTCTCTTCACCTGAACCTTTTGCATATTTATCCTACACCCTTCTAAGGAGTTTTATAGAGCACTTTCATGGTTAAGGGAGAATTGCACAAATTGTTCAATCATGTGTATATGATACTATTTCAATTTTTTTTTTTTTTAAAAAAAAGGTCTGATTCCGAAGCCTTTTCAACCCGAGTTTTTAAACCCGAGGAGTGTTTTACACTTAATACCCTAAAGCTATCTAGCTTGGGAGTTATTGGCCTAACACTTATTACATGGGTTGATTAGAAAGCTAATGGAGTTAAAAAAAATAAAAAAATAAAAAAATAAAAAAATAAAGATAGTATCAAGATAAAATTGTGTGCTAAAGTGCAAGATGTTATAATTTCATGGAAAGCTTTACTTAGCCCTTAGACTTCGTTTGTTCATCTATGTCTCTTTCTTGTTTCACCCATCACCCTAAGCCCTATTACAACCTTAGTGAAAGTCCTACTTGATCCAAGGAGAAGTGTGGTTCCTCATGTGGAGAATAGGTGTGTAAGGACTATGGTCGGATGGTTTAAATGTTTTCAAGTATGCGATATCTTTCCATGAGATCTTTTATTCTTGTCTTGTGCTTTTATTTTATGTGAGTACATCGTACTGATTTGATTCTTCTCACATATATGAGTGACACTACGTTGTCAAATTTCGAGTGCTTTCATTGGAGTGAACATCCTTGGTGAGAATTGAAGTTAAAGCTTGTTCTTATTTGGTTATTTAACTTTTGTGAAGCGTAAGTCGTGTTAATATTAATGTTGGCTATTTCACACACGACACTCCAAGTTGTTCAATTAAAGTTTGGTTAACCCCTTGATAATGCCTTGAGTTAATGTTGCTTATTTCTTGGAAGTTAGTTAACCGTTGGTAATTACCTCTGAGATCAATATTGGGAATTTAGTTGTTTGTTTGTCTTGAGTCTTTGTTCTTTTGTTTTTATTTTTCGTTTTGTTTTGCTCGAGGACTAGCAAAATCTAAGTTGTGGGTATTTGATAAGTCCATAAATATACTCATTTATGTACTCTTTTTACTTTGGTTTTGTAAGAGAATTAGATTTAAAAAGGGCTTATTACTTTATTTTTCTGATTTTCAGCTTTTCTGCACTTTTAGAAGATTTTTAAGGGAAAATCAACTTTTCGGAGGAATTTTAGCGCAAGACCAATTGGAGATGAAAGCTAACATCTTGAAGTTCAATCTATGATTTTTCTAGAATTTTCTACCGAGCCAATTGGTACAGTATTACAAGTAAAATTAGCCCACGTGCAGACAGGACAGTTTCGTACAAGCTATGTGAATGTGAAGAAACGGAAGCCTTTCCGAATTTTTCAAGTTACGTGCTATATATGGTTGGAAAGATAAGACATTTATCTTTCTAAAATATATTTTTAATGATTTTTCTACAAGGTCGAAGATCCCCAAATCGTGTGAATATTGGGCTGAGCTGTATTTCCCAATGGAGTTAGGAATTGTGATTTTTACTTTCCTATTTGGATTCCTTGTTTACCAAGACTTCTTGGACGACTTTTCAGTCAATTTTAGGGTTTAGAACTTTGATATAAGTCAGCGCAAGAGGAGAAAGCTGCGAACGAGTTCTTTCTTTTCCTTCCTTCTTTTAATTTTCAGTTATTATGTATTTATTTTTGAGTTCATCCAAGACCATGAGTAACTAATTTCTTGTTAGTTAGGGCTTAATCTTGAAGCCCTAAACATGATTTCAATTTTATAAACAAGTTTAATGGATTTTAGTTTCTACAAGCGTGATGATTTCGGTTTCTCTATGTTATGTGAATTCTGATATTTTGTTTCTTTGAGTAGCTAACTTAGAAGCATGTATTGGAATTAAATTGTTGTAGAACATAGGTCAATTGCCATATTGAATGTGTTCTTGTTTGCAACGAATAATTGGGTTAAGAACTAGTTATGAGAAATCGATTCTTGAATTCCTAATAACAAATGCCATGTTTTAGGGTTTTTGTGACACTCATATTCTCTTTGATCTTAATGGATTCTTGATTGTTAATTTAAGTAAATGCCATAGCAGATTTCAATTAAGAATACACGTATTGATGTAAATGCCATACACTTTACATACACTTAAGAGAGAATCATACAACTCGAGTCAAATGCCATGATCTTGTTGTGAGTGTCGTCATCATATGCTTGCTATAAATTGATTATCTATTGTTGTTTATGGATTGATTGATTGTTTGGAGGTGGATAGTAAGTCCTAGCTATTGTTCTTGATTGATTTTAAACCAATTTCTCTTAAACTCTAATTTAAATTCTCTTTTGTTTCCTTTTCCTTATTTTGTTTGATTCACAAAAATAAATCAAAACCCCCCTTGGTGTTGGCGTGTGTTTGGAAGTCCTTTATTTTGATTTTCATTGCGTGACATTGATAAACATCTCTTTAGATCACAATCTCCGTGGGATCGACCCTTGCTTGCTTACTATACTATCATTTGATTTGTGCACTTACAAGGTTTTAATATTGTTGTTAAAATTTACCAACAAAAGCTGTTGTGGAAAGTTATGAAAAAAAAAATTAGAAAATCACATACCCTAAACCACAACACTTAAAAATCCCTTTTAACAACGGTTACGTAATAACCGTTGTGGAAAAAACAACTACAACAGTTTCGAAGCCAACCGTTGTGTATTCAGCGTTGTCTTTTTGAATATTTGTAGTAGTGGGACATTCTTATTTCCAGCAGGTAAAGGTAGGCATTGGAAAATGACTATTTCCTATGGGTAAAAGGAAGTGTTGGAATTGGCTTATTTCCAGCGAGTAATAGGGAGCATTGGGACATTCTTATTTCTAGCAGGTAAAGCTAGGCATTGAAAAATGACTATTTCCTATGGGTAAATGGAAGTGCTTAAAAAAATAGCTCATTTGCTCACCCACATTAGAAAACTCAAAGTAATGGGCTTGGACTTTGGTGCTCCCAAGTAGCTAGCCCAAAGTCTCCATTATCCAAGAGCTTTTGTGGGCCTTACGGACCTCCGTAACCTTCCATACCATAATCCCTTGTGCAAGCACCCTCCGTAACCTTTTTGGTCACAAGACATCACAGTGGATCTAGGGCAGTCAGTTTGGTCGGGTCGGTACATGAGCACCAAAACTCTGGGACGCTCAACGTCTCTCGATAAGCCCGGTTGGAAGGCCTACTAGCAGTACCTGTGGTGGTCAACCTGGTTGAGACGGTATATGAATGACCTAGCCTTTCTTGGGCATATGGTGCTTTCTGATACGCTCAGCTATATGACCCATTAACAAACTTAATAAGTAATTACATAAGATGATGTCCTTAACATTAATTATCATATAATTAGTTGGCTTTAAGGGCATACTACTAACATGTAATTGAACGGTGCTTTGGTGTATTGAACGCTCGTTTTCCAATTTTGAAGTTGATGGCTAATTACCCTCCATGTAGACAACGACATATCCCTATTGCATGTTATGTGTTACATAATTTTATCACAAGGGAAGCATGTCGTGATAAAATGTTTGAAGAGTTTCAAGTAGAAGACATGATTGTCGATGATGAAAATATGGCAACACCAAATGTAGATATATCTTCAGGAAATATTGCACAAATGGGCACCATTAGAGATAAGATTGCAATAAATTTATGGCGTGATTTTACTCAAGAATCTTGATTATGTTGTAATATTATGTAACTTTTATAATGATCACGTTTATGTAATATTTTGTCTAGAGATTTGTATGACTATGAAAACCTATTTTTGCTTGTCTTTACAATGATAACTTGGAGGTACACATAAGATATGGAATTGTGTTTTGGTTAATTCTTAATTTTTTTTAAAAGTCAAATTTTATATAATTGAGTTTAGGAAAATATGTTTAGATCATTAATATCCATAATGGGAAATGAGTTTGACTAATTATATATATAAATTCAAGAAAAAATTATGTCAAAAAATGAATTTAAAAATCCTTGTATCGAATGCATATTCACTGTTTTTGTCATTTTCATTTATTGCTGCCAAATGCATTTTCATTTTTGTTGTTCTTCGAAGCTGTTTTTCGTACTAACTACCAGACGCATTCTCGGATCTTGTAAATGCGTTTTCGTTTTCTGAGAATATTCTACGAAAATAATTTCTGAAAACGTTACCAGAGGGGCCCTAAATAACATATAACATCAAGAGTTTGAATTTGAAACTACATAAAGACCTTATCTAACAAGAATTTCATAAGAAGGGTTTGGGAAGCATGTTTGCTCAGGAGAAGGGGAAAAGACATGTAATTCTAGAATCGGATTCAAGGTCTGTGACTCAATGCTTGAATGTCAATATTGTGAGAGGGGCTTGGACATTGTATCCCATCCTGAGCAAGTTCAAGGAGCAACTTTCCAACTTTTTTAATTGTCATTGCTCTTGGATTCCTCGTTCAGTGAATGAAGCTGCCAATCTTTTGGCAACACTAGCAAAGGAAAGGATGCGCACGGAAGTGTGGGTCATTAGAGCCCGATCTTTTCTGACCCATGTTCTAAACAAAGATGGTCTCCCCTGCCCTCCAGGTATTTAGCTCCATATTTCCAGCTAGAAGGAATGGACGCCTGTTAGGCTCTACCTATGTCCTTGCTCATGTAACTCCTTTAGCTGTTTTATCCTTGGCACTAGCAGTGTTTTGCTTTTGGCCCCTGTTAAATTTGGTTGGTTTTTAACCTTGGGCACCATGCTATTTCCCATTGTGGCAAGGCCCTCTTGATCGGTTTCATTGCCGTCTATTGAATGCAACACTTCAATTCAAAAAAACAAGAATTTCTTATTTTAAAACTTCTACTTTTTTGGAATTTTAAAAATGATAACTGTTTAGATAGAAAGTCAGGATGACTTCCAAATTTCATATGTTATTTGCACGTGAAATTTCTAAATTTCTATGTTTTTTTTAATCCAAACACGGAAAATTGGTATATATCAATTTAAAAATTCTGACTTTTGTCCACATCCCAACCCAAATTTATTTCCCCCCATCAAAACACTACAAAAGTTAGTTTTTTTTTTTAGTACAAAAGTTAGTTTAGTTAGCACTTTAGACTTTTTATAGTTCAAAAGTAAAAAAATAATGATATGTTCATTTAAGCTCTGATTAAATACTATGGTTTCACATTAATATAAAAAGAAAATTTAGAAGAAGAAAATGTGACTTTTATTTTTATTTTTTTATTTTTGATATGTGATATTATAAACTATCTATAAAAGGATAATTTGAACTCAAATGTCACGAGGCAGATACACTACCATCATACCTCTTCTATTTGCGGAAGGCCATCATCAAGGTGCTAGGTTTTAATGTCGGTTATTATTTTTATTTTTTCAGACAAATAATTATTTAAGAAATAACCATCATACCTCTTCTAATAAAATTATTTATATAAAAAAAAAAGAGACCGCCATCGAGACAAAGCCCAAGGTAAACCCTTAAATCCCAACCCAAACCTTTGTGCCTTTCCTCATCTACAGAGAGAGAGAGAGAGAGAGAGAGAACAAGCACATTCTGAAGAGGTAACTAGAAGCGTTGGAACTGAGAGAGAATCAGCTATGGCGAGCGCAGACGTAGAGACCGTGGACTTCGATTTTCAAGAAGACGATCTCATGGACGAGGAAGGAGCCGCCGACGCGGAGCCCTCGGCGTCCCCTAGGGCCCCACAACCCAAGCTCAAGTCCGCAATCACCGGCGTCGGCGCGTCCGCCTCACCCGCCGCCCCTAAAAAGACTAAAGGTCGCGGATTTCGTGAAGATCTCAATCCCGACCGTAACAACCGCCTCGCTGCCTCCGACTTCGACTCCCTCAACTCCTCAGACGGCCTCGAACCCCAACGATGTAAGTTCTCTCTTTCTCTCTCTCTGTCTCTGTCTCTCTCTCTCTCTCTCTCTCTCTGTCTCTCTGTCTCTCTCTCTGTCTCTCTCTGTCTCTCTGTCTCTCTCTCTCTCTCTCTCACACACACACACACATATATATATTTTTGTGTGTCTCTTTATGTACATCTTTGGGTTTTGTTGTGTTAGCGAAAGTTTGAATTTTTAGAATTGATTGGTAGCTATGGTTTGAAGACTCTTGGAGTTTTATCTGATAAAAAGAGTTTCTTGATTGAAATTGTAGCTTGGGTTGTATGTTTTGGGGAAAATTTCACTTTTTAGAACTGATTGGTAGCTAGGGCTTTGGGATTTTTTGAGGTTTTTTTTTTCTTTCCCTGATGGAAGAGGTCTTGATTGAGTTGGTAGCTGGCATTGTAGAATTCTTCGCTTTTGTTCACCCGGATTCATTGGGGAAAATTAAGCAGGTGTGTATGTTTTGCAATTCAGTTATGCTGAAAAGTGATTAGGTTCTCGGACGTTTCAGTTTTTTTAGTTTGGATTTTGGATTTCCATTCTTTAGTTTGAAGTTTGGATTTGTGCTTTTGAGTTTGGACTTTGGATTTATGTCGAGGGATCATTTTGTGGAAGTATACTTCCGTTATTCACATATGTGTCTATAGAAGTCAGGGTCAAGCATATTTTCATGGTACACAGTTTTCAACTGCTTTTTTTATCAAATGTGTGAGAGTGCAGTTTTAATAGGCCATGAATTTTGGAGGATAGTGCATGCCATAGAGCTCCTTAATTGGTGTGCAACAGCTGTAGGTTGCAGGTTGAACCAAATAATCATATCTGTAGGAGACATTAATCTGTGGCAGCAAGGTGAAAGTTTGGAGCATAGTGGCAGTCAAAATGTGTCTAAATAGTTTAAGTTCAGTATAAAAAATCTTTCGTTATGACTAGAAACGAACAGTGAAAATGCATATGATGTGTAGAAAAGCTGGGTTTATGACTTTAATTTCGGGACTTTATGGAGCTTGTAAGCAAGTATGCCTTTTCATATTGAACTTTGGCAGGAACGTGATAAGAGAGAGATTCTTTTTTCCTTTTTTCTCTAGGTAAATTGAAAAAATAAAGAATATGGGAAACTCCTCCATGGAGCAGAAATCATTCAATTCCTACATTTTCTCAGTGTAAGCTATGATATTGTACTTAATTTCACTGCTTAATACTGTAAGTTCTTTCCTCCTTTCCAGGGAAAATAGGATCTCATTTTGTTGCGCTTATGGGTCAAATCTTGTCTTGTGTATTAATTGCTGACTTTAGATGCTTGTCTAGGCTCTTAATAGAACTTCCAGGGGCTAGCCTTCTTTTGTTAAGCATAGCCTACCATATGTTCAGTCTAGGTCTGGAATGCTCTTCTGCATTCTGTGTAAATAACAGGGTCCTAGTTCCTTGGAAGTCATGTTTTCCCTTCTCTATGGTGCGGATATAGCCTCATGGTCTGTTCATTACCTCACCTACCTCTTTGAAATTTCTTTTTACTACTAGTTCAAATTTTAAACATTCAACTTCAACTGTAATGTCTTTGATTTTAACCTCGAGTGGGTAATATGTCCTCTCATAGATTTTGGGTAGGTGCCCTGTAATGCCACCTATTCAAGAAGCTACCTGAATGGGTACCAAGTCAAAAATTCGTCCTTCATTTCCATTATTGATTAAAAAAAATTAAAAGGGATTATATTTACATATTTTTGGCCCACTCTTGCTTTCCATTTCTTGTTTGACTTCTTGCAGTAATGTCAAGACCTTTACAATTCAATTGTTCAGTATCCATCCTGATTTTAATTCTGCTAAATCAAGAATGATAATCTTGTTTTCCAGTTTACACAGAACCTTTTTATGTATTTGTTAGAGTTTCATATATTTTTGTAACCATAGGGTAAGGAGCATATTTCCTACTTACATGTAGTTGGCATTGCATCCCCTGACAATTTCTTCGTTTCATTTTAAAAATGTCTGCAGCTGTTGAGGGATGGATTATTCTGGTCACTGGGGTACATGAGGAAGCCCAAGAGGATCATCTACATAATGCATTTGGTGAATTTGGAGAGATAAAAAATTTGCATTTAAATCTTGATCGCCGCACTGGGTTTGTGAAGGTACGATAGGACTTTCATTATGTATACTATGGAATTTGGATATGCATTTGTTTTTTTTGTTTTTTTGTTTTTTCTGAATATTGTATCTTATTATTGAAATCTGTAAAACTGGGGTAATAAGTCATTCATCAGTTATAAACTATGGAGAATAACAGAACAACAGAAAGTACAGAAAAATTATGGGTGAAATCTGTAATCTTGTGTAGACTAAGAATGGAAATTATCGGAATTTGTATTAAGCATGGAATTCTGAATTGAATGCTAGGAAATATAAGCTGTTGGATTGGCACCCATTTAAATTATAAGATTGTAAATTCCCGTATCGTATGGTGCATATACATGTGCACATATGTAAACGTGTATAAGAGGTTAACTCTAAGAAATGAAGCCCAATATGCCAGATTGGCAATTCTCCTATTTAACGGGGCATATACCATGCACATATGCATTATGCATATATGCGTGTAAGCAATTAACACTAAGAAGTGAAGCCCAATAGGTCCATGACCTATTTGGACTGTTTAAAAAAGGAAATCAGAAACAGGCATATTCTTTTGAATAAGAAAAGGGTAAGGAGGAAAATTAGAAAGTTGCCATTTTTTGTGTGTGTGTGCATATAAAGTAGCCCACATACTAGCTTGTCTCTTGGCCAATTCACTTCATCACTTTTGACTGGTTTCTAGAACATACAAACCACATCACCTACTTAGATCAATTCTGAAGCTTGAATAAAAAAAATTGATTTTGCCTTATAGAATCTGGTTGACTTTCATAAGGTAACAGCGTGGATGAGTTTACCTTCTCACCCTGTTCTCAGTTTTGCCCTTGGTATATTGGCCAGAATTGTAACCTAAGGGTAGACTACATAATCTTTTCAGGCTATTAAGTGGTTATTGGCAACTTTGTATGCCCTGTATTATCTACTGAAGCCAATGTCTTGAAATATAAACCCAAAACCCCAGAATATCATTTTTGGTTAGAATGTCAACTTCGCGAAACATCAACTGACATTAAATGGGAAGAAGATGTTTCTCAAGCAAAAATTGACATGAAATGGAGACTCTTAAAATGGGGATTTTATTTAAGATCAGTACTTTTTGGTTTATTAATCAGGGGCTTGAGTGAGGCTGTAGGTTCATTCCTCACCAACATGAAAGCTAGAATAATAATGTGTTATCTGCATGGACCTTCCCTTACTTTGGTTAAGCAACTCAACTGGAAGTTCTTACATCCTAATCACCCAAATGGGATCAATTATGGAAAATGGTCTTAGGTGGAATGAAGATTTAAAGATGCTGAGTATTGTTGCCAGGATGTTAAATGCATATATCTATGTGTGATAAATTTGTTCCAGTAAATGGAAAGAATATTGACTTATTTCTGTATCAAAAGATTCACAGCAGTTATCTTTCTCGAACCGCATTCTTTTTGCATCTCATAATGAGCATTTAAACAATCTAATGAATGAATTGTTTGAGCCTAAATTTCTTCATTAAGGTAATTTTTCTTGTTTATTTTGGGAAAAATTAATATTCATATGACAATATGGGATGATTAGAAAGCTATTTGACAACCTAATGGACTAATAGTTGTTTCTTGCTCTTGATTTGATGATGCATTTGGGAGTAGTTATATCCTTAAAGATAGTATTGGATGAGTCTGTCAAATGATGATGCATTAGATATTGTTGACTGGTTGAGTCCATCAAAAGTTGACAATTGTTTTTTAGTGACTTATTGTGAATTATTTTTGCTGCTAGGGATATGCGCTGATTGAATATGAGAGTTTTGAAGAGGCACAAGCTGCGATATCTGGAATGAATGAAGCTGCATTACTTACACAGATTCTTAATGTTGATTGGGCCTTCAGCAATGGATCCTTCCTTGATGGATCCAGGAAGAAGACCACAAGGTTTTACTTTACACCTAATTTTCTTGTGAAATTCTTAAGGGATGATTCTTTTCACATAAAAAGAAGTTCTAATTGCATATTTAAAGAGATGAATGTGTTTGCCAATAATTAATTCACATCTTGGAGTTCAGAAGAAACTTAGGCCATTTTTGCATTTTTTAACTTTAGGTTATCCATAGACATCTATAAATGTCAGGGGGCAATCCCTAATGAACTAAGGACTTATATGAAACTTCTTGCATCTAGATCACCTCCGCACCTCGTCCATTTTTTTTTTTTTTTGGGCCTGTGCTGCAGTGTTTTCATTTAAATTAAAAGTGGTGGTCCTTTGATGTGGGCAGCTGTTAATAGAATGGTTTTAGATGGTGGAGAATGTTCCACCCCTAGTTACCCCTGCTTCACACTATCAATATATTTGTATATCTCTTTTGTGATTGTCCCTTAAGGTGCGGTCTCTTTCAACCTGGATCCAATGCTTGATGCCTTGAAATTTTATTACCAGTAGAACAAGGACTTTTCTGATCCTATAGGGACCTGCTTAAGACCTGTACAATGTCTTCTGTTACTGATCTGTTTTGTCCCGTCAAGATTACTGTTTTATCATATATACTTAATTAGTGTAGTTCTCAAACTATAGGGGGAAAAAAATCCATCACCTATCAACTGTTAATGTCGGGTGCAATAACTGTTGGCTCCGGGTTTTTTTTCTTCAAAATAGTGCTAAGTGCTTTTGACAATGAAAGAGAGTTTTGAGGGACTTATTTGTGAAGAGCCCTATATGATACAAGTTATAACTTAGTTCCAAGTGTATGGTTTTCTTTAAATATCTTGTGCTGACGTTTGTAATTTTTGCAGACCTCTACGAGAACGTCGTTCGAGGAGTCCCCCTAGGAGGAGATACTAATGTGGCATGCATAGTTCCGTCGTGAGGGGGCTTGGATTTTGAACAGTGGGTTGGATATTTTATCATTGAGTTACTAAAGATTTGGGTTAATGTGTGGAATTCACCTATTTTATGGATTCATCTCAATTTGCCCCAGAGCTCTCACCTTCTTTTCCCCTTATTGTATGCATTCGAAGTGATTTCCCAGTTTAGTCATGGGTTCTTATTAACATGAGTATGTTTCTCTAGCGTGATTACTTTATCTGACTTTGAAGATGCTGCTAAAACCATAATTTTTGTAATTGTAATGTAGATTAACCTTAATTTATCTTTTCAAGTTTTTTTTTTCCTCGTTTCTTGGCCCCCCAATTGTTGTATGTTATGCTGATAATGTCATCTGGACTTTGTTTTGGAACATTAGAATATGATTATGAACTGTTGATGGGGAATATCTCATTCCATGGCCGAAGGGTGGAGGCAGCCAATGGTGGAATCTATGGTATGTTGTAGAGTCTCAGCGGTTCTTGCTATAAGTAGGAGCAGCCAACCGTCTGGTAGTTGCCAATTTCACTAAGGAAAAGGTTCTTTGAGGAGTTATAACTCATGGAAGCAACATCAAGGAAGTCAAAGTAAGAGTTAGCTTGGGTACACAAGTGATGATCGTGTATATATTGTACCAAGGAGTAGCACTCCAAAGGCTTAAGAAGACTCAAACTGTGTTAGAGGCTGGGCGAAGGTCAAGAACCAATAAATTCTTTCTCAGTGGTACTTCCTTTTCTAATGTTGGAAAAGGTCATAAATTTGAATCTCCCCTCCTTGTTGATTGCAAAAAAAATTAAAAATTGTCCAGACCCAATGTTCATAGATGATGGTTATGGTAATGGCGGCAACAGAGGTGGTGATGCCGACAACAGTGGTGTTGATAGTAACTATATAGTAACAGTGGTGGTGCTAGAAGGGAGTGGGAGATGAGATGCAGGTGGCAAGGTGGTTCGGTGGTGGAGACGGGGATGGTGCTAGTGGCAGAAAGGGTTGTGGGAGCGGGGTGATGGTTGGCTGTGTGGGCTTGTCCTATAATTTTTTTGTTTGAATCTCATTTTCTTGGATTTTAAAGTCGTTACGAACTCAATGAAATTTTAAGGTTGGAATTTAAGATCTCTAAATTTCACATAATTTCTATATTTTCTTTTTAATGATTGAAATGATTTTAACTTAGAACAAATGAGTCAACGATTTTATAGCTCAATGATAAAACCATTTGCCTGCAAATTAGTTGTCTCATATTGGAATCTCACCGGCTCCTCCCTTCCAAACTTTGACCCCAAAAAAAAACTTGAACAAATGCCAACAAACCTTGTTGTTTCAAGATTTTTGTGTTCAAATACCAAATGGGCCCATACCACCTAACAAAATTGATATTGATTATTTTTTCCAGATCTCAACTTTCCCTGAAATATTGATTTTTTATATAAACTTTTTATGTCCTGAGTTGAATTTTCAAATGTAAATCCAAAAAGTGTTTTGGAATGTCCATCCAAACCTATAAGACCACATGGTTTATTTTGGGAGTGTGATTAAAGAATGCACATGAATAAAAGCGAGTGATCTTACTGTTTTCCCTTTCTAATTTTTCTTTGTTTCTTTTTTTTCTTTTTTGGTTTGAGTTGCCCTTTCTACTCTCGAACCAGGTTGAATCCCTTCTCCCACTGTGTCTATTTTTGTCTCTTTCTGTAAAGACAACAAAACCTCGAAATTAATATTTTTTAAAGAAAGAGAGAGGAAATAATGAACGAGAGAGAAAGTAGAGAGAGAGAGAGAGAGAGAGAGAGAGAGAGTACTGAGAGTGAGTGAGAGAGAGAAGGTTGCTGCTGCTTGTGCAGGGTTTTTGTACTGTCATCAAAGTTGTGGTTCTAATATTTGTAAAATAAAGAGAAGAGCAGCAAGAGCAGTAGCAGCATCAAAGCACCTTTGAATTGATACTCTCTCCTCTCTCTCTCTTCTTCTTCTTCTTCTTCTTCATCAAATCATCTTCAAAGCTCAAAACCCGCTCGTTGTTAAGCTTACTCCTTGAGCTCATCGGAATAAATAAAGTTTCACCTACTCATTCATACATTTGCTTCTCTATTTCTATAGCCTTACAATGATTACACTAAAATAATGATCTGCCCATTATTGCTTCTTTCTCTTTTTCTTTGAATTTTTATAAATTAACAAGGGCCAGCTTCACACTCCACTCTCCTCTCTCTCTCTCTCTCTCTCTCTCTCTCTCTAGGACACTCAAGTGTTTCTTTGTTTTTCTCCATGGATTCTTATGAAGCTACTAAGATAGTTTACTCAAGGATCCAAAATTTGGATCCAGAAAATGCCTCAAAAATCATGGGGTTCCTTTTGATACAAGACCATGGTGACAAGGAGATGATACGCTTGGCATTTGGACCAGAGACTCTGCTGCACAATCTCATCATCAATGCCAAAACCCAACTTGGCCTTCTTCAGTCAAAACCCAACTCTGCTACACCTTCTTCTCCTTCAACCTTCAACCCCATCTCAAGGCCCAACCCTTTGTCCCTGTCCTCCATATCTAATCCCTCCTCCCCATCTTCAAACCTTTGGAGCCTCAGCAATCCCATGAGCCCCAGCTCCACTTCTTCACCCTCTTATGCCAATATTGTTAGCAAAAACAGTAACCCTGGTTCTGTTTCTGGGTCTTTGTTGTCACCCACCATATCATCATCATCTTTATCTTCAGCCTACCACTCTTCTACCAGTGAACTTGCTGAAAAATACCAGCTTCAGAGCCATCTTTCTTTCCTCAGTGATCCAAAGACTGATGATTTGTTTGATGGAAGCCAAAATGCTTATAGCAGTTCTTCACTGCAAAAGCAAAGTTACTCTGTACCCAGCATGTGTTTTGGAGCTGAAGATGTAAATTCTGGGGTTGGATGGAAGCCATGCTTGTATTACTCAAGAGGGTTCTGTAAAAATGGAAGCAGCTGCCGTTTTCTCCACAGTGGCTCCATTAATGCTGATGGTGCCCCCGTTGATGTTGGTTCTCCTAGCAATGTCAATGTACTTGAGCAGTGTCAAGAGTTACTCAGATCCAATGCTGCTGCCCAGCAGCAGAAACAAGCCGCAGTCTCACATTTTATGGCCGGTGGTACTTCTTTTCCATACAACAAGTGCATGAATTTTCTTATGCAGCAACAAAATGACACTAAAAGGTATATGCTTGTAATTCTGCAAGAAAAAGTATTATGTTACTTTTTTAATGAGTTTTGGTCTTGGCTTGGTGTGTTAATGGGGAATCTTTGGTTGCATTTTGATGTGTTTCAGGTCAGCGACATCTGCATTGATGATGGGAGATGAGCTTCACAAGTTTGGGAGATACCAATATGAGAGAAATGACATTTCAACTTTAACTTTGGGAGGAAATGTTAATCACAGTTCTAGGCAGATCTACCTGACATTCCCAGCTGATAGTACATTTAGAGAAGAAGATGTCTCTAATTATTTTAGGTAAATTTACTGATCATTTTGTTTCTAGCAATCTTATGATGAAGTGTTTGACATTGAGGACTTGAACTAAAAGCATAGTTTCTTTGTATAATTATGTGGTTTTGAAGCATTTATGGACCAGTTCAAGATGTGAGGATTCCATACCAGCAAAAGAGGATGTTTGGATTTGTTACATTTGTGTATTCAGAGACTGTGAAGATTATTCTGGCTAAAGGGAACCCTCATTTTGTCTGTGATTCGCGGGTGCTAGTGAAGCCTTACAAGGAGAAGGGGAAAATACCAGACAAGTAAATAGCAATTTTGAGTCTTCTGGTTTGTCTTGTTTTACAAATTTTGCCCTCCTTCCACATTGTTTATTTTTGCTTTGAATTACACATTTTCAGGAAGCAACAACACCAACAGTTGGAGAGGGGAGACTATCATATCTGCACAAGCCTGTCTGGGATTGATTCTAGGGAGCCTTCTGACCTCAATCTTGGTAAGAAAATAGGCAAACTAACTTTGTTCCTTTGATGGTGTTAAAAAATTCCTATATATTGAGGAATTGTTTTGATTTGACCTCTTTGTAGGATCAAGAATGTTTTACAATACCCATGAGATGGTGTTAAGGAGGAAATTAGAGGAACAAGCTAATTTGCAGCAAGCCATTGAACTCCAAGAAAGAAGGCTTATGAACCTGCAACTTCTAGGCATCAAGAGTAACAATCATCATCATAATCAACATCAATACTATCATGGTCTTTCAGAAGGGTCTCCATTTCCCTCACCAACTTTATCTCATACACCCAAAAATCAATCCCTCATTGTTTCACCAAATGGGAATAAAGAAGAAGTCCTAGAAGGTTGGCTAATCAATATGTTCTGGAGTTCTTGTTGTAAAAAGAGAAGCTAATTCAGGGTGGTTAAGTCATTTCTGTTTCATTTGTTGATATTGCATTTCTTGCAGAATTTGAAGGTAGTCTAGCTGAACAACTGCAGCAGGAGATGGTGAATCCAGCTTTCAATCTCATTGACCATGGCAGTGAGGATGACAATGGCAATGACTTTGACCTCCTCGAATGGTATTAAACTTATATATATTCAGTCAGAATTATATATTTGGTCGGTCAGAATCTATTCAATTCTGAGATTAATGTGTTTTTTTGGTTTCAAATTTGGTTTCAAAAACAGTATGGAGCACATTCTGCCTGATAACCTCTTTGCTTCTCCAAAAAAATCAGCTGCTGACCAAATAAATGCCTTCTCAACTACTACTTCTGCAGAAGTCAGTACTGAAAGCACCAGAGTCACAACCATTTCTTCTTACAACAATAATAATAATTTACTGCCCACCACTTCTACCTCCTCCAATGCAAATGCAACTTCCCCAAAATCTGTTCTCTCAAAATGCCCAGGTACTGCTTTCCCTATTTAACAAAATATAGCAAAAACACATACTTACTACTAAAAATCCATGGACAGAATAAATTGGTAATTTTAACTTTTTAGGTTTTCTTTTGGGTATGGAACCATTGGAATGTAATTAAGCATGGCCAGCAGCAATGGGGAGATTGACTTTGCTAGGGTAAGCACTTCAATCTCTCACAAGATTTTTGTAATCAATTGCAATTCTGGTCAAAGGGATTATTGCTGATGATAATTACTTAATTTGTCTATTTTTTTCTACATTGCAGAAACAATTGAGAAGCATATACAGGGAAGAAAAAAAAAAAAGATCCTCTAGCTATATAGCCAAAAGCATACCTACATCAAAAGAAACTTCTAGACAAGATCTCAGCAAGATCACTACTGTCATTAATATATTTATATAAATAAATACTGTTTAGAATAATACATAATTGTATACATAAAAGAACAGATGGACTGATTTATTGGAGTGGGGTCTATATACAACTCTGTACCCCATCTCTCTAGGTATGTGCTGGACCACAGCAAGTAGCAAAGTAGCAATGTAACATAGCAACAAAGGGCTAGTAGTAGTAACTTTCATGTGATATTTAAATTTACTTCATCTTTTACCTTCTCTATTTTTGTGTTGTGTGAGGTGTGTTTAGATTTTTTATCAGAGACCTGATTCTTGTGCAGACCCAATAAAGGGTGAGCAACAGTAGCAGAAGCATAACTATTGTACTGAAATGGAGCCCCCAAAGGGGCAAAAAAGTAGTGGGGATGACTAAGTGGAGGGTAAAAGCTGTGTCTCTGCCACCATCTTTAATTTTTTTGTTGTCTTTATTGCAGCATCTATCTATCTAGCATTTTAGATTATGAAATAGGCAGAACATAAAAAGAGGACTTTTAGATAATTTTTAAAATTAAATAAAAAATTTAAGGGGGTTAAAAGTAAAAATTATAAAAAGAAAAGTTGTTCTTTCATGTGAGTAAAGGCTTTCTTTCTTTAGGGGACTCTTTTGTCTCATTTTGTGATTTCTCTTTTAGATGGATGTGAAGGGGTAAGGGCCACACTCTCACATGGGTGCCTGACACCATTTGAATGGTATCTGCCTATCTGGGTACCACGCACTCCTTTCCCTTTCAGTTTCAGTGCCTTTAACCCCTTTCTAATTTTAACATTTGCTTCTGATTTTTTTTATTTTTTATTTTTTGATTTTTGGGTTTTTATTCCCATGTGTTTTGGCATGGTTTGAAAAGTTCAAATGATGGATTTGAGTTCATGCTTAGCTATATCTTGCCTGTTGATGTGTCCAAATCTTTGGGTCTGCCTCCTTCTAAACAACACCGCTTGAAGCACTGTCAATATGGACAGCCCATCATTACGAAACAAAAAAACAGAGAGAAAATAGTTGTTGTAGGGATTGATTGATGACCAATCTTTGGGTTATCAATTAGTAGAGGAACTTTTCATCAAAAAGAAAATAAAGCAGAGAGCAACTTCGGGGTTACGTGTGCAACACATGCATTTTTCGGTCATGTAATGAGCGAGATAAACGCACAAGTACATTGCACCAGTGACACGGGAAGTTATTTTCCTTACTTAGAAGCTTTTGAGCACATGAATTATATCATGGAAAAGTTTCTCATACTTGGATTACTGACCAAATTGTAGGAGTTTGTTGTTGTAGATGGTATTGTTGCCGATGTTTAACCCAACATGTAGAGATACAGCAGGACCACTATAAAGATAGTCATGTTGGATAACTGTACTAATGTGTTGTTAAAATAGTGCTGCCCCTTGATGTGGTTAAGATGTCAGCATCATTAGGGACCCAAATTCTTGCAAATAGCTGGCCACCTCAATATGGTGTCATGGGCTTTTTTGTTCCCGCAGTTTGCGTATTTGGAAATTAGTTTGATTTATATTGTGCTTAGTGTAGTGTCAAAATCAACCTAATGAGGAGATTAGTGATATTTTCCATGTCATTTTTTGTGGCATGCTGTTTCTAGTGGGGAGCTTCATGTAGCTGTTACATCAAATTGTCACAATCACAAAGAGAAAAAAAATCACCCTATGAAATTTTTTAATATGTTTCTCATGAGTGTTAGTAGATTGATTATAGACTGGTGTTGCTAAGTTTGTGCACTTTCTTGTGTGCTTTGTGATTCCTTTATCAACTTTAATCATGGAGACTCGTGAATAGCATGGTAATTGTTTAACCAAAACTTAACTCTTGTTGGGTTTCCTGGTTTATTTTTTTTCTAATGTCATATCTAAAATGAAAATTTTACCTTATGTTCATAATATGAAAAATGATTGGCAGCTATGAAGTCTGAGTTAAATTTAATGAAGAAAAAATGAAGTATGGGAATTGGTTTCATTGGCTCAAAGATGTCGACCTATAGGGTGCAAGTGGATTTATAAAATTAAACGAGACTCAAAGGGATTCATTGATAGATATAAAGTTAGATTAGTATCTAAGGAATTCACACAGCAAGAAGGAATTGATTACAATCATAGTCTGAAATATCGATAATATCGAGGAAATATCGAGGATATTTCGGTTTTTTTGAATCACGGATATTTCGGAACATATCCATGTACATATCGTATAAATATCGACAATATCGACGATAATATCGGAAAATATCGATGTCGATAATTTCGCTCACATTTCAGCAATATTTTGTCATCGGTGTAATATCGCTAAAATATCGAAAATATCAAAAATATCGATGTGAAGGAAAAAAAAAAGTTATTAAAAAAAAATAAAATAAAAAAAAGGGAAAAAGGGGAGAAAAAAGCACAAAGGGGATATGAACCCCCTCCCATTTTACTCCTCCAACACCTTAAACACCATATCACTTATGTTTTTGTGATAATATGCTAAAATATTTATATTTATATGGGTGGTATGTTAACAATTACATGCAAAACTATTTTGGGGATTTATCATTTAATGACTACTCTTCACAATACACTTACTCTACACATAGAGATGATGAAGATAGTGAAAAATTTGAACCTCGTATGAACTCTATGTGGTACTAAGTCATTCATGTATCTTACTATGCAATGTATAAAGTGTAAAATATTATAGTAAATCATTATATATGAATGATTACGGTGTATTTAATCTTTTTTCATTAATTATTACATATTTTTTACACTCATAGTGTTTGCCCGCTTGCTGTATAATCAACTTAAATTAGTTAAATCCATCATGCAATGCATTTCCTTCTAATTTTTTATGATAAACTCATAGATAATTGACTAAATTGACATTCTCCAAAGTTTCAATAAAAATTTCCAAGTTTTTCTTACAATTTCCGTGGTTTTTATTCAATTTTTATCGATATCGATTATATCCTGATATTTCCATCGAAATTTCCATATTTTTGGACTACCGATATTTCCGATATCATTGATATTTTAGACCTTGATTACAATGAAACTCTGTCTAGTCTCTACAAAAGACTCATTTAGAGTTTTAATGACTTTAGTTACTCAATTCAATCTGTATCTCCCTCAAATGGATATAAAGACTGTATTCTTGAGATGGGGATGGTGCTATTGGCAGAAAGGGTTGTGGGAGCGGGGTGATGGTTGGCTGTGGGGGGAGGTTGGCTTGTCCTATATTTTTGTTTGTTTGAATCTCATTTTCTTGGATTTTAAAATAGCTACGAACTCAATGAAATTTTAAGGTTGGAATTTATGATTTCTAAATTTCACATAATTTCTATATTTTCTTTTTAATGATCGAAATGATTTAACTTGGAACAAATGAGCCAACGGTTTCATGGCTCAATGGTAAAAGCTTTTGCCTACATAGCAGTGGTCTCATATTCGAATCCCATCGGCCCCTCCCTTCCAAACTTTGACCCAAAAAAAAAAAAAAACTTGGAACAAAAGCCAACAAACCCTATTGTTTCAAGATTTTTGTGTTCAAATACCAAATAGGCCCATAAAACCTAACAAAATTGATATTGATTACAACGAAACTTTCTCTCGTCTCTGCAAAAGACTCATATAGAGTTTTAATGGCTTTAGTTACTCATTTCAATCTATATCTCCATCAAATGGATATAAAGACTGCATTCTTGAATGGAGATCTCTATGAGGAGATCTATATGAGGCAGCCTGAGGGTTTAATTCAAGAAGGGAGAGAGGAAATGGTGTGCAAGTTAAGAAAATTTATTTATGGATTGAAACATTCTTCTAGACAGTGGTATTTAAAATTTGATGAAGTGGTGAAGTCTCTTGGTTTCACTGAAAGTCTTGTGGATGAGTGTATTTAAATTAAAGTCAGTGGGAGAAATTTAATTTTTTTCACATATTTATATTAAAGTCAGTGGGAGAAATTTTATTTTTTTCTCATACTTTATGTGGATGACATACTATTGACAAGCAAGAATTTGACACTACTACATGATGTTAAAGTGTTTCTATCTCAAGATTTTGACATGACAAATCTTGGAGAAGCCTCTTATGCACTAGACATTGCAATCAATCTTGATAGGGAGAGAGGTTCACTTGGCTTATCTTGGAAAGGGTACATAGAGAGTGTTGAAAATGTTTAATATGGTACCATGTTCTAAAGGAGACAAATTAAGCAAGGAGCAGTCACCACAAACTGAGCATTGGAGAAGGTAGATAAACCTTATGCTTCATTGGTGGGCAATTTAATGTATGCTCAAGTTTGTACTAGACATGACTTGGCTTTTGCAGTGAGTATTGTGGGTCAATTTCAATCCAATCTAGGTCAAGTACATTGGGTAGCTGCAAAGAAAGTGCTAAGGTATGTGCAGAGAACTAAAGATTGTAAGTTAGTTTATAAGGAAAATGATACTTTGGAGTTGGTAGGTTATACTGATGTAGATTTGGGAGGTTGTGTGGACTCATTGAAGTCTACATTTGGTTATGTCTTCTAATTTTGAGGAGATGTTTCATGGAAGAGTGTGAACCAAACAATTACTGCAACTTCAACAATGTAGGCAGAGTACATTGCATGTTATGAAGCAACAAGTCAAGCTATTTGGCTTAAGAACTTTATCACAAGTCTGAAAGTTGTAGATTCAATTGAAAGCCCAATTCAAATTTGGAATGATAACAGTGCTGCAATTTCCTTTACCAAAAGCAATAAAATGTCGTTGGGAACTAGGCACTTGGCATTCAAATATTTGTCAGTAAGAGAGAATGTCAAGTTTGGCTTTGTAAGGATTGATGATGTTTACACCATAATCAACTAAGCATATCCAGCCTCAAAGCGACTAGCACCAAAGGCAGATACGCTTTCTCCCCTGCCGAAGGAAGACATTCTTCCAAGGTGCCAAGCACCTGCCGAAGCTCCCGACTGCCGAAGGCCCTAATCGCTGAACCTAATCCCCATTACACGTGTCACCACCACAACGACTTGCACAATGTCCCACATTGAAACTTTTTACAAACCTCCCACTTTCACTTTCCTATAAATAGGGAATAGTACCCAAGTAAAAAGGGTAACTACTTCCTCACCTTTATTAGTTACTCTGCTAAAGTTACCACTTATAGCTGACTTAAGCATCGGAGAGCCTTTGGCCGGTACCACACCGGTGTCCGAAGCTTAACGATTACTTCTTCCACTTTGTCTTCTGTAGGCTGTCCTCTTACCGAAGGTCCTAGCCATCCCCTCTGCTGAAGACTCACCACATCTCTATAAGTTGACCCTCTCCGAAAAAGGGCATCAACAGTTTGGCGTCGTCTGTGGGAACTGACACTTGAATCCCCTCTTTCTCTACCAGCCCAGCTAGCTCCTTCAGCTATCAGGCCCCGTCGCCTCTTCTTCACCCTACACTCTGCTATGCTAACAGAGGATAGCCACGATACCCAACACCATACCCCCCGCGAGGGTACTTCCTGAAGGAAACCTTCGGCAGAGGCCAATCTCTAGGCAGAAGTGGAGCACTTCCGCAACAGTGTTACTAAAATGTCAGAGAAATACGAGCATCTTCATTGTAAGAATGTTGAGCTGGAGCATGACTATCGTGTCCTAAAGCGAAACTGGGAGAGGACTCACACCCAGGATGCCCAACAAGACCTTACCCAGAATGTTGGGCATACCCAGCCAAACCAGCCAGTGCACTCCAGCCACGGCGCCCCTGCCCAATCTAGGCTCCGCAAGGGTAAAGGCCACCTCTATCCGGAGCCAACCCAGTTGCGACTCCTTTGCATTCCCCCGCCAAAAGACCGGCCTCATGAACCAGTCAAGATCTACAGAGATTGTAGGAACCGCATCTCAGACCGTTAATCGGAGCTGATCCCTATTCATGTTAACCTCAAAGACCCACAGGTGACACACCTGAGCCCCCCACCAAAGCCCACCCACCTACCTGACGAGGAGGGTGTAGGGGACTCGGATAACTGGGAATTTTATAATCTAGAAGACCGAGAGTCTTACCACACCGAGGCGTTCGAAGAATGGAAACCTTCCCCAGCTCCTGTCCGCCCACCCCCTAGGCCTTCAGCACCTGAGACTCTCCCTCATGCGGACCAGGCCATGAGGCTTCTCTTTGAGAAGGTCCGGCGTCTGGAGAGCGAGCAACACCCCAGCCAGCAACCCCTCTGGGCAAAGCCAAGACCTAGGCCCTTTACCGAACGCATCCTCAACTACCACCAGGAGAAGGATATTTAGCCGCTCCGTATCGCCTTCTACACTGGCACGGAGGACCCTCTCACCCATATCCATTCCTTCCAGTCTGCCCTTGGGTGCAAGGCCTCACTCACGAAGGCATGTGCCTCTTCTTCCCTTCCATCCTCAGCGGCGTGGCCCTAAACTGGTTCTATAGGCTACACCCCTGCACCATTAACTCATTTGACAGTATGAAACAAACTTTCCTGGATCATTTCATGATCTAGACTAATCGCCTATACTCTGCCGATGACTTGTACATACTTCGGCAGGGTGAGGAACCCCTTCGGGAGTATGCAACCCGGTTCAGTCACGAATACTCCCGCTGCCCAAAGACTGACGATTGCTCTGCCTTCGGTGCTTTCAAGAATGGCCTCCGTGAGTCTAACTTCCACTACCTGGTCCACAGCAATTCCTGGAACACGTATGCTGAGCTCATGAAGCATGCAGCAGTTTACGCCAAGGCTAAGTATTTCAATTCCAAGCGTGGCCTAGCCACCTATGCACGCATCACATTTGGTAATCCTTCACCTGCCTCGGTACCCACCCCAGCTCCATCTCAGCATTCTGCTCCCGCCCCAGACAACCGAGGGACCCAGCACCCCAAAAGGAAGGATAACTACCAATATGCCTTTAGCAGTAGCAAGCGTGGCAGACATGGCAACCACCACCAACCCAGCAGAGGCAACCCTCCTAGGACAGGTGATCGTGCCCCACTCCCTTTCTCATCCAAGCCTCGGTTCGAGGTCTTCACTACCCTCAACACCACCTATGAGAATGTTTTGGTTCATGAGGCACCTATCATACCCAAGCCCCCCCGGAGACCAGGCAGCAAGCCTATGCCTAACACAGGTCTCTTCTGCCGTTTTCACCAATTCGGTGGCCATGATACCGAATCTTGCGTTGCCTTACGCAACATCATAGAAGGCCTCATCCGTGAGGGCAAGCTGGAAAAATATGTGCACAATCTCCCACCCCCACCTAACCCTCACCAAAGGCAGATCAACATGATCTCCACCATTAGTGGTGGTCCTACCTTGGCTGGAACCTCCAACAACTCCATCAAACATTATGTCCGCTCCACCTATGTGCACCAAGTCTTCAGCACCACATAGGGACGCCGTGGAGGTTTATGTTGATGACATGCTAGTCAAAAGTCGCACTGCTAACCAGCACATCTCTAACCTATCGGCCATGTTCACAATCCTGAAGCAGTACAAAATAAGGCTCAACCCTGCGGCGTAGCTTCAGGTAAATTCCTTGGCTTCATGATCAGCCAACAAGGTGAGGACATGAGGATACCCAAGACAGTCAAGGACATTCAGAGCCTTATAGGGCGCGTCGCAGCCCTGACCAGGTTTATATCCAAGGCTGCTGATCGCTGCGCCCCATTCTTCAAAGCACTCAAAGGTAACAAGCAAAACATTACATGGACTGCCGAATGTGACAAGGCTTTTAGCGAGCTGAAGGAGCCGGGCCCCCTTATTTTCAACCCCCGAGCCTGGAGACACCCTTACAATTTACCTCTCCGTATCGGCTACAGCGGTTAGCTCTGTGCTCATTCAAAGAAGGGAAAGGACTGAGCACCCAATGCATTATGTTAGCAAGGCATTACAGGATGCCGAGGTTCGATACCCAGACATTGAAAAACTAGCATTCGCCCTGGTTGTCTCAGCTAGACGCTTCAGACCATACTTCCAAGCTCACACCATCCATGTCTTAACTAACCAACCGCTCAGGCAAGTGTTGTAGAAACCAGAAACTTCTAAGAGGTTGGTTAAGTGGGCCATTGAACTTGGTGAGTTTAATATCCACTACAAACCCCGCCCAGCTACAAAGGGCCAGGCCGTCGCTGACTTCATATCAGAATTCATAGAACCCCAAGCTTCGGTTGCTACCCAGATCATAACCAAACCTAATCTTCCTTTGAGCCAGAACCACACCGCCAGCAATGGCACCCTAGACCTGACCCAGCCCTTGTGGACCTTATATGTGGCTGGCTCCTCCAATGTCCAAAGATGTGGGGGGCGGCCTCATTCTCATCTCCCTAAACAAGGTTGTCCTTGAGTACACCCTCTGCTTCAAATTCCACGCCTCCAACAATGAGGCCGAATACGAAGCATACTTAGCTGGCCTTTAACTAGCCAAAGAGATGGATGCCAAGCAAATTCATATATTCAGCGACTCATAGCTTGTTGTCCATCAAGTCAACCATGACTTCACGGCCAAGGACGTCTTTATGATAGCTTACCTCCAGCATACCCGACACTTGCTTGCAACCTTTGACGCTCATCTTATAAGCCAAGTTCCACGCTCTGAGAACAGCCATGCTGATGCATTGGCCAGGCTAGCCTCAGCCTTGGAGCAGGGCATAGGTCGTCACATCCACATCGAGTTCTTGGACCAGCCCAGCACACAAGCCCCACTTATCTGTACCATTGATCACAGCCCTACATGGATGGACCCCATCCTTAAGTTTTTGCAGAACCAAACACTACCGGCTGATTCTGCTGAAGCACGACGCATTCGCTATCGCTCTACCCGATACCTGATCCTTAACGGCTCCCTATACAAGTGGGGCTTCAGCCTTACCTACTTTCGGTGTCTGACTCCAGAGGAAGGTAATTATGTTATTCAAGAAATTCATAAAGGCATCTGCGGCAACCACTCAGGCACACGCTCACTAGCTCATAAGGCAATTCGCCAAGGATACTTCTGGCCCTCACTCCACACTGATGCCCAGGCCTTCACCCAGAAGTGCGATAAGTGTCAGCGATTTACCAACATTCCACAACTTCTAGCTGAACCATTGACAGCCATGGTCAGTCCTTGGCTATTTGCCTAATGGGGACTGAACCTCATTGGACCTATGCCTGAGGGCAAAGGCCAAGTCTGCAGATGTAGCCGTAGACTACTTCACTAAATGGGCTAAAGCCGAAGCCTTAGCCACCATCACTGCAGCCCACATCGAAACCTTTGTTTGGCAAAATATCGTGTGTCGCTTCGGCATCCCCAACCCATCCTCAAGATCCGTCTTTGCTTCGCCTCCCCAGCCCATCCTTAGTCCAATAGCCAGGTCGAAGCTGTAAACAAAATTATCAAAAGACCCTGAAGACCAAGCTTGACAAAGCCAAGGGTTGCTGGCCAGAGCTATTCTTAGAAGTTCTCTGGTCCTACCGCATCACCTTCCGTACCTCCACCGGAGAAACACCATTCTCTCTTTCCTTTAGTACTAAAGCCGTGAAACCAGTGGAGATTGGCCAGCCCATATATCGAACCTCCACTTATGATGCCGAGGCCAATGACGAGTAATTAGCCTTGAACCTCGACTTCATTGATGAGTTTGACCAATCCAGCATGCGCATTGTCGCATACAAACAGCGCATCGCCAAGTACTACGACTCCTGAGTCAAGCCCCGTGGTTTCAAAATTGGGGACTGGGTCATGCGCAAAGTTTGGTTGGCCACCAAGAATCCTACTGAAGGTACCTTAGGCCCTCCATGGGAAGGTCTTTACAAGATTACCAAAGTCTGCCGCCCCGGCTCTTATCAGCTTCGTGATCCCAAGGGCAAGACTTTGCCTCATCCTTGGAATGCTGATCACCTCAAGTACTACTATAAGTAAACATACCTAGACCCTAGGACATTATGTTCTTTTATACTTCGGTCTTGAGCCTTGTACCTTCCGTCTTTCGGCACCTAGTTAATGAAACACCTGACTCTGGCCAATTCTCACCAATCACATGATTATCATTTTGCTAGCACAACTGATATCAAATGACAACAAGTCTAATATCATAGCAAATCAAATAACCTTGTCCAAAGCAAGGCAAAATGTTCATACAAAGTAGAAATAAACATCAAGTGTCTCAAATAAATAGCTAGAATACATCAGGAAGGCAACGCCTTTAAGACTCGGTAGAGGGGGCATCCTCAATGGCCGGCTCTGCCTCTGGCGCAAGAGTAGTAGCATTAGTAGTGGGACTAGGTGAAGGAGGCTCGCCGCTCGTATTGAAGTTGATCTCAACCGAGGGGTTGAACCTCACCAGCCTATCCTCCTAACGAAGCTGCTCATCCATTAGCCAGTCCATGATGTAACTCTTTAGCTCCTCTGAAGTTCGAAACAACTCAACCGCTTCGACTCGGGCAGCAACTACCTCCTTGACCTTCGACCGTTTCAGCTCTTAAACCTCATTAGCTAGAGCCGCCTTCTACAACAGCAGGGTGTTCTTCTCTCGGATGGCCTCCTGCGTCTCCGCCATCTTGCTTTTGGCCATCTCATCACACATCTTCAGCCTATGGATCTCTTTATCTGCCTTAGCGATGCTGACATACATCTCACCAAAGGCTTGCAAAACAAAGCATCATCAGTCATACTAAATAAGAATGATAAGAACAAATTTAAAAACAGATACACAACTTACATAGGCAGAAGTGAGGACCGTCTTCTGGGCCCGATCTATATAGGAAGAGGCCAGGGCCCTCACAAAAGCCTCGGGGTCACTCTTCACGCCTTCTAGGAAGACGTTCACTAGGGGAACCTCCTGCCGATGCATGGCTAGGTTCACCTCCTTCTTCTGCTGACGTAGCTTGCCGAAGTCTACCTTCTCCACCCCTTCAGCAAAAATGTCTTCCATGCCGAATGGGAGCTTCGGCAGCGCCTGCAGATCAAGGGGAGGAAGTCTCGGCCCCGTTCCCATCACACTCTGATGAGCTTCCTCCAAGGCCTTCCTCTTTCCCAGCAAGTCAGCAACTCGGCCCTCATCATCATCTCTAGGGCGCTTCCCAGTTGCCTGCTAGGCACCCTCATTCTCCACCTTCTTGGCCCTAGACTCCCTCAGCTGCTTCTGCATCTCGGCATCATCAATATCCACTACCACCTTCGTGCTTCCCTTTATAATACCCGCCACTGCACATCAAAAACTAAGTTAGTCACAACTACAAAGGAATCAAAAGACAAACAACAAAAGTGACCCAAGTACTTACTTCTTTGTAGAAGTCCAGACTCAAACATATTCCTCTGCGACTAAGTTCCGATACTCACACTCGGTCTCTGACAACTGTGACCTCACCCTCTCAACCTCGTCTTCTTGGTCCTTGGAGATAGACCCCCACTTCACCGAACCTGCACCAAAGGTTAGATACTACTTACCCATTTACACTTGCACAAGCAAAAATGGAGAATCAAGAGTGAAAGCAGGTCAAACACAATAAAACAACAATCAGTCTTAAAGGATGGGGCCAAGGACCTATAGACTGGAAGTGGGTAGGAATGTGTTGGGTAATGGTCTTCCCTGGCCGACACTCCTAGTCACCATAAGCCATGCACCACTTGTTCCTCCAGGACTTTTGGGTAGAAGGCTTGTGACTAATAAAGTAACCCCTCTTCTTCGCCTTTCGGCAATTGGCTTGTACCCAGCCAAAACTTTTATGTTGTTTCGAAACCGAGTACAAGTACATGAACTGCTCAAATATTGGCTCCCCCAACCCAGCCAACCACCAAGCGATATAAACCCTATGAAGAAGAATCCAAAAGTTGGGATTATGTTACCCCGACGCATATCCCAACTTGGCCAACATCATTTGCACCTATGGATGAAATGGTAGTCTGAAGCCATGTTGGTACATATCCGTAAAAATCATCACAGAGCCCTTCGAATGATATCTAATCACATCAGCTGCAGTGGGTAACGTCAAGCCCACATAAGGTGGAACACAATAGTCTGTCCGAAGCTCGGCCAACTTTGCTTCTGTAAATGTGTTCCGCCTCGCAAAAGGGACACCAACCCGAATCTCCCTCTGAAGCTAAAGCCACGGCTATACCCACAAACCCCAACGGTGATGCCTGGTTGCTCGAGCCCACCTCTAGCATATGAGGCAAGGCTAGAACCGGTTAGCTATAGCCTCTAACTTTATGTAATTCCTCTGCATCTCCCTATATGCAGCTGGCCCGGAGTCTACTGATGGCTCACCCTCATGCACTACCATCCTACTCTCTATGACACCTTCTACCACCCCATTTGTCTCGGTACTCTCATCCTGAGAACAAACATATAGGCTCGACTCCTCACTTTCAGGGGAGTCATGACTTTCTCTTCAGAACTTTCAGACATCTACAATATGCAAAAACAAGAAAACAGAACTAATGCACATGCAAGGAGAATCGAAACACAACAACACAAAAAGATGGCAAATCTACATGTTCTTTGATCTACAAGCAAGCATTCAACATGTTCATATCAATGCTCAAAATGTTCATCCAGTTCATGCTCATATTCAAGGTGTTCATCCCAGCCTTCAACATGGTCATGCAAAAAAAGACATTTCGATTCAAAAGTTCAAGGAAAATGGGGTCTAACCTTGTTTGCACCACCACGAGAAGTTGCCGGAAATCACCTTGGCCACAAACACCACCACCAAATCTCACCGGAAATCTCCTTTTCTCCTTCTCACTTTATGGAATTTTTTTTCCCAAAAAACTCAAGTGTGGTGCCTTCGTCACCCCAAGTTCCTACTTATAAAGAACCAAGGGTATCCATGCCTCGGTTCATGAGAAAACCCTAGCACCCTTTCACTTCCCTCCCAAAATTCTTGTACCTACAACAATTTGGAAATCCAATTTGAAATTAAAAAAAAATAGAAATTGAAAGGAACTTGAAAGGACCTTGTCGAATGGCAAGGCCCGTGCATAAGCAATTAGAGGGCCACCAAAAATTCTCACCTTGCCCAAGCTTTGTTGACTCAATTCCAAGCCTTGACAAAACTCGATTAAGCTGGCTCCAAGGTTTAGCAAAGGCCCAAGGACCTTGCCTTTGCCCGCCAAGCTTCAACTGCCCAGCTCCCTTGCTGAAAATCAAGCACAAACCAAAGGACACAACATTGTGATCTCCAAAGATACGAAGGTCTAGGCCACCAACACGAAGGGTCCTGCCGAACGGCAGGCACCATGGAGAAACAATAGGAAGGGCTTCAAAAATATTTACCTCAACAAGAGCCCAGCTCCACAAACTTTTCCAAAGTCAAGTGCTCACGCCCAAGGCCCAGTAGCTTCACCACTACCAACACGAAAAGGCCCAGCCCGTGCGCACAAGGCTCAACAAAATCACGGCTCCAAGTCTTCCTAACTTGAGGTCCAGCTCCAAGACCACTCGAGCTACAACAACATAAATCAGGCAACCCAGCTCCAAAGCAGGCTCGGCTATAAAATCCAACTCCGAAACCCAATCCCTAATAGCCACAAAAAGGGTTATCATCACTTTGACATACTCAAAGGCCTTGCCGAACGGCAAGGCCCATGGAAAACTTTTAGGGACTCACAAACCAACCTTTGTAACGGGCTAGCACCAATTCCCAGCTCCTCACAGCCCTACACCCTGCCCAACTCCGATTCACTAGCCCACGATGGCTGCAAAGGAGGCCGTGCTCTTGCCAAAGGTTTATGCACAACCTAAACCCGTGGCCCAGCTCCGATCTATCACCTGCGTAAGGTCTAAAACACCACACCAATAAACAAAGATCATCAAAACATGTTCCAAGGTACTTGCCGAATGGCAAGACCCATGAAAATGCAATATGGGGGCTCATAAAAAAAAAAAAAAAATTACCTACCCAAGCTCCAAGAGCCCAGGCCAAGCCCCAAGCTGCCAAAGCACGACTAGCTCCAAGTCTCTTCCTACCTTGCCAAAACTAGAGTACCCGGATCCAAGGACCGAGATCCTTGCCAATATTCAAAGACACCTTGCCTAAGACAGAGAAAAAGTCAAAAATTTGATCAACCCACCCTTGCCGAATGGCAAGGGCCGAGAATAAGCAGGGGGACTCGAGAACACACCTGCGTGCCGACAGCCCAGCCCGACTCTCAATTACTCTGACCTGGTAAAGGTACGAACAAGCTCACAATTAACATTTTTTAACTCAGCAGGGGTTGAACAAACAAAAAAGGGGAAGGCTCACAAGGTCACTCCTCCAAGACAAGTTCCCAGACCCGCCTTGCCAAAACCCTACTGCAAAATCAACATACCACCAATAATTAAGATTAATCTCCGATGGGCATTGCCGAACGGCAACAAGCGTGCGGAACTAAGGAGGCATCCACAAAGACACTTACCTCCTGAGAAGCCCAGCCGCAATTTCCAGCCTCAAATACTTGCCAAATGGCCCAGCTACCGAAGCTCAACTTCAGTTCAAACACCTAAAAGCCCACACCAGGTGGCTAAATTGTGAAGCCTAACTCCAAGTCCTTTTGCCGAAGCAAGCCCCGCTCCAATCTCATATTTTGAAACCCTTGTCGAAGATAAAACAGGAGCCCCAACTTTTCTATTTCAACCCACCCTTGCCGAACGACAAGGATTGATCCACTCTTACGAAACCAACAAACTTGAAGAGCTGCGGAACCTAGCTCCACCTAAACAATTTGTTCACAGCCTGCCAAACCCAAAGAACCTGTAGAAATTTTCAGGCTGATAGGGGCAACACACAATCCAAGGATGAACTCTCACCAAAACCCCTTCGAACGCCCCTTGCCGATCGGCACCTCTATGTTGAAATACCCAGACCCGAATTCACAACCCCAAATTTACTCAATCCACCCTTGCCAAATGGCAAGGGCAGTGCAGAAGCTGCGAATGCCCTCCTCCCTACGACAATCCAAAGGCTCAGCACCGACTATCTCACATGAACACCGAAGTCGTGACCAACACCTCTCGAAACTCCTGCAGTAAACTGGACCTTCACGAAAATAACTCTTAATCAGCATTGCCGTTCGGCAATGCTTGATCCAAGGCCTAGAAACGCAATCCAGCTTGAGCTCCGACTCAAATCTTCAAGCCAGTGGCCTTGTCGATTGCTGAAGGAACACTCGAACAATGGGAAGAATACCCTGCCGAATGGCAAGTCTTATACAAGAAGAGATACCCTTGCTCCTCCCAAACCCTAGTTCCAACTTGAGCTCAGCCCTACTCCATTTCGACAAAACCTAACCCAAGGCCCACGCCCGAGACTTTCAAACCCCTTGCCGAACGGCAGTGGTCATGCAGCTTCTCCTGGAGGGGCTCACAAAAATCTTAGCTCACCAAAGGCCTATCCTTTTTACAGAATTTAAATAAATAATTTTAAAATTGAAAATTTAAAAAAAAAAAAAAAGGCCCCAAGGGAGTGAAGGGCTCACCAAGGAACTTCACCCAAGGCCCTAGCCCAATGCTCTTAAGCCCTTGCTAAACGGCAAAGGTCATGCCTCATACTCTCGAGGCTCACATACAATTCTTGCTCCCAGAGACACTTGCCAAAGCTTCATGGCCCCAGCCCTTTGCAGCCCAGCTCCACAGAGCCCAGACCCGGCTCCTTTGCAAAATGCCCAAGTACCCAGCTACCAACAGCATTAGAGGCTCACACAGCCACCATACCTTCCAAATGTTGCAGCAACTTCTAGCTTGCCAACTTGGGGGACTAGGGAATGCCCTACGGCTCCCACTGAACCTAGAGTGCTCGGTCATGATTACACAAAAACTCACAAGTTCCCAACCCATAAGTTACTTCTTGACCGCGAACTTGGGGGACTACTGTTTACACCATAATCAACCAAGCATATCCAGCCTCAAAGCAACTAGCACCAAAGGAAGATACGCCTTCTCCCCTGCCGAGGGAAGACATTCTTCCGAAGTGCCAAGCACTTGCCGAAGCTCCCGACTGCCGAAGGCCCTAATTGCCGAACCTAATCTCCAGGACATGTGTCACCACCACAGCGACTTGTACAATGTCCCACATTGAAACTTTGTGCAAACCTCCCACTTTCACTTTCCTATAAATAGGGAACAATACCCAAGTAAAAAGGATAACTACTTCCTCACCTTTACTATTACTCTGCCAAAGTTACCACTTATAGCTGACTTAAGCATCGGAGAGCCTTCGACTGGCACCACACCGGTGTCCTTTTAGGAATGACTTTAAAGTTGGTGCACACACTTTTAGGAACCGGGGGTCAGGGTGTAATTAAATATCTATATCGGGTAGTAATATTAATTAAATATTCTTGATGTTTTAATCAGGCACACGGGCTCAGACCGACCTGCAGGAAGGACCTTCAAGATGTTCAGCTAGCTCGGACCAGGAGTGAGTGGACCTTTGCCTTCATAAATGATTTTATGCAATTTAAATTCATTATTTGATCTTGAATAAGTATTCAATAGATCGAGGGCGTTCTAGCATAGTTGCTAATATTAAGTATTTTGTTTATTTGCTGCCGAGTCGTGAATACTTAAAGAATAGTGGGAATAAGGATTTCAGAAATCAAGTAGGAAGGCAGTAAAGTTTTAAGATTAGAGGAGTTAGTTTTGTTTATTCCAAACCTTCTAGGAAGTCATATTTTCTTTAATCACCTTAGGTAACCAAGTATATTAAGTATTGTCTTCAGTTAAGTCAGCATGCTTGACTTTTGCCCCACGAGGCTTAGGGATATTCGAACTTTAGGAGTGAGGAATGCAGCTCAGGTGGGCCTAGTGTCCCTTGAGTCTTGCAAGGAAGGCGGATCAGGCTGACCGAGTGTCTCCTCAATCCTGCGAGGGTGTGTCATCACGGTGACATGAGGAATTGACAGTAATAAAGGAAATTGACGGAAATAAATAAGTATACCAAGGTGGTAGGATGAACTATACCTTCAATGTTTTTCAGCAGGATTAAATTTTGCATAAGTTCGTGAATGGTAATATATGTATAAATATGAATGCATGATTTCAGTACAAGTATAGTTGAAAAACTTGATTAAGTTTTTATAATTATTTTTACAGTGGGGTTAGTACGTTCTTATACTATTTTCTAAAACTTTGTGTTTGGTCCACTCACATTTTTTAATGTTTTGTGCTCCCAGCAGTAGGCGTGCACAGTGATCCACCACAGGGCCGTTCCCACTTCCCGCGCTTCCCCATTCTGATGTAGGGCTCTTCTGTAAATGAGTTGACTTCTTTTGTAATTTCTTAGTGGTTGCTCTGATAACCTGGACTTAAAGTTAACTGTTATAATGTGTATATATATACGCATGCTGGCAGTTGGATTGTATATATATGCTTGTTGACATGTGTAAAATTTGGGAATGCTTGAATTACAGGGGGAACTTTGCCGAATTTCGGCAGGTGCCAAACCTAAAATGGATTTGAGTTCTAGTAGAAGGGCAATTAGGTCATTTGTGCCCAGCACTGCCAGGTGTCGGACATGCACAGGGTTCGGCTCAGATACTAAAGTGGAATTTGGGTCTGGTCCTGTCAACTAGAACAAGCTCCGGGAAATTCTCATGAAAATCAGCCGGTTTGTTCTATGACCCATGTAGGTAACCTTTGCGATGCATCTGCGGTATAAAGTATTGTTCCAAGTGGATACTCATTAACAATAATAATTCGAAAAGATTGGAAGTAAGGCCTCAATCTTCCTATTGAAATAACAAGGGCAAGTAAAACTTTTTTTCATCTTAAAATATATAGTCTTTACATCGAGAAGAGTTTTTGAGACATAGAATAACGGCTTATGGGGCCCAACTTTCTCTAATAAGAGCTGAACTAACTGCAACATATGATATAACTAAGTACAACAAAAGATCTTCTTCTGGCTCTTGCTTGGAGAAGTATGTTGAAAATATTAATTTGTCGTAAAAAAAATTGATGATTTCATTAAATAAAACTTCTTCATATGACATTATTAACGTCAATGCTTAGACCTCAAGGATGCATGTGCAAGAGTTATTTACACTGAAACCATATTTAGCCATCCTTCTACCACACTCCACTTCCTCTTCCATAGGACTTCTTGTTAATAGTTTTTTGACCACCTTTGGTTTGTAAATTAAATCTAAGTGCTTAGTGTGCTCTGGTATTACCCATGTTAGGCTTGGATTACTAGTCTGAGGCTTGTAGAATTGTGTATAAGCTTGTGTGTTTTATCTTGTGCGTGTTGGAAGTTAGGGATTTCGTTATTATTAGTTTTTACATGTAGATTTTCTTTGGGAATTGTTCCTTTTAGAGGGGAGATTCTACCAAATTTTCAGTAGAGGTCTTTGCATTTTTGCTTTCTAATTGGGAAAGAAGGGCATTCTAGTAAAATGGGCCCGACATCAATGAGATGTCGGACATGCACATGGTTTGTCATAGGTTCCAAAGGGGAATCTAGGGTGGGTCATGTCATAATCCCTTTGCCCTTGTCCTAAAATGATAAAATAGGTGAGCTTCACAAGCTCTGCAGTAATAACTCTTAAGAAAATCAAAGTAAGGTTGAGGGTTATAGAACAGACGATGAACAATTGGATGAATATTTTATTGTATATTTCTCATATCAATAGAACAAAGTATATATACAGATACAACATTCAATCATGTCGAACTTTAAGGCTTAGAAACCGAGATCCACTTTTAGTGGGATTTACCCCAGACTAATTTAGAAAGTAAATATATTACAATAAAAATTCTTAATACTCCCCCGTAAATATCATGAACTCCCAACTTGTCGTGTAGTGCCACAAATCGATCTTTCCCCAAGGCCTTTATAAATATATCTGTGAACTGGAAGCGCGTAGATACATGTGAAGGACTAATCATTCCAGCTTGCAATTTTTCTCGTACTATGTGACAGTCTATCTCAATGTACTTTTTACGCTAATGAACAACTGGATTCGCTGCAATGTACAAAGCTGCCTTATTATCACAAAACAATGGTGTAGGAGCTATTTGTGGGACTTTTAAATTCTGTAATATATAGAATAGCCAAGTCAGCTCCAAACATGTGTTAGCCATAGCTCGATATTTGGCTTCTGCTGAAGATCTAGAAACATTGACTTGTTTCTTAGATTTCCATGAGATAAGGAAATTTCCTAGAAAAACACAGTAGCCTGTAACAGATCTCCTGGTGGCCCGACAACCACCCCAATCTGAATCACAAAAGGTTTTCAAGGCAAGATTTTTGGTGGCAGGAAATAGCAAACCTTGACCAGGAGTGCCTTTGATGTATTTAAGGATCCGTATGGCAGCATCCCAATGAGGTTTGCGAGGTTGATGCATGAATTGACTTAATGTTCGAACAGAATAGACTATGTCAGGCCTTGTGACAGTAGGATAAATAAGTTTGCCAACCAGTCTTCTATACTTAGTTGCATCATTCAGCAATGCTCCATTAGTGGGAGTGAGTTTCAAATTCTACTCCATTGGAAACTTTTCTGGGGGTGCGCCGAGAAGTCCCGAGTCTTGCAAAATATCTAGTGCGTATTTTTTCTGAGACATGAAAAATGGCTTTCTTGGAACGAGAGAATTCAATGGCCAAAAAATATTTCAAATCTCCAAGATCTTTGATACGGAAGCGTTTGAGAAGAAACTTTTTGAGACATTCCATTTCTTGAAGATCATTTCCTGAGAGAAGTATGTCGTCAACATAGATAAGAACTGCAGTAAATGAAGTACCTTGAGCCTTGGTGAAAAGAGAATAATCAACCTTTGATTGTTGATAACCTGCTTTCTGAATGGTATTTGAAGATGTGGAGAACCAGTTTCTAGATTCCTGTTTGAGTCCATAGAAGGACTTATGGAGTAGACATACAATGTTCTCCCCCTGTCGGGGAAGTCCAGGAGGAGGCTCCATGTAAACCACTCCATGCAAATCACCATGAAGAAAAGCATTTTGGACGTCCAATTGGTGGATGAACTGATGACGGGCAGCAACAACAGTAAGAAGGCATCGGAGGGTTATGAGTTTGGTGGTAGGGGAAAAGTTTCTTGATAATCAACTCCCTCAACTTGAGTGTATCCCTTAGCAACAAGGCGAGCCTTATAGAGCTCAATGGTGCCATCAGACTTGTATTTGATTTTGTAGACCTGTTTGCAACCGATCGGTTTATGACCAACGAGTTGAGGAACCATACTCCATGTGTTATTATGTTGGAATGCCTCTAATTCTGCATTCATGGCTTGTCGCCAATTAAGATCAAGGAGTGCCTGAGCATAAGTTGTGGGCTCGGTGGGACCTGTAATGTTAGCTAGAAAAGCACAATGGGCAAAGGAGAAACGAGAATAAGGAATAAAATGAGAAAGAGGATATCGAATACCTGAGGTAGGACGAGGAGCCGAGGCAGAGTGATTGACGTAGTTGGACATGTGGTAGTCATGATGCCATGCTGGAGGTTGCTCAGGACAAAGGGACTGACGGAGTTGGGGTATGGATTGTGTGGAAGAATCTGGGAGTGCTGAAGAAATAGGGAACTGGTTCACTGAGTGTATGGTTGTATAAGAGGGTGCGGAAGGAGTGGGCTGGGGGGTCACGAGTGGAGCAAGAATGGTGTGATTGTCAAGTGCGTGGGCAGGTAGATTGTCTGGTGGGTTAGGGCTAGCTGACATCTGGGCTATCTCAGTTGGGTCAGGTAGATGGGGCTGTGGGGTTGGCTGGGCTTGTGGAGGTGGATTTGTGGTGGGAAAAAGCGGTGATGGGTCGCTATCAGTGACGTCAGTGGAGAAAAAGGACAACATAGAATTGGGATCAAGTAGTGGCAGAATAGAAGAAATTGGAAAAGTGTTTTTAGAAAATTTAACATCACGACTTACGAAAAATTTCTTTGTGTCTAAATCATAAAGTTTGTAACCTTTTTTACCAGTCAGGTATCCAACAAAAACACAACGTTTGGCACAGGGGTCAAATTTGTGAGTAGGATGGCAACAGTTGCATAACATAGACAACCAAAAACTTTCAAGTGAGTAAATAATGGTGGACAGTGGTATAACAATTCATAAGGTGATTTAGTGGATAATAATGGTGATGGGAGGCGGTTAATGAGATAAACAGTGGTCAAGACACACTCTCCCCAGAAAGAAAGTGGTAAATGAGATTGAAAAAGTAAGGCACATGCTACGGTGAGAATATGGCGATGCTTACATTCGACAACTCCATTTTGTTGCGGAGTATAAACACAAGTGCGTTGATATTCAATGCCGTGAGTTTGAAAGAAATCTCTCACTGAAAAAAATTCAGACCCATTGTTGACTCTGATGGCTTTAATATTGGCATGAAATTGAGTATGAGTAAAAGCAACAAAAGATTTTAAAATGTGTTGAGTGTCAGACTTAAGTTGCATAAAAAAAAATCCATGTGCATCTAGTAAAATCATCGACAATGGTGAAAGAAATGTGCCCCTAAATGTGTGAAAATTTTGTATGGAACCCAAATATCACAATGTAACAAATCAAATGGAGCATGAGTTGAGATTGAACTTAAAGAAAATGGTAGTCTTGTTTGATTGGCCATTGGACAAATACTACAATTATTATCAAAAGAAATACCATGAGGAGACACTAATTTAAGACGAGAAGGCGACGAATGTCCAAGTCCCATATGCCATAAATTGGAGGGTTGGGAAACTTGATAGGAGATAAGGGTTCTTTGTAAAGGAGACATGTAATAGAGACCACCACGTTGTTTACCTATACCAATCATCTTCCCCGTAGCCAAGCCCTGCAAGACACAAAAAGTGGGGAACAAAATGGCACAACAATTGAGAGAGTTAATTACTTTGCTCACAGACATGAGATTCAAGTGGAAAGAAGGAACACATAAAACTTTATCTAAAGTGATATCAGAATTGAATGATACGGTGCCAGTGGAAATTATTGGGGCTGAAGAACCAGTTGGTGAATTACCAATAGGTATTGGTAAGGATTCTGTCTTAGTGAAAAGTATGGAATCAAAAGTGATGTGGTCAGTAGATCCGCTATCCAAAATCCAAGGCTTAGTGAATATAGAATTAATTGAAGCAATAGGTAAAGAAGATGTATCTGCTGCATTTTCACAAGCATGGATATTACCGGAAGTATGGTTTGGAGTCATCAGGGACATGGCATGAGCAAGTTGTTGAAGCTGTTCTATAGAAAACCCATTTAATGAGTTTTGTTGAGATAACTGCGGGCTGGAGAACTGGGTAGGAGTGTGGAAAACCTGCGGCTGCTGGGCCCAAGTGGAAGTCCGGGATGCAAGTCTTGTGGCTGGGTTGCATAAGAGTCTAAAACGTTGGCAGTATGGAAGGAAGAACGTCCTCTTTGGGTGCCACGCTGCTGCGACTGCTGTTTGTATCGACTGCTTTGGTTTCCTGCACTATTAAGAATCCATTCTCCATTCTTAAATTTGCATCTATCTTCAGTATGACCTTTTTTGTCACATAATTTTCAATGAAACTTTAAGGTCCGACAAGTGTCAATTGTATGGCATATTCTGTCACAGTGTTGACTATGCCCCTTGGAATTATTTAAGGAATTGTTTGGTCGACTCTAGATTGTAGCAACGATGGAGAAATTTTCGGTTGATCCCGATGTCATTTTTCGTAGTGTTTCATCTTGAACGACGAGAGAGTAAGCTTGATGAACATTAGGTAATTGAGTCATCATGAGAATATTGATGTGAACTCCACTGTAAGTATCGGTGAGACCCATGAGAAATTGCATCAGCCGATCTTCTTTGATTTGTTCATTTTGTGCTTTCATCTGGTTGCTAGTGGGAAGAGTGCGATGCGTCTCTAATTCGTCCTAAAGGCCTTTGAGTTTTGTGAAATAGGCCGAGACTGTCATGGTGCCCTGTGAGAGAGAGGCGATGGACTTCTGAATCTGATAGATTGTACCAGCATTCTTTTGTGAGAATTGGTCTTTGAAATCTTCCCACACTTGATGAGCGGTCTTGGCAGACTACCCCTTTGGCTAGATCAGGTTCCACAAAGTGAGCAAGCCCTGATAAAATCACTATTGCGTTGATTCCAGAGAGCGTATTCTATTAGCTTGTTGGTTTTTAAGGGCGGCTTAATGGAACCATTGATAAAGCTAACCAGGGTGGTTTGAAGAATGAACATAGTATGGATTTGATGTATCTATACTGGAATTGCTGTTGTTATTGCTTGAATTTTTGGAACTGGAATTTTTGTTTGTTGGTGGTGTTTGATCTGTCGGTGGTGTTTGATCTTCACTTGGCATGGTGTGTTGGAAGTTGGCTGGGGGTTTGAAGGAAATCAGGCACCAGGATGGAGCTCTGATACCATTTTAAGAAAACCAAAGTAAGGTTGAGGGTTATAGAATAGACGATGAACGATTGGATGAATATTTTCTTGTATATTTCTCATATCAACAGAACAAAGTATATATACATATACAACATTCAATCATGTCTAACTTTAAGGCTTGGAAGCCGAGATCCACTTTTAGTGGGATTTAACGTAGACTAATTTAGAAAGTAAATATATTACAATAATAATTCTTAATAATAACAAAAAATTCATTAAAATCAAGATTCCAACAAGCATACACTTAGAATGCATAAATAGGTAGAAGATACATTCACAATCAAGCAATACAATGAGTCAAACTACAATCAAGCTTTAGTACCACAAATAGGTAAATTAACAATAGTTTATAAGAGATAAAGTAAGGAAGGTCCCTCTTGTTTCAAATACAAAACACTCAGTAAATGCCTTTTCTTAGATAACCGAACACCGTACTCATGAGCTCTAAGAGCAACTCCACCCATTTGCACTTTGCCATGGCAAGGGTGTTGCCCTTGCAAAAAGCAATGTGTGTTTCCACCCGTTGCCATGGCAAAGGGCAATTACTATTCTTTTTTTTTTCACAAATTTTTTTACCTCAATAATTAATTTGGATAATATTTTCAGATAAGATTTTTCAGTTCCTACCTGTCAAGACTATTCATATCTCATAAAATTTCCGGATAAGATTTTTGGGTTCAAATTTCAGATAAATTTCAAATTTCAAATTTCAGATAAATTTCAAATTTCAGATGAATTTCAACATTCAAATTTCAGATGAGATTTTCACCCTTTAAAATCAAGCCACGTGTCATCTCTATTTGGCCAAAATTTTCTATAAAACCAGAGGCTTAGCTCATACCTCTCACACCACATATTTCTATAATTTCATTTCTCAGAGTTTAGAATTCATACTCTATTCTCAATGGAAGACGTGAGGAGATGCTTGGAGAGACAAGAGCGAGAAACAAATGAGTGAAGTCGTAGACGAGCTAAAAGGCAAAGGTTGCAAAGAGAAGAAGATGAACAAGTTGTCATAGCAGTGGCTTTGCTTGTGAAGAGAATCACCGTGGTTCACAAGTCGGCCGTGGCCCGAATGTGGACAGACATAGGCATTCTCGGGGTAAGAATCTTTTGGAAGATTATTTTATCCCAACTTCTTTGTACTGTGATGTTGATTTTCAAAGGCGATATAGAATGCAACCTCATTTGTTCAATAAAGTCATGCATGATATTTGCAATTATGATGCATACTTTGTTCAAAAGTGTGATGCTGCTGGGGTTTTAGGACTTCTTTCTGCAGCAAAAGCTCACAGCTGTTATACGAATGTTGGTGTATGGTTCATCTGCTGATCAGGTGGATGAGATTGCCCGGGTGGGGAAGTCCACTACGTTGGAGGCCTTGGTAAGATTTTGTGATGTAGTCAAAACTCTGTACACTAGGGACTACCTGCGCAGACCTACGCCTAGGGACCTCCAACGGCTTCTACAAAAAACCGAAGCTCGAGGATTTCCAGGAATGATTGGTAGCATCGACTGCATGCACTGGCAATGGAAGAATTGCCCAACTGCCTGGCAAAGAGATTACGAAAAAGGACAAAAGAGTATTATCCTTGAAGCCGTTGCTGGCTTCGATACATGGGTTTGGCAAGCCTTCTTCTTAGTTTCCGAATCTCAAAATGACCTTAACATGCTGGGTTAATCCTCGATATTCAACGATGTTTTGAGAGGTGAAGCCCCGAATATCACTTATCAAATCAACAATACCGTCTACCAGACTGGGTATTATCAGCAGACGGCATCTACTCGAGGTGGACCACATTTGTCAAATCAATTCCGAATCCCCGATCTCAGAAGCAAAGATTATTTGCTTCCTATCAAGAAGGATATAGGAAAGATATCGAAAGGTGTTTTGGCATCCTCCAAGCTCGGTGATTGATTATTCGAGGTGCGGCGCGTATGTTTGATGAGGAGGTGCTGAGGAGCATTATGATGACTTGCATCATCTTTCATAATATGATTGTGGAGGATGAGTATGATTACGATGCTGCAGAGGTCTACGAACCGGATCCCATGAACACGCCCTTGACACGAATTTATGAAAGGCCCATGGGGCCAAGTGGAGAATCATTGGAGCAGGAACTGTTGGTTAGGGATGGTCGTTTCATGACCCGTATGATTGATCGATATACATAGATGCAATCTTCTTATATTCTTGAAAGGCATCAAGTTGACTTGATGGAGCGTCTATGGGCGGTGAAAGGCAATGACGGTGAATGATGGAGCATAGATGCTTTGGTTAGGTTTTATTTAGTTATGGTTGGGTTGTGTTGTTTTTTTATTATTATGGTTTAGTTGTGGTTTGTTTTTATTATTGTGCTTTGGTTGTAGTTTTTTTTATTTTTTATAATTATTATGCTCTGATTGTGGTTTTTCCTTTTAATTATGTTTTGTTTAATGAATGGAATATGTTGAATAAAAAGGTATTTTATTGAATGCTTTGTTTATTAAATAAAGAAAGTCAATACAAGTCATTAAGAATTACTACTACCAAAATAAAATACATGAATTACAACAACTTTAATACAAAACATGAAAAATACAAATAAATAAAAGATATGCCAAGTAATTTAATGGTTTTGATCATTTAACCAATCCGTGTTGCTAAGTCCATCGTCATGGAAAAGTCTTCTTCTCATAACATCCCTTCATTCTAGCTTCCAAAATTGTTTTGTTTCAGGGGACATATGGCTTGTATCCATGGCCATGGTTTCCCGATCCGTCTTGTCAATGTGTTGTTTGCGCAAATACTCCCTTTCTTGTACATATTCTGCTTGAATTGCCATCTCATTCTCTTGGTGTTTCTTCTCAATTTCAATTCTTATGGCGCTCTGCCTTGCAATTTCCTCCAAATTTTTTGATGTATTAGTGCTAGAATTACTCCCTTTCTTCGCCTTCGCAGCCCTTCAGCCAATGGGCCTCGGCTCCTTTTCGATGGGTGAGTCTTGACTCATAGGAGAATCAATCGGTGAATTCGATGCCATTGAATCATGGAGTGGCGTCTCGTTTAACATAACGGGGGGACCAGTGGGAAAAATTCTGAAGCGTTTGCAATTTTTCACCACCTCCCAACATTCGTGATGGTTGAAAGTTTTTTTTGCCTTGACCAATTGCACCAAACCACATATGTGCTTGCATAATCTATTAACAAAATAATAATAATAATGAAAATGCAAGAAATATTAACAATTTATTGGAAATGCAAGTAACATAAAAAAAAGTAATGGAAATGCAATTAACCTTACAAATATATTGGAAATGCAACAAATATTAACAAAATATTATTTATGCAAGAAATATTAAGAACAAATTGGAAATGCAAGAAATATTAACAAAATATTGAAAATACAGTAAACATTAAAATATATATATATATTAGGACATTAAACTTAATAAAACGAAAATTACAAAATATTTACCTCGCTACTAAGATTTTCTCTGCTTCTATGGTTGTCCCTCGCTTTTGCCAAGGCATCTCTCCATTTTCCCAACTCTTTATTGTGAATTTTCCACCTACTAGACAATGCTATTTCTGTACGAGTCGACCCTGGAATTCTTTCACAAAATTCAGCATGAATTTTTTTCCACATATGACAAAATTTCATCTCATTGCCTGACACGAGACAATGACTAATTTGGACCCAACACTCAGACAAGAAAACATCTTCCATGGTGCTCCACGCCCCTCCGGTTTCGATAGAAGAAGCAATAAAGATAAGAAATAAAAATACAATTTGAAAGAGAATAAAATGTTGAGTAAAGAGTGAATAACAGTAGAAATAGAAGAAAATGTATGAGGATTGCTGTTGAAAGTGAAGGGTATTGATAGGTATTTATATAAAGAAAAAAATAATTTTTTGGTATTTTTTTAAAACAATTTCAAATTTTTTTCATAATTTTATAGCCAAAAAAATGGCCAGCCTTTGGATTGGAGGAGGAGAAGCAGATCGGAGCTCCCAGGCAAAGACACGTATCATCTAGCCATTGGAAACGCGCAGGGATGATGTTAGTGCACATTTGAACTGTGCGCTGACGTCATCCTCCCCCTCGGGCTGCAGCTCGGGCGAGACTTGCATTCGGGCCAGCCCATCTTCGTGGATCCCACATCCAGCTAGGGCAAAAGTGGCCAGCTGGTACTTGATTTTTCGCTTGCCCCCCCTCCCTCCCAGCCTCGGGCTTGGGCTCCTCGGTGGAGCTACTGTAATCATTAGTCACTACAACCGTCTCTGATTGTGGCCATTGAGTACACCACAAACGAACCCTAATTAAATTTGTGGTCTTTCACCCTAGGGAGCCACAATCCCTTCTTACTCAATTCATTGGGCCTAACTTTCTCAAAACACTTTAAAACTCGATAATAGTTCAAAAAATTTCTTTCCCTAAAACCCTTTCCTCCCAAGCCAAAACTTCACTCAATTATAACTCAAAACCCTTTCAAGAGACAAGTCTTTAAAGTACTTCCTTTGATCAAAACAAGAATGAATTTGAGCACATAAAAAATAAATCAACACCATTTTGTTTTTACAAACTTCATACAAGCGCAGTCATTATGAAAATTAGATATTATACATTTATAAATTCAAACTAAATATATAACTGAATTGGAATCAAGGAACTTCTGTTGACCAAAACATCTTCGTTTCAACTCCAATCTAGGCCTATTACATGTCTATGAACTCGTGAGCTTGAGCACTAAAGAATGGAACCAAGTAAAATTCAAAAACTAATCAAGAACAAAGAGTGAACCCCGAACCACTTAGAAAACGTAAGGGCAAAGTTGTCCTTTCATTTAGAATTTTGAAAATTAAATTAAATTTCGAGTCAAGATGTTACAGTTTCTTTGGGGGTGTCCCCACCTTTTGTTGGCTCCTTGATCCATTGGTTTTCCTCCATGTACATAGCTTTTTGGTTTCCTTAAATTATTTTATTTAACAAAAAAAACTTATGGAATATCCTCACCACATTTTGAGTTAACTTTCTTTTGCTTTTTAGGTTTATGTGGGTTTTAGGGCATTTTTGTTGTTGAGAAAATATGATATTTCATTAAACGCATAAGAAACAATACATGAGAAGACACTAGCATGATTAAAGGTAGCCTCGTTAAAACCTTCTCGAAGAAAAGAATACTTAGGGTAGAAAAGAGTACCACCCATGCTAATGACTAGATAGATAAATCAAACAACTTATGCAAAATCAATAGAACATAGAACCCACCCGTAAACCTTGGAAAAAAAAATCCCAACACTCCACTGATATTGTCAAAGAAGGCCTCCTATGATCTAGAGAAAACATCATAGTCCTTTGTACATATTCAAAACACACTGTGGAGATAAAACATATCCAACCAAACACCAACCACAAAGTTGTTGAAGCACATCCCTATTAGAAATATGCCCTAAAACCAAACATGTGATATTGCTTTTTGGATATTTTACCATCACTAATGGGCAAGATCGTTGTTTTCAACCATGATACTTGGTCTATTATCATAACAGTAAAACAACAAGTCCTTGGAATATGAAATAGTATGAGGGCTATGCAATGATATTGAATATAAGGATACCTCTCATACTTCCACATCATTTCCTAAACGTTCCCGGTTGTAGGATTATCAGTTGGGCGTTGGTCATCCACAAAGACTGGTACACATTATATCTACTCAATTGGGAGAATGACTAGTCTCAAGTCATTTCACGTATAGACACTAAGATAAGTGTGTAGGTTCTTATAGGGACAAGTACACTGAACGCAATCAAACAACCATGAGTTCTAGTATGGAAGTCTTGCTCACATATCAAACTAGAACTCATAAGTTGCAATAGTGAAAACTAGTCCTCAAACCTGAGACATCATAGTTGTCTTGCGGACGACTCATTAGTCTTTGATATCACTATACGGTCATTGAAAGAAAAAATGACTCAAAGGTGATTATCAAGATTCTCGACAAGCTCATGGAGACAAGTGAATGTACAACAAAGGATCTTTGCTCTCAATAAGGAGAGAGAATGCTCCAAAGATATGATTGACAAATCTTTGCAAAAGTATCATATATGATTAGAAAAGAAGTTTCTAAACATAACCAATGTAATCATATAAGTGAAAAATTCATATTAGGGTTTTGACAAAAGTATTCATACCCTAATAATATTAATTAGGAGCATTGTAATAGAGAAGGACTCGATTGCACATCAATTCCAACTTGAATAGGTTTTTCACCTTTTCTAATTAGCTTGGGTAGCCATGACATGCTGCTAGGCATCAACCATGGCTTGTGGAAGTCATGTAAGGTTCAATTATAACTAACCTTCATTAATAGGAAGAATTAAATAGTGGAATTTAATTCACATCAACTCAAAAAAGTTGAGACAACCTACTACCTTGCTAAAAGGAACCTACAGATCGCACAACTAAAAATTGTAGTTAGAGGAACAAATGAAGAAGAAGAAGAAACTTGGGGGAAAAAATGAAGAAGATAAGACTTTGAAATTCATTAGTCAAAGTCAATGGTCAAAATCAAAGTCAACACATTTGACCAAAAATAGTTGACCAAGTCAAATCATTCAGACTATGGTTAGGACTTAATGGTTAGGTCACAAATCATAATTAAAATTTTAATTACGAAGTTAGTTTGACAGTTGGACTCGATTTGGGCTTTAAATGCATTTTGGGCCGAAGGGAAAAATAGCCCAAGGACCTATTGACCCGAGGAACAAGTGTTTTATGAAAACACAAGTTAAATGAGCCCAAGAGGAACCCAAAATAGACCCATGGCTGTCATCTTTGTGTTGGCTTTATAAGCCACACTTAGGCTATTCTCAAGTTAGGGTATGGGCCTTCTAAGCAATTAGTTTGTGGTGTTGAGAAGAAGGAGACATTCTCTCCTCCGCCTTAGCTAAAATTGGTCCACCAAGAGGGAGTCTTGCATCTCTATCCTCTTGGTTGTTTCCTTCTTCATCCTCTTTGCATTTGAAATAGAGGGCATCTCGTTTGGTGCCTTTGTTGAAGAATATCTACAAGTTCAAGGAAGAAAGAAAGCCTTGCATAAGGTGTTCAAACCTGGTTTAACCAAGATGAGCTTCAAGGGTATTTTCTCATTCTTCTTCCATTTTAGATTTGTGTATAAAGAGATTAGGCCTCAAAGATACATGGGTAAAATTTGAATATACTTAGCCCAAGAAGCTTTAAATAATAGACTTAGCCCAAGAAGTTTTAAATAAATTGCTTCGGCTTTTGAATAGATGATTCATATGTTTTGTGGCTAAAATTTAATTGAAAGTTTGTAGAAAAATGTTTCCTTCAATCCCACCACTACTCGGGGAACTGTTAAAAAAGGTTTCCTATGATCTAGAGAAAGTATCATAGTCATTTGTACACAGCCAGAAAGCATACTATGAGTATCAAATAGATCCAACCAAAATTGGCCTCTTAGCCTAAAGAAATTTCCGAAGAAATATCTTCATAGAAGAAACGTTCATTGGATGACAAACCCACAAACATTCTCAAGTAAAGATCAGAGAGAACTTGGAGACCCCTTGAGGTTGGTCTCCTCTGCCATATCAGAAGCATTGTCAGCACAAAGTCTTTGTTTGCCCCCACCCGGATCCATGATCCCCATCACAACCGTAGATGTGGGTACATAATTGGTACCCAATAGCCCCCGTCGCAGAAAATCATACCAAATCACTCCATAGAACAGAAACCTATACCACTAGGTTAGAGCGAAATACAGATGCCCCCTTGGAGGAAGCCCACGGGACTGCGGACCTCATTCCCACCAAATGCCGATGCCCTTAGGAGAACCAACAATTGAGACCACTTGGAGAGATCAAGAACCCAAGGCCCTGGGAGTAAGGGCCTTCAATCAGACGTAGCACATCGAAGAGAAGGAAGGCACGAGCGAAGGAGCACACGAGAGATGGTGCAGATTAGCGACACAGCTAGAGGAAGAAAACCCTAACCCTAAAATATACTCTCCTCGCTCACACGAGAGAGCGACCCTATGTGATTTTAGTTTTGAGGGCATTTAAGTATATTTAAGTGAGTTTTTTTGCTATTTTTGAAAGTTTTAGAAAAACTAACATTTATGAAAATATGAAGTAAATTTTGGCTTTTTTTATATTAAAAAAAACTCCATAATTAGTTTATATGGAACATTTTACGAATTGATGTGTGACTTTTTCATGCTTATGGTGTGGGTCATTGAATACGTAATGATAAGTTCATAAATGTATTCATTTATGTACTTTTTATACTCAGTTTTTATAGGAGAATTTGATTTAAAAGGGCCCTAGTACTTTATTTTCTCCATTTTCAGCTTTACGGAGGACTTAATTGTTTTTCAATGGAAATATGACTTTTTAGAACAGTTTTTATGCAAGGCCATTTGGAGATTGAAGCTAAGACCTTGAAGATGCTTGTGCAATTTTTCTAAAATTTTTGGAGTAGCCAATGAGGGCAGTTTTTGAAGTCAATATAAGCTTAAGGTGAAATCTGAGTAGATCTGAGTTACTGTGGGAAAATGAAGATGTGAAGACTTTCTTGATTTTTTTCTCAAGGCGTGCAATATATGGTTAGAAAGATAAGACAAATATCTACACTGTACATATTTTTCCAGAATTTCCTTGAAGGAGAAATGACCCCAAAACATGTGAACAAAGAAGCTAATTTGTTATCCCAGACACAATAGGAAGAGGAGTCAATTAGTTACCCATTTAGGATTTCTATTTTAATTATGTTTTTCTTTGTTTTTGGGCTGCTGTAAAAGCCTAGCTAGGGTAGGAATAGGCATGGTTCTATATTTAAATGTGAGAAACAACTCCTTACTTTACGGAAGACTTGGAGAAATTAGAGAGTGTCGGAAGAGTAATGCAACTTTGCTAGAGTTTTATTATTTCTTCCTTATATTTTTGCTTATGCCGAATTCTATGACTATTGCTAGGACATGATGCAACCCTAGTATGATAATCTAGTTTTCTTATTTTGCCTATCTATTGATCGCCGTTTGATGTTGGATTCTTAATCACTGTGCTTCATAATTTGGTTGATTTTCTTGATGCTTGATCACCATCTAGTTTTATAATTGAGTTTATCTTATGAAAGTTAGAGTAAATACCATACTTAAATTTGAGGCTTGCTTATTGTGATTAAGATTTGTAATTCTTCTGCAAAGGACCTACTAGTGTAGTGATTTTGAACAATTACTCCCCTAGGAAAGGTCCTGGGTTCAAGTCTTAGCATTTGTGTAGTGTGTGTGAGTTTAGTATGTTGTCGCCTCTCTCAACAGGAATGTGTTGAGGCCCAAAAAATCCACAGTTTAGCCCAAATATTCCCAGCCCAATGCGATACCTTACTGAGGAGAAACCAGATTTGGGCACGCGAAAGTTCGTCATATGCGCTTGCACACATGCCACGCCAAGCAAACAAGCAACACGCTACACTATAAGTTTAAGTAGGCCCAAGCCATGCAAGATGCCTGGGGCTTGTTGAGGGGGTTGTGGTATGGATGGTTACGAGTTTTCATGAGGCCCATTGATAAGCCGAGAAATGGAAGTTTTGGGCTGTTTGGGAGCCCCGAAACTCAAGCCCATTTCTTGAGCCCAAATATGTGGGTAATCATAAAGGAGAGAAAATAGCCCATTAGCTTAGAAAAGATAGCCCATCACTTTGGGAAGTTGGCCCATCCCTTTAGTGAACTAGCCCATTACCTTAAAGAATGGCCTAATTGACCAACAAAATATATGAAAGTCTTCACCACATGGCTGGAGACAAAACCATGACAAAAGCCAAACCAAGGGATACTTGAGCAAAACACCGTTCAAACCAGTGTACATACCCATTGCTTTCCCCCCATCAGATCTAGCCATAAAAGGAGGGAGAAAAGAAGAAAGAAATATGGCTGAAAATGGGGGTTCTCCACTAAGGTAGCTGCGGGAAGAGCATTGAGCTCCCAAAAATCCCTGATTTTGTGAGATTGGGTAGAGGGGATTTTTACCATTATAAGATAAGTCAAAGAAAGGGAGAAGAAAGAAAGGGAAAAGCTTGTCCAAATTGGATAGAAACCATTAGGGTTTCTTGGAAAAGAACAGCTTCCATCGGCTATAAATAAGGCCTCTTCTACCCAACAACCAAAAGAAAAAACAAACATTCATAGAGCAAGCTTCATCTCTCATATCTGAAACCTCTGCAATTTTGTGCATTATTCCTCCATCTCCTCCCATTTTCTCTTTTGGCAAGCCATTCCAGACTCTAACATAGCTTTTGTTAGGCCATTCCAGACTCTAACATAGTTTTTGTCAAGCTGCTGGAAAAGTACCCAAAAGACCCAATACTTCACCACTAGCCACAACCACATCCACAGAGCAAGCTTCCTCTCTTACCTTCAAAACCCAGTAATTTCGTGCTCAGTTCATCCTTTTCCCCTATTTTTCTCTCATGGTAGACTGTTCCAGCACTTGACAACACCTCTGTCGAGCTGCCGGAAAAACACTTAAACCACCCATTGCCCTCATCTCTCTCCTCAATGAATCCTCTTAGAATCCTTTCCCCCATGCATTAAAAACTCTGTTTCTCATAGGAAATCGCAGCCATTTCTCTCTCTTATGCTAAACTCATGAATGCTCAGCTCCCATGCCATAAGCTTCTTATGCCAAGCCAAGAATTTATCTATAAGCTGTTGTTATTTTTGTTGGTGAAAGTAACCAAGGTGTTTCCTAAGGCTTCACTATCCTTTCGAAGCATTCTTGGGGCTTCATCTTTGAACTCAGGCACAAGGGATAACTTCATCAGTTCGCTCCTTACGGTAGCCAGCCCATTTGTAGCTGCTGGAAGAAAAAGCCCCTACATAAATTGGCGACTCTGCTGGGGATCAGGCCGTTATCTTCACCAATGCCTCCAAGGAAGAAGGCCATAAGCAATAAACCAGAGAAAATAAAGAGATAAGAACATTTCCTCTTTCTTTTGTTTTCTTTTGTAGGCTATCTACTTTGCATAACAAGCATAATAAGGGTGATTGACATGTGCCTTTTGCTTGTTTCTTAGATCTCTGTTGTCAAGCAAAACTAGATCTTGTACAAGGGATGAGGGCTCAGGCAAATCCATCATTCATGCCATTGAAGCAAACTGCACATGCAAACTCCAAAAATACTTGGGGGCTTCATGCCAAGCAAATCTGTATATATATAAAATAAAATAAAAAGTCAAGCATAGGCACCTCAAAGTTTCTCATGCTACCAAGCTATACCCCAGTTCCAAGAGATGTGTGAACATTATTCACATCCTCATAGTATGTCCAAGCTATACCATTCCAAGCCAAGTTACATTCTTCTAGCTCCAACTCTACAAGCAAAGAATTTCTGGCACTTGCCTTATTTCAAATCTTCTTAGCCCCTGCCCTATTTCAAACATCATGCTAGTGTATATGCTCCTTAACCCCCAAAGCTCAATTTATCCTTACAACAATTCAACAAACTCATTACATCTGTGAAAGTAACCAAAACTCATCTTTATTCTATCAAGTTCCCAGCAAATCAGTAAGAAGATGGTATTTCTCATGCTTTGGAATCTCTCAATCAAGCCTGAAAAATAAACAAGGGAGTACGTTGGCCAGATCAAGTGCCGGAAGGGAACTCGTAAACGAAAAGGGGGCGCCAGAAGTATAATCGCTATTGAAGCATAATTTTTTTCCAAAGACAAGTTGCAAGAGACCAAAACTCACTTTCATGCTATCAAAATCCTAGAAAATTAGACTTCTCATGCTTTCACATGCTTTGGAGCTTCTAAACAAGAGAATACGTTAGCCAAAATCAGACACCGGAAAGGTACTCATACACAAAGGGAGGCGCTGGAAGCATAATTTTCTCAGAGTGCAAGCAAACTCATCTATCAAGCATTTGAGAAAATTCACAGGGCGTGATACCAATCCACATGCCAAGAAATTTCATTTCATTTAAGCATTCCAAGCAATTCGGGCATTTCAAGCAAATTGAAGAACTCATGCTCTTATAACAATACCTTTCAACTCATGCTCAAGAACATGCTCTAGCAATACTCAGATCAGCACTCAATGCTAACAGAAAGGACGTGCCAAATTCTCAACAAAAAGCAGCATGCCAAGCAGAACTTACACACAAGCTTTCCAACCATTCCAGCTAGAACATCACACCTTTAGAAAATCACTATAAATCAAGCTTACAACCAACAAATCCTAGACTTTCCAGATTAGAACTAGACATATCAAGCTTCATTTTTCCAAAATTTCGTTGCATTTCGAGCTAGGGAAGCATGTCAAACAGATTCCTAAAACAGCCCATGCAGCAGGAATTGCACACCTCCAGCAGCTTAACCCTTACTTCGAAAAGAAACATTTCAAAAGTTTTTTATAAAAAAAAGCCAACAAGCTACTTTGAGCTATTTTGACAAACACTTGGCATGCATTACCCAAGTGAGCTTGTATGACTCTTGTTTATCACCAAGCTAGAATCCTAAACCAGAAGCTCAACCTCTGAATTCGATTTCTAGTTCACAAATTCTGGAAAATACAGAGGAACTCAAGCATTCAAGCATAAAAACAAGCATGCAACAAAGGCATCAACATCATGAACATGCTTCAGTAAAATGGAGGCAGAGAGCACTACAATGGGTGGATGATCTTTGATTTTGGATATGTTATAAACAACATAATTTCGAGTACATTTTGTGAAGTAAGTGTAATCATCCGAGTATCAAAAATTAAAAACACATGTCAAAAGCAGAAACTGCAGCAACTCACCAGCCATGGATGAACACAGAAGTTGCAGACTAACTTTGAGGCATCAGAAAAATTCTATAAATTTTACAGGCTATAGCACTCGAGTAGATGAACAATTTTCATCAAGGAAGTTTTCTGATCCGAGCTTCCGAAATATGACTTATGTACTGATGCACAGTACCCACGGGTTTGAATCTTGAAGAGTGAAGAAAGAGTTGAAGAAGGGTCATGCTATAGAAATAATGCAATCCACAACCATACCAATTCCAAAATCCTATATGAGATGCTCCTAGAAAATAACACAAGCTCTATATTCATGTTGTCGGAAGAGTGAACCCTCATGCCATGCCAAGCTATATCTTGATTCAACTCAACCGTTAGATTATCCACATCCTCATAGCAAGTCCAAGCTAATCATACCAAGTCGAGTCACGTTTTTTTCCAGCACCTATTCCATACCAAACAAAACAGTTTCCAGCACTTGTCCTGTTTCAAATATCCTTCCAACACCTGCCCTGTTTCAAATATCTTTCCAGCACCTGCTCTATTTCAAATATCCTTCTAGTACATGCAAATGCCAAACATCCGAGCATACAAGCCAAAATCAAGAGTACACGCCAATGCCAAGCATCCAAGCATAAAAGCCAAAATCAAGCATACAAGCCAAAATCAAGCATACACACCAATGCCAAGCATCAAGCCAAAATCAAGCATACACGCCAATGCCAAGCATCAAGCCAAATACCAAGAATACAAGCCAACATTAAGCATACACGCCAAAACTAAATATACAAGTCAAAGCCAAGCATGCAAGCCAAAATCAAGCATACAGACACACAAGTCAATACAGCTCTTGCGAACCTCAATCATGCAAAATCAAGCCTCTCTAGTCACTCAAGCAAATAAATCACGCAAGCTAAGTAGTTATCTTGAGCTAATCCACCAAGCATTTTCTTCTATATCATGCCACAAAATAGGTCAACTCTTGGTAACTCTAGTAAGTGACCTCCAAAATTACAGTGTCTAGGAAAGTTCTTCAAGGCAACACCCTCGGTGTTTAAGAAGGATTGGGTTTTAAGCGGGACCATTGCAACCCCTCCAACCTTCCCGAAAAAAATCTGGCTATAATTTTAGAGACACTTAACTAGTCATCCTTGAGTTGTTCCTAAAACCATGCCATGCCTCTGCCATTATTTTGGGCTGAAAATTGATTATTTTGACCATTTCAATACACATTCATGGCCCCAATAATCAAGGGGGCTAATGTGGAGGCCTAAAAAATCCACAGTTCGGCCCAAATATATTCCCGTCCCAATGCGATACCTTACTGAGGAGAAATTCGATTTGGGCACGCGAAAGTTCGTCATATGTGCTTGTACAGATGCGGCGCTAAGCAAATAAGCTGCACGCTACAAGTTTAAGTGGGCCCAAGCCATGCAAGACGCTTGGGGCTTGCTGAGTGGGTTGTGGTATGGATGGTTACGAGTTTTCATGAGGCCCATTGATAAGCCGAGAAATAGAAGTTTTGGGCTGCTTCGGAGTCCCGAAACTGAAGCCCATTTCTTGAGCCCAAATATGTGGGTAAGTATACATGAGAGAAAATAGTCCATTACCTTAGAAAAGATAGCCCATCACTTTGGGAAGTTGGCCCATCCCTTTAGTGAACTAGCCCATTACCTTAAAGAATGGCCCAAGTGACCAACAAAATATCTGAAAGTCTTCACCACATGGCTGGAGACAAAACCATGAAAAAAGCCAAAAGCCACTCACATCTGCAGGCAGCTGGAATCTCCAGCACATGGGGGAACAAGTTTCAAGCAAAAACATCCAAAAAAATAAGGGATACTTGAGCAAAACACCGTTCAAACCAGTGTACATACTCATTGCTTTCCCCCCATCAGATCTAGCCATAAAGGAGGGGAGAAAAGAAGGAAGAAAGATTGCTGAAAATGGAGGTTCTCCACTAAGGTAGCTGCGGGAAGAGCATTGAAATCCCAAAAATTCATGATTTTATGAGATTGGGCATAGGGAATTTTTACCATTATAAGATAAGTCATAGAAAGGGAGAAGAAAGAAAGGGAAAAGCTCGTCCAAATTGGATAGAAATCATCAGGGTTTCTTGGAAAAGAATACCGTCCAGTGGCTATAAATAAAGCCTCTTCTACCTAACAACCAAAAAAAAGAAAACACACATTCAGAGAGCAAGCTTCATCTCTCATATCTGAAACCTCTGCAATTTCGTGCCCTATTCCTCCATCTCCTCCCATTTTCTCTTCTGGCAAGCCATTCCAGAGTCTAACACAGCTTTTGTCAGGCTGCTGGAAAAGTACCCAAAAACACCCAATACTTCACCACTAGCCACAACCACATCCAAAGAGCAAGGGTCCTCTCTTACCTCCAAAACCCAGCAATTTTGTGCTCAGTTCATCCTTTTCCCCCATTTTTCTCTCATGGTAGACTGTTTCAGCACTTGACAGCACCTCTGTCAAGCTGCCGGAAAAACAATTAAGCCACCCATTGCCCTCATCTCTCTCCTCAACGAATCCTCTTAGAATCCCTTCCCCATGCCTTAAAAACTTTGTTTCTCATAGGAAATCGCAGTCATTTCTCTCTCTCATGCTAAACTCATGAATGCTCAGCTCCCATGCTACAAGCTTCTCATGCCAAGCCAAGATTTTATCTGTAAGCTATTGTTATTTTTGTTGGTGAAGGTAACCAAGGTGTTTCATGATGCTTCACTATCCTTTCGAAGCATTCTTGGGGCTTGATCTTTGAACTCAGGTACAAGGGATAACTTCATCAGTTCACTCCTTACGGTAGCCCAGCCCATTTGTAGTTGCCGGAAGAAAAAACCCCTACCAAATGTCCTAAAAAAGGGAAAAAAAATAATTGTGATTCTTCTAGGTTAAATGTCATGCTTCTAGATTTTACATGCTTGTTAGAGGTTTTCATTGATCTTAATGAGTTTCTATGTGTGTTCATATTTGACCTAAATACCATAGGTGAATTGCATGTAGAAATATTTGGGTTAGCCTAAATACCATAGGTAATTCATGAAAAAGAAAAATTAAGCGGCAACATCAATTGGTTAATTAATAGGTGGGTGAATAAAAGGCTAGATCGGATTATTATTGGTGAATTCATTGTCCTAGTAGTTTCATCAATTTAAATTTATCGTCTTTGTGTTTCATGACTTTCTACTTTGTTTTATCTTTTAATTTCGTTGTTCTAGTTAATTAAATCACTTATTCAAAAAGTTCCTTTTGTGTTTACGTGAGTATGCTATGTGTTTAATTTCTCGTTTATATAAAGTAAAGTAGTTAAAGTGTTTAGTGAAGTAAATTAGGTTAAATTAATTGAAATTTAAACTCAATCCTAGTGGGAATGACCTCGTACTTACTATACTAAATTACTATTGACCTTGTGCACTTGCGAGTATAATTTGTGTTTAGAATAGGTTATCTAAAATTCACAACACGTAACATGCATAAATAGGCTAATGCCTTAGCAAGCATAAATGGACTAATAATTTTGTAGACCTATATAATATTTTAACTAAAAAGTTTCTAATTAGTAGTTTTGTAGCATAAATGAACTTAGATCATTTGTAACTCATAGCATTCTAACTTATGAGTTGGTAGGTATGTAATACAAATGTGCTTGTACTATGTGATAGTGATGTACTTGTGTTCAGGTCATTTAACATGACATTAAGCATAAACTGGCCAGTACTTTTGTAGGTTCATTTAACATTTTACTTAGAAGTTGGTAGTTAGTTGGCTTTGTAATAGGAATGTGCTTGTGTTACGTGACCGTGTCACATTTAACATTTGGGCCATTTGACATAACACAAAGCATAAATGGACAAGTCTGATTTATAAGGTGAGCCTGTTGTGTGACCGCATAGGGCCCCACAAAAAAGGGGTCTCCTGTAAATTATTTAAGCATGCCTCCTATAAAAGCACAAAGGTATTTTTTGTGTGGTTGATTAATTTTGGACTTTTTTCCTTATTTTCCACAAAAGGTGGACATTTTTTTTCAAAAAGCTAAATCAACTATATAATTATATATTCTACTACATATTTTGTTAGTAAAAACAAAAAGGACCTCAATTTTTCTTTTCCGCATAGGGACGTCAAAATCCATGGACCGATTATGTAATATAAGTGTGATTGTGTTATGTACCTGTTTCGTGCTCAAGATGGAGTCATGATATGACATAAACAGCATACGCATGAAGTCTTATATAAACTTGTGTACACTTTTAACTAATTAGTATCGTCATAAATATGTATCGTCATGAATATATTTTCATTGAAAGAAGATACCGTTGTTATGATTCGAATTATTTAAATGAACTAGTGTCATCGCACCACAACTTACGTATACACATATCTTTTAAGTGACAAGCTACCACTCCAAGCAAGACATGACAATTTACTCTCTAAAAAGGTTGAAAATGTTAAAGAAAAATTGCATGGCAATTTTAGACATGAATAAGAGAGACAATATTAAAGGAAAATTGCATTTTGAGAAGGTTGAAAATGTAATAAACTTTCTAACTGGGGATGATTTGTTGAAGTAATTGCCTAATATAGACAACATAGCAATCAAAATGAACAACAAATGGATTGGATTTTCATTTAATCTAGTAGGTGCATGGTTGAAATATTATATTTATCATCAACATTAGTTTTTAGTTTTCATTTGTTTTAAAGTAAGCAATAATTGTATTCATAACTTAGCCACCAAGACCATTAGCAACAAGGGCATAAACTACCCAAAAAAGATTAATACAAATGTGGAAGCACATGAACTACGCATGGTTATTCCAAGTACAGAGAAATACACCACAAGGTATATCTCCACTAATAGTGGCATAAAGCTAAACAAATTTCGGCATGAAGCCGCAAGTCTGAACAAATCAGACATGGACCATAGCGCCCAAAACCACTAATACAACTATAACTTTTAAACTCTCACAAGTAAAAAATACCAATAGAGACTCAACTACAAACAGAACACCCAACTCACAAAAAGGTGTAATTATTACAATCGAGATGACAAAAAGTAGAGTTGCCGCCATCTCCACCACAAAAAACAGGAACACCACCATCAAAGCCCAGGTTTAGGGGAAAACTACAACCACACAAAAACCTACTACCAAAAAAAAAAAATACATAAGCAGGAAGAACCCAAACAACACCAAGACAAAGCTGCAAAACAAGGAGGTAACACAAGGTGAAAGGGATTTAAAGAGATTTGGGGCAACAAAAAACTAGAGCAAAGAGCTTAATCAAACCCTCAAAGGGTCAGAAATCACCACAAGCACAACCAAAAAATCCCAAAGGAAGGCAAGAGAAAAAGAGCGATGAAGAGGAGGAGAAAGGATAGGGAAGGAGAAAGAAGGAAGGACGAGGAAACCCAGTGACCTTTCCTCCCCCTTCCCTTAGGATAGGAGCGGCGGCTAGGGTTAGAGAGAGAGAGAAGTCACTTTATATTCTTTTGTACTAGAGTATAAAGAAAATGAGACTGAGAATCGGAGTGAGGATGAGATTGAGAGAAAGGATGAGAGGGGAGAATGAGAGGGATGAGTAACAAAAATGAAAACAAAAACTTGTAAGTGAAAAAAAAATTTCAAAAAAATTTCATTTTTTAGTTTTTGTTTTCAACTTTTGTTACTCCTCCCACCCATCCTCCCCTCTCACCCTTCCCTCTCAATCTCATCTCCACTCTTATTCTCACTTCCATTCTCCGTCATTTTTCTCTATAAGGTGTTGCTATCCTACAATTTCGTGGGAATTAGATAGGATAAGTTTTTCTTCATGAGTAATGCATCTTCTACCTTCAACTTAATGAAAAAAATTTCATTTCTTCCTTCAACATGCTTAAAATTTAAGGAGTTGTCCTATCTAATCCAATCCAAGGCACCAAACGTGGAGCATATACATGCGAAAATACTTAAGATAAAAAAGACTTTCAAATTGGAACAAACATAATACAAATTTGGATAGAATATAAACACATACATATATGTTCATAGAAACGAAGTTACCCGCTTCTCCCCTCCCCTCTAATAATATGAGAGGAAGTTTTGTATTGTTTAATTGCCTCTTTCAATAGACAAAAAGAAAAATCCCTCTTATAATACTCACGTGGGATCTAATCACCACATTATAATGAGATTTTCAAATATTAAGAAAACAGAAATTATTTTATCACCTATGTATTATAAATTTCTTGATCAAATTACAAGAATGCGGATCCCAAGCCTTTGCTTTTAGGTCCCGTGCATTTACCCGTATTTCGTTAAATCTAAGCCACTCAAACAATGTAATGACTTAACACACGATACGTCATCAAACATTTAAGTCAGATTATTTTATTTTATTATAATACTCACATGGTAATTATGGTAATTGGGCCTTCTTATGTATCTTCCAACATGTGAAAATACTTGTATGACTCGAGATACAGTCAAAATTTTGCAGTCAAAATATATATATGGAGATACTTGTTTCTTCTAAAATATTTCTTCCTGGTTAGTTTTAAAATGTTGGTCTCAAAATATGAGTTCATAAAGAGAGGAAGATCATGTTGAGTTAGTAATTGATGTGAGTAACGGTGCCACGACCCGACTCCCTAAGCAAGATATTATCCTCTTTGGGCCTCCCTCACGGTTTTATTCTTGGGCTCAAGCTAATGCTATCTTGCCCAAAAGGCCTCTTGCTAGGAAGAGAAGTGCCCACACATATAAGGCATTTCATCTTTCCCTCCTCAAGCGATGTGGGATTGCTCAACTTTCTTGTTTCCCCAAGACACGGGTCTTACAATCCACTCCTCTTGGGGCCTAGCGTCCTTGCTGGCACACTTTTGGTCGGGGTCTAGCTCTGATACCATTTGTCACGACCCAACTCCTCTAGCAAGATATTGTCCGTTTTGGGCCTCCTCCCTCAAGGTTTTGTTCTTGGGCTCAAGCTAATGTTATCTTGCCTAAAAGGCTTCTTGCTAGGAAGAGAAGTGCCCTCACATATAAGACACTTCACCTTTCCCTCCTCGAGCGATGTGGGATTGCTCACCGTTCTTGTTTCCCCAAGACACGGGTCTTACTAATGGCTTATTAAGGATCGATTTTAACTAATTACCATGAAGTGATTGAGGTCGAATTATCCATTAATAGGATTCGCTGGCTTTATTTCATCATCATCACAATCTAGTATTATAATAATTAGCAAGCTTATGAAACAAACTCTCCAACAAGGGGATCAGTTGTTGTCCATGCTCCGTTCAAACATGCTACAAGCCCAAAATTGTATGTTGATCAGCATCATACAGAGACAACATTCAATGTAGGCAATTGGTGTATCTGCGCATCCAACCTTACAGACAAACTTCTTTTGCCTTCACTGGTAACTACAAATTATCCTCCAAATTTTATGGTCCCTATCAAGTGGAAGCTTGCATTGGCCATCATCCAAAATTCATTCAATCTTTCATGTGTCTCTGCTCCTTATTAAGGGAAAGTCTGAAATATTGAATGCAAATTTTCCTCTTTCTCTCTCTGTTATTCTTTTAGTTATTTTCTCTCTTTTCAATCCATAGCCTTGATACCTATCATCCAAGCACGCCTGAACTGGCGTTGTAGTTATGATCAAGATGCTTCATATCTTTGCCATCATCTCCCAAAGCTCTAGGTCTCCATTAATTCCATCGACGTCTGCTGCCATTTGTAGGAAGAAATTGAGAGCACACTCCCAAATACTAGGAAGAAAATAAGTTAAAGAACATAAAGAAGAAGAAGAAAAAGTACGCTCGCAGAGAGAAAGAAGATACATGCTGCGTTAAAACTAACCATCCTCAACGCCGTTAAGGATAGGGTTTAATGAGTTTTGGAAAAATAAAATACAATAAAATATTCTGACTTGTGTGCTAAGTCGTTAGATTGTTTAAGTGGTTTAGATTTAACGAAATACAGGTAAATACACGTGACCTAAATGCAAAGATTCATGATCCATTTAGTAATAGCAAAACATGTGTTTTTATGTTTTAGGCTTTATTAGCTAATCTTCTATCATTTGATATTTAGGTATTGGGTTCTTTAAGATGAAATAATCTCTTCTTTAATATAAAGAATTAAGAAATAATTTTGAAAAAGGGATACAAAATAGGTGGAGCCTACCAATACACATTTGCATACTACGTCTTTAATAGATTTAGCTCACCAGTACAATGAGGTCCATCTTTATTAAAAGGGTGATATACAATGTGATATATAAATGTGACATGACTATTATTTTTAATGTAATAAAGGATAAATAGTTCCACGTTTAAACCCACTTGGCCATTTAACTCTTGTTGTGATCAGTCTCAGACATTTGAACGGTCTTTTCTTATGGACACTCCAACTCTAGTCCTTTTCATGAGCTTGAAATCTAAGTGAAGCTCTATTCTTTAATGCATATGAAAATATTTTACAATGTGGTAACTAAAAATTGAACTTCCATTTTATATCTCATTGACACAAACATTTCACAAAAAATTTACAGTCTCTTGCTAATAATTTTAGATGTTGACACCATCAATATGGTAAATAACAAAAGTCATTGAAAATGATTGCATGAAAGTTGTGTTTAACTAACTATTCATCACAATGTTTTTGATCAAATATTCAACACAATGTTGAAAACAAGAATTTATATAACTTCCTAAAAAAAAAGTTTATATATAAAAAAATTTGGGTTAGTAATTTATAAATTCAAACGAAATAATTTTGACTAGAGATGCTCAACAAGAGGGAGTTAAAGAGAACTATATATATAATTATATGATTCATATCCACAAAATAAAAAATACTTAATTCCCTCCCACCAAAGAAAATGAATATTTAATTCCCATCCAAACTGGCCTAGAACTTATCAATTTGCAGCACCCAATTTTCTTTGACTGAAATGGAACAGATTTTATAATTCAAAATTTGAATTTTGGGATAAAAGTTGGATGCTTTTTAAAAATACTTTTTATTCTTGAAATAGTTATTAAAAAAAGAGGGTGCGTGGGACAATGTTGGAAGTAGGGTTATGATGAGTGTTATGACTGTAATCACACATTTATATATAATTAATTATATATATTTAGCCACACACACACAATCAAGCGGGGTGCTGTTGACAATTAACCTTTCAAGTAGATCTGAAATCTACCACTCCCCAGTCTCCCTCAAAAGATAGATTCCAAAGAGAGAGAGGAGAGAGACAGAAGGAGAGAGAGACTTTCCAACTCTCTACTGAGCAAAACCCGCTTGTTTACACTTGAAACCCTACTGAGTGAGTAGTAGTGATGTACTGAGTCCAACAACTGAGTTGTTTTAGCCCCAAAAACCATTTTTCTCTCACTCTGTTGTTTTTCTCTCTCTGAAAGAGAGAGGCAGACCCAAGAAAACCCCTCATGGGTTCCTATGAAGTTACAAACATACTCTTCACTAAGATCAAGGCCTTAGACCCAGAAAATGCCATCAAAATCATGGGTTATCTTCTCATACAAGATCTTGCCGAGAAAGATTTGATTCGCTTGGCTTATGGTCCGGAGACCCTTTTGCACTCGCTGATTGTGAGGGCTAAAATCCAGTTGGGCCTTTGCTCGAGCACTTCGACTACATCTTCCACACCTTCCTCTCCTTCACCGCTAAATCCCATAGCCAGACCAACTAACGCCAACCCATTTTCACAGTCTTCCCCTAGAATCCCGAACGGTTTTGATTTTGGGAAAAACCCATCTTCTACCTCCTCAAATGCCTGGCCACTTTCTGGGTTCCCAAACAACTCCATTAGCCCAAAGTCAAGCCCTTTACTCTCTTACGACAATATCCGAGCCGGGTCAGTTTCACTTCCAGTACATTCACCCCGCTACAGCAAGGATGGTGGGGGTGATGTTTGGCCTGGCGGCGACCTCATTGACGAGCACCAACTGAATGAGTACCTCTCATTTCTCAATGAGTCTTCGTCCTCGTCGAGGCCCGAGGATTTCATCGATCCTCGGCTCGAATTGGGTCATGGGGTTCCTGATTGGGCTCATTCTGTCAACAATGGTGATGCCCATTTCCACCGAAGGAGCTTTTCGGCTAGCGATGCGTGTCTCGGGTCCGAAGATGCTGCTTTGGGAGGGGGGTTCAAGCCATGCCTTTACTTTGCCAGAGGGTTTTGCAAGAACGGAAGCAATTGCAAGTTTGTGCATGGCGGTTTTGCTGATTCCTTGGACGGTTCTGGTGCCATTGTGGGGTCTCCGAGTAATCTAGACAGTTTCGAGCAGCACGAGGAGATGATGAGGTTGAAGGCTGCCCAGCAACAGAGATTAGCTGCTGCTTCTCAGTTCATGGGTGGAGGGTCACCTACTCCTTACAGCAAGTACATGAATTTCCTTTTGCAACAGCAAAATGACCCTCAGAGGTATATTGGAGTGGTCCATTTTTCTGTCTGCTGTTGCTTTTATTTGGGTGTGGTTTTTGATTTTGAGTCTGTTGGAGACAACCCATTTTGCTCTTTATAGATTATTTTCTTTGTCATTAAGTGTGGTTTGTGTTGGTTATTGATTTTTTCTCTTTTCGGGTTCAAATTTTTTTTTCCTGGTGGCATTCTGTTGCATTGTAGAGTGGCAGCGATGATGATGGGGGAAGAATTTTACAAGTTTGGGCGATGTCGACCTGATAGAAACGACCTTTTGGCAATGTCTTCAGTTGAAAAGGCGAGCTCGGCTTCAAGACAGATCTACTTGACATTCCCAGCTGAGAGCACTTTTAAAGATGAAGATGTTTCAGAATACTTCTGGTAAAATTATACATCATATTATTTCCTTATTATTTGTTATTAGGACCAAGTCTTCAGTCAACCTTCAGTATGAGTTGAGTAGCTACTCGGATTATTGGTAGAATAGTTTTTTTATTTATATTTATGATAATCATGCCTTAGCACTTTGGTCAGCTTTCATGACAACCAATTACTCAGTAACAGCAATCCTTACCATGCCAAGGTTTTAGAGTGTTTCTAGCCTTAGTGGCATCAGTCCTTTATGTTTGAACGTTTTCCAGAATGATAAAGTTAAGAAGTTGTTCAAGGTTTTCATTGCCTTGAAGGCCTCCAAAGCATCATCAATCGTTTATGGTCAAGTCTTGGATAGAGGTTGTGGCGTTTCAAGACCTTGACGTTAGTTCGCTTGTTTTTTCATTTGTAACCCTGGCCTTGATATACACGGTTTGGTTTTCTAGGTGAGTGGTACCTTGCATTTCAAGTACAGGATATTCAGAAGCCAGGGTTGTGCTTTTGCTTAAAGTTACACCTGATAGTAGAAAATGTTTGCATCACCTTGTGATATCACTTATCTGTGTGTCCAACAAATAAATTTTAAATTTCAGAAGTTCATTAAACAGTGTACCATATCATGCAAAGGGCACATTAAACAGGCTTTGATGGCTAATGCTAAGTCTTTGTGTTGAACCCTTCACCTGCTCCAACGTGACACTGAAGATCTTGAGTGTCTTTGATAGCCATTTGCAGAATGTCTGTGATATATTTGCTCAAGGCCATTTTAAACTTGTAAAAGCTGTTTGGTTGTTTCTCTTATCTTTATTAAAGATATGATTGATTTCATTAATTATCCACAACAACGATCAACTTATTGGAACACAGTTATTGCTGACTTCCAGCATATATACTACTGTGTACTGTTACTAAAGGATTCAATTGGTCCTCTGCTGTGAATACAAGTGTATCGTCATCCATCATTTGACATCAAAAGATATATCTGATCTAGTACTCACCCGGAAGAGTTTCCATGACTCTCACCTTTTATTTTTTTTACACTAGCAAAACATCATTGTTTGAATCTGTCACATAACACACCTAAATATTTTTGCTTGGTATGCCATGATACGATTTAGTCATTGATGATTTTTTTTTCTTTTCTAGAAATTAGATACAGATTAAGCTTGAAAATTGAAATAACAGAACTGCACGACCTTGTAATTCACCAATGCATGATTATTGGAGACGTCCTACAGGATGTCACGGTGTGAATATGACAATAATAGGAAAACAATTTTTGAGTTCTTGTGATACAATATTTGAATCTTGAGTGAACTCATAAACACTTGATTTTAAGAATGGATGGCCAAATGTGGTTTGAATATTATGTAGGGTTTACTGTTACAAACCAAAGGAGTTCTTTGTATTATTACAAGGGAAGAGATCATAATGTCATTCTTGTTATATTGTTTAAAGGTTCAGAATTTGGAATTTCTATTAAATAGTTCCTTTTTGTACTTTTGAAGCAAGTACGGGCCAGTTCAAGATGTAAGGATTCCATACCAGCAGAAAAGAATGTTTGGTTTTGTTACATTTGTCTACCCAGAAACTGTGAGGCTCATATTGTCCAAAGGAAATCCTCATTTTATATGTGATTCCCGTGTGCTTGTCAAGCCCTACAAGGAGAAGGGAAAAGTCCTGGATAAGTATGTATATCATTGCTCTCTTACAATCTAATCGTATGCTTTCTTCACCTTGCACTGATGCTTTAACTGCTGATTGTCTACAGGAGGCAACAGCAACAACAGCATCTAGAGAGGGGAGAATTTTCACAATCTTTGAGCCCTAGTGGTCTTGATTCTAGAGATCCCTATGATCTCCAACTTGGTTAGTGAAACAAGAGTGGATACTTTTCTTCGTGACATATACTTTATTTGAAAGAGAATAAGGTTAAATGAATTTTAAGATGGCTTCTCATTTGGCTAACAATTAAAAAAGAAAAAAACTCTCACTCACTCTCTACACACATGCACAGGGACACACATGTATATGTATGAGCATTTATACATATTATTGTTCTTGTTTTTATTGAACGCAGCATCACATTTCTCATTGATTTTTTATTACTTGAATTTGTTTTCTACTAGGGGGAAGAATGTTCTATAGTACACAGGAGATGCTATTGAGAAGAAAATTGGAGGAGCAGGCTGAATTACAGCAAGCCATTGAACTCCAAGGGAGAAGAGTCATGAGTCTGCAGCTCCCAGACTGGAAGAATGACCGCTTACCCCATCACCAGCGCAGTCTGTCTGTTGGTGCTCATGTTCCCTTAAGTCCTCAGTCTCATGTGCAGATCAATCAAAATGTCATTCCGTTTGATAGCATTAAACAAGAAGTTTCAGAAGGTTGTCTGATTGACAACAACCGTTCTAATATATGTATTTAAACTTTAAGATGAAGCGTTGGGTCGCTGACTGCTGAATATGCATGTTGCAGGCCACGGTGATATTCCAGCTGCCTCAATTTCTGTGACTGCTGCTGTTGCTGAGCAGCACCTTCAGAAGGAAGATAATTTTGCTTTCATTCACAATAATGGCAATGGCAAAAACAAGGAGCAAGGCTCCTACTTGGAAACTCCTGATCTTCAGAAAAGGTATGGAGCTTAACTTTCATATCAAGAGAAAGTTGACACTAGCAAACAACATTATATGATTTTATCTATAGTGGTGCTTTTGTTTTTCTGGATTCTTCTAGTTTGAGCTTCCATTGTCATCAGGTCCTTTTGCATTTTCTAATAATAAAGATATTATTTTTCCTTCTTTTGTGGTTGTCATGATAGCAGTGTAGAGCAGGTCCTTCCTGATTGCCTTTTTGCTGCTCCCTCAAATTCAGCTGGGGATCATCTCTCTGACTTGTCAACCGCTGTGTCAGATCTTAATGATACCATCATAACTGCTGAAAACAAATCATCATCATCAGTCAATTCTGCCAGCTGCATGGCTTCTCATTAATGCTGATTGATTTTGCTAGGGTAATAGCTAATTCATTTTGTTCTCGGTAGATGACCTTGCTAGGGATTGTAGTCATGCAATCAAACAAACTTTTTATTATGTTGGGTTATGTTCCTGTGCAGGAGAGTAGAGAAGCATATACAAGGAAGAAAAATCCTCTAGATGTATAGCTGAATTATACCTACATCAAAGAGTAGATCCATAGAGAAGATCGCAACAAGGTCTCACCGTCATCAATACATACTGCTAACCGATACTACATATTTCATACGTAAGGAGAAACGAAATGAAATTACGAGAGTAGGATTTATCGCTTTTGCTACTTTGTACCCTCTCTGTAGGTGTGCTGACCGCCACACAGGCTAGACCAGAACAAGGATTGTAACTTCTATCTACACTGTCATATACACCACTTTTCTTTCTCTACTATCGTATTTTCCATCTGATGTGAATTTTTGCTAGTGTTTAAGTTTTGCATTAGAGTATTTGATGCTTTTTGTACATATACTTGGACAGCAGTTGAAAGTAGACTTTTCACAAGTATACAAATAATTATATCATTATAGCATGTATGATACGGATGGGGAAAAAAGCCATGGCTTCCCTTGGTGTCTTTTGTTTTGTTTGGTCATGATTGTTCCTGTCTGATGTTGCAGTATCACATGATCACCGAATATAGGGGTAGAAAGGGGATTTCATGTAACCTTTGATCAAAGTTTTCTTTTAGGTGGCTTTCGTAATGTACTGTAGTTTTCTTTTTCTGCTAAATCCACATGTGGGGCAACAACCAAGTCGTCACATGGGTGCTGACATTTCTATAAATGGTTTATAAGGCTCTATCACACTCCTTTCACTTTCACTTTCACTTTCACTTTATTGAAATGTTTGTTTCTGAAATCTTTATATTTTTGGAAGCTGGAGCCGTCATGCTCTCTCGGGCTCGGTTTAAATTATGTTATGCTATATGGATGCCCAATGGGTACCCATTTGAGTAACCATCTGCTCAAATGGGTAACCATGAGGTGGTGGTGATAGAGTCGGTGGCCGTGGTTGTGGGGTGGTTTTAGTAGTGATGATTGTGGTTGGTACCTTTTGTCTATCCCTGTGCCTAACTTTTGTTGCTAATGTTCACTTTTATTAGGGCAGCTGGCCAGTGAGCCAGCCTCCTTGCTTTTGAGTTCCTCGCTTCGTATGTTAGATTAATTTAGAGTATTTATAAAAAAAAAAAGCAGCAAAGTGGCTTTTCAACAACTGGAACTGGTGGATGAATTTATACTGTTAACTCTTGGAACGGAAAATTCTCCACATTAAATGAGATGGTAGATTAAAACAGAATGGGAACTAAATGTCTTTGTGCGTTTACACTTTTCGCTAATGCTTGTCAGTTTTCCAATCTAATAAAAGGCCGAAATTTCAATTATGGTTTGTTTGAATAATTTGAAATTAGACACAATTCATAAGTTTTGAAATGACAGATTTTGGGCAGAAGTTTGAAACTCAAGGCACCAAAAGAATATTTGTGTAAATCTCCCTCTATTAATTGCTTGTATTTAAAAATAAAAAAAATAAAAACCTCATTTTTTTTTTTTTTTAAATTCTATGTCCAAAAGAATTTGGGATTTGGTAGTCATAAATTCTTTATTTAAATTCCAATTAAATGGGCCTTATAAATAATTATTTCAGGACAATCAATTTTGAGGAAAAAAAATTACTACCATCAACACCATCACTACCTTTCCTAGGACCACTTTTCCCTTACCATGACCACCGCACTTTCAACATAATGACCACCACTATTATAAGTTATAACCACCATCACTGTTTTAGGGATCTACTAGTGTAGTGGTTTGAAGTATTTATTCTCTTAGGTAAGGTTCTGGATTTGAGTTATAGCATCCGTGTAGTGTGTGTGAGTTTAGTATGCTATCGCTCTTTTCAATAGGAAGAGTTCTTAAAAAATAAAATTAAAAAAGAAAAAAAAAAGGAGCACATTATTAGACCACTTTGTAAACCACCTCTCTAATAGAGGTAACGCAAGCCAATACAATGGGTCCGACCTCTATTAGATAAGTGGTTAAGGTGATCTATAAATATGGTCTCCCTAACATTTCCCTAAACTCAATTATCCCAATGCCATCATATTAGAAAAGTTGACTAATAAGATAACTATAAATGTAAATAATATAAGATGTATTTTTAATGCTTTTATTTATCAAGCGGAGCATACGAGGAGGGGGCAGGGCGAAAACCGTAATTCTCGTACAAGCCCCATCAGAAGAGGGCCTATGAGGAACTGACCTTACGACGACAAACGTTTTCGTCCCCAATTTTCAACAGTGTAATAAAATTAAACAATCTAAACTCAATCTTACAAACAAAATCTAAACCCAAATCCAGAACGACATGCTATCACTTAAGCCCTAAGTTCATTTTAGTTTTGCAATTTCTCCGCATGCCCTAAGCCCCCAAAATCAGGTACCATTACTTTTCAATACTCATGTTTCGTGTAATTTGTTTTTCATTTGCTATTTTCCTAATTGATTCATGAATCATGAATGGTGAAACAAGAAAGTTATTGAATATTGATGATTTGTTAGATTTAATAGTAGTGAAATGCTATTGAAAATTAGAAAAATGCTTATGGTTTACTATTTTGCTCATCAAATAAAACTCTTGATAATAAATCTACAATCTAATTTTTGCATGTAAATTTTTTAATGTGGAATGAAACACTACTTGTGTCATCCCCTTTCTTTTCTTCTCCTAACACGAGCCATTTAATTTTATTAATAAAATTAGAATGCAATTTTTATAGCACAAATGGAATGGGCTTTAGCATTTATATCAGTAATTTTTATGGTGAAACTGAATTAGTTATATTATATTTTAGACTATTAGGGCTCGTTTGGTACACCGTATTAAACTCTGGATATGAGTAAATAGTCTATGTCAGGCGTTTGGTGTCAACTTGTATTATTTAATTACCCGACTATTTTATACGGGTTGGGCTTTTAATACTCTCCTTACCTGACTAACTAATACAACCCACACACCCCGGTTTAGATAATACACGCTTAATTATACGGCTAGAGAAAAAGAACACGCGTTCTACGAAAAAAAAATCAGACGCTCTTTTCATCGTCTTCTCCCTAGGGTTGTTCTCTATTATCTTCTCCACAAGTTATTTTCTTCACTCTTCTCCAGGTATCCATCTCTCACTCTCTCTCTTTTTCATACTCTCTCCAATATGCTTTTATATATTTCAATTTTTTTTGTGGAAATTAGGTTATGAATTTTTTTTTTTTGGCATTTTTTTTAATTGAATGTTTTCTTTGTATGTGATATAGTGATTCGACGTTGTGGGAATATTTAGATTGTTGGTATTAAACAGAGTATTGCCAATTTTCGTCCAAAAACAAAAAACTGTGCTAGTGTTAGTAGTTTAGTTGAATACATACATACATGATGACTAGGAGAGCAAAATTACAAAATTAAAATTGTATGAACCTGAATTCTAGGAACCATTTTTTTTTCTTTGTCAATTGCTATTAGAAAAGCAAAGATGGACTTGTCTATTAATGACCAAATTAAGGCACTACGGCTAATTTTGGAGAAAGCAAGTGATGAAAAAAACATTCCTGACATTGGATGGTGCTATGAGAAAAGCATTTGTTCTTCTCTTACTTGGGGCGAGAGAGTTGTGATTCACTCTTTGATGTAGTTTGGTTTATGAACAACTTTCTCTTTTTCTCTTAGCACCTTAATATGAGATCACTTTGAATTATACATTGTTTGGTACTGTTTTTTTTAACGTATGCGAGTATGTTGTAATTTTTATGAGATACTACAATTATGATAATGGGTTATATGAAAAAAAATCTTGGCAAAAACAATTGAAAAACAAATCTTGTCATATGAATCTTACCAAAAAAAATTTTCTGTCATTTGAATCTCAATTTCCATTAAAATTATCAAAGATTTTATTTATTTATTTATTTATAAATAGTCTGATCTGATGTTATCCGAAACATCACCAAACACAGTATAACTTAGTCAGATTATTTATCCGGAACAGCACCAAACGCCTTATAATATTATGGATAAATAGTCAGTACTCTCCGGAACAGATTAATACTATCCGACGGAAATTAGTCAGTACAGTCCGACGTACCAAACAAGCCCTTAGTGTTAGTGGTATTGTTAGTAATATCTTCTTTAATTGTTTAACGTACAATTTTAATTTAGAAAAGGATCGAAGAGATAAACAAGTTTGACTGTAGAGAAAACTCACCCTAGGAGTGTGCTTTAAAACCTATCCAAGTCCTTCGCCAATTTTGATTTCCCTACTCCCTCCACCTTTGCTTGAGCTCTCCAAGTTATGACGATGGTTGTAACCTCCAAAATCTCCACACCAAGGTTATGCTTTGGTGAAGATGATGAACCCACAAGGAGGACTAGATGCTAGTAAATCATCTCTTTGGTAGCCGACCTTCCCTTGCTTTAGATTAGAGAGAGTTTGATTTTCTTTTATTCCCAACCTTGCAAAGAAAAACCCTAAAGAGGCAAGGATGAGCATCCTTATGCTTATTTGACATGTAAGTAAAATTTTCATAAAAGATTTCTTGATTGATTGCGTTCAGTAGAGTCACTCTGCAGCAAACACCCATACACTTATCTCAGTGCCATCTACACGAAAGGCTTGAGACCAGTCATCCTCACAATTGAGCATATATAGTGCATGCTGTTCTTTTAGGGTATGAGTTTAAGTGAAAAAGGTCTACTGGATCTAACTTCTTTAGATCACTTTCCTCATCTCATAAACCATGGACTTGTCATTTAGGTAAATAATTATTAATGAGACTTTTATTTGAATTGACGTAATTCCCTTATGTTTAAACTTGGATAGTTAATTAAACGAAATATCCATAAAACATTCATCTAATGATTGAGTTTTAGGGCATATTTATGAAGGCAAAACTATTTCTAGGCATTTCTGAAATACACAAATAGGATAATTAACATGCATTTCTACTAAATACAAAGAAGAGGAAGCAAAATAGAAACTTAGAAATTCATATTGAACCCAAAATTTTCTAAGCTTATAAAATGTTGCACCATAGACTCTTTAGAACTACTTTAAAGAGAGGGACTAGAGATGTAGTTACCCTTGGAGAGAATTATGAACCCTAAGAAGGTGTTCAAGTAGAGTGCTTGATCTCTCCTTTCTTGCTTATCCACTATGGCTCTCCAATAGGTAAAATAGTGTGCAACTCACCAAAGCTCTTCACCAAGGATGGATGGAGATGAGAGATAGAGAACTTGGGAGAGTACAAGGGTGCTAGCTCTTGCTCTCCGAAGGCCAAGGGCGACTTGAGAGAAAAAGGTTTGATGTATCTTCTCTTCCAATTTTCCAACTTGAAAACCCTAAATGAAATGGTGCTATGACATCTAATTTATAGATCCATATTGTGACACATCTCCGCACCCTCCCTTTGGTAGGCCTAATTTTGGGTTTTTTTTTGGTCCAACACATTTATCCCTCAATGTGTCACATATGTCTAAATTCCTGTGGTTCAATTCTTAATTCTTTAAGTCATGTAGGACCCAACTAAGTTCAATAACTTTAATTGTTTAAAATAAACTATTCAAATTAGTTTAATTACTTAATTACTTAAGTAATTATGTCATTAAATTGTCTTACAAGTATTGATCCCGGTCAATTCTTGTTGACCATGTCAAGTGTACGGTCAACTATTGACCTTTGACTTTGACCAAGGCGTAAAATCTATTTCTCTATTCTATTTCTTAATCCATTCCATTATGGTTTGCGATCTTATAGGTTCTAATTAGCAAGGCAGTGGATAAGTCCAATTTCTTCTAAATAGAGAATGAATTGAATCCCATCATTTAATTCTCCCTATTAGTGAAGGCTAATTATTATTAGACCTTACAAGGCTTCCACAAGCCATGAGTGGCACCTAGCAATATGTAATAACTACCCAAGCTGAATAGAATTCATTGGAGAACCTAGTCAGTTGTAATTGCAATGCAATCCGCTCATTCTATATGACAATACTTTATGTCACATTATCGGGATACCGTTAACTTGTATTAAATCACCAGTGTGAAATTTCTAGGTTATACGATTCACTTGAAGGAGATTGCAAACTTTGCTATTGCAATCCTATCCAATACTTTGGCCCAAGATTCAATGAATCATATCTTTAGAATACTCTCTCTTTTTACTCAGAGTGGAGATTTCATATTGTACATTCACATGTCTCTGTGAGCTTATCAGATATCCCGACGATTACCTTTAAGCCATATCTCTCAATATGGCCGTATAATGAACTCAAAGATAAACCACTTGTCCACAAGACAACTGTGATGTCTCAAGTTTGAGGACTAATTTGCATGATCACAACTTAGAATTACTTGTTTGACACTTGTGAGTAAAACTACCATACAAGAATTCTTAGTCGATCGCATTCAATGAACTTTATCTCTATTGAGCACCTACTCACTTATCTTAGTGTCTCTACACGGATGACTTGGGACGAATCATCCTCTCGATCGAGAAGACATATAGTACATACCAGTCTTTACTGGTCACCATTTTCCCAATTGGTGATCGTATGACTAGAAACATTTTAGGATGTGATATATCATAATGGAAAGGTCTCATGAATCTAACATCTTTAGATTGCTTTCCATATGTATCGTAATCTACAAACTTGTCACTTTATTGCCTATGTATAAGTTTCCTAAAGTCACTTTCATGCCCTATTAATTATGTAGTGTTATGTCCTTAGAAGTTTTTCATTTTTGTATTGGCTTATAAGGCATATTTCTAACAATTTCCAACACAAAGAATTGTCAGGCTCTGGTGAATTGGAAGTAACAAATTCAAATTAGTTTCACCAAGTATTCAAAACTAGGCTTGTATTGGATCAGACACACTTGAATGCATCAATGATACAATTTTTACTCTGGCTAGGTCTTGATGTTAGAAGCTTCAGACCAAATTCATACCATCATATCATACAATAGATCCAAAAAAACCAAAGACAATCCCAAGACAAGAACTAATGTGGTTCACCAACTAAGCTACATCAAGTGGCTATGACGGCTATGATTTATTAATGTCAAGAAGTTACAAATTGAAAAGACAATTGCCTCTTCCAATCACTCTTAGGCAATCCCTTACTCCTCTAATCTGATCTCCAATCTCAATAGAGAATCCTCAATACACCCAAAAGTATACAATAACACTAAGTTTTTTTTGCACCCTGGATTGTGAATGTGTTGAGTCCCATATTGGTAAACTATTGTGTCGATGTGAGGTTATTATATAAGTGATTACAAGGAGCATCATTAGTGAGTAGTCCTTTTAAATTCTAACGCCCCTATAGTGAGCGCTTCCATTGGTCATGAAAGTTGATCTAGAGTCCACTACATGGTTCTTGATAAAAAGTTGCTAATGAACTGCTTGTGGGCTCCAATGAGGACGTCATGCATTTAAATGAGAGAGATTATGACACTCCAAGTTGCTTTAATTTTTGTTGGGTCCTATATCCATAAAGTACTATGTAGATCTAATCTACATAAGCGATTGTAGGAAGCTGAATTAGTGACTAACTCTTTTGGTGTATTGCGGTGTAGGAAGCTGAATTAGTGGCTAACCCTTCAGATGTCATGAATGGAAAAGTGATAACCCCGACATCCAGTTTTTCTTTACTAAAATGTTGATCAATCTCAACATGCTTCATACTATCATGTTGCACCAGATTATGAGCAATTTAAATGGCAGTCTTATTATCACAATGGAAACTCATGCCTATTTCGAATTTGAACCCAAAATCTCCCAACAAAATTTCTCAACCAAAGCAACTCATACCCTATGTGACATACCATGAATTTTAGCTTCCGCACTCAACCTAGCCTCCACTTTTTGTTTCTTACTCCTCCAAGCAACAAGGTTACCGCTAACAAAAGCAAAGTACCTAGAAGTAGAATGGTGGTCCGTAATCGAGCCAGTCCAATAAGCATGTGTATACCACTTTACATCTACATGACCATGCTTGGAGAACACTAAGCCTTTACCAGGAGCCACTTTCAAGTACCTTAGAATACGTACAACAACATCCATATCATCGTCACTCGGAGAGTGCATAAACTAACTTACCACACTCATTGCATAAGCTATATAAGGATGTGTATGTACCAAATAAATTAACCTCACTACAATGCACTCATAACGCTCCTTATTAGTAGAAACCTGATCAGGATAAACCCCAACCTATGATTTTGTCCAATAGGAGTATCAATTGGTTTACAATCTAACATAGTTGTTTCTGCCAGCAAATCCAGAATATACTTCCTTTGAGATAGAAAAGTACCATGTTTAGGTCTAGCATCTTCGATCCCAATGAAGTATTTCAGCTCACCTAATTATTTCATCTCAAACTCAGAAGCTAGATACTTCTGAAGACACTCTATCTCTGTGAGTAACGAAACTTCCTCATTGATGAGGTAAACCTAACAAACCACAATCTCAAAGATTGCTTCAAATGGTACAAGGATGTTCTTAGTTTTCACACAACACCCTTTTAGGAAGCCACATGAGTACCCATAGGAAGATCCATGTACACCTCCTTCTTGAGATCGCCATGAAGGAATGCATTTTTAACATCAAACTGTAATAGAGGCCACTCTATATTAGCAACAAGAGACAAACGTACACGAACAATATTATTCTTTACTACAGGAGCAAAAGTCTTTTGATAGTCCACTCCATACGTCTGAGTATAACCCTTCGCTACAAATTTGGCCTTATAACGATCAATAGAGCCATTAACTTGGTGTTTTGTTTCGTTTTTTTTCCAAGGCTTCCATTTCAACATTCATGGCATCGACCCACTTAGGGTTCGATAGGACATCTTGCAACTTAGTTGGAATACATACACTAGATAAATATGATTCATATAACTTGGGATAAATGATGACTTGACACATAATTATTAATGGGACATTTCATTTTGGCATGTATATTAGGTGAATATTGCATTTTAGGTTTTCCACGAGTACTTTGTGGAGGAAACTGATAAGTAGATATAGGCATAACATTAGAATTTACCTCACTTGTATCACTGGCACGAATTGATTGAGACAATGGCAAGGCATAGTGGTTATAGTGTCGCCATCAGTTACATCATCACAACAATCCACAATTTCACCATCATCACTCGGTTCATCTGTAACTGACTAGTCTACCCCTTATTGGTGACAGGTCGCTCTAGACAAAGAGCTTCCATTGGCTCCAGACGTCACTGATCGAGTCGGTTCAGACAGAGACGGAGATGGAAAAGTTACAATTCATTCTACATTTCAAAACTCTCTTTTGCTTGATGACTTTTCATTTCACTCTTCCTTCCCCTGAAGTGGAGAGGTAGGGGAAGATTGAACAAAATACGAAACATCTTCATGGAACATCACATCCAAGGTAATATGCACTTTCTGAGTTGGAGAATGGTAGCACTTGTAGCCTTTTTTGAGTAGTAGAATAGCTAATAAACACGCACCATAGAGTACAAGGATCAAGCTTACTCTATTGATGAGGGTAAACATGGACATACGCCACACACCCAAACATCTAAGGAGGGAGCGTGGATACAGAAACTAGGGAGACACATTCTTGTAACACTTCAAGAGGAGTTTGAAAGTTTAGAATCCTTCTGGCAATACGATAATCAAATATTCCGCAGCTAAAACAACATGCCCCCAAAGGTAATTAGGAACTGACATATCCAACAGTAGGGAGTGGGAAACTTCAAGCAATTGATGATTCTACCATTCGGACACACCATTTTGTTGGGGTGTAAATGGAGTTGTCGTTTGATGAATAAAACCTTGATCATGGAAGAAACAAGCCAATGTATTATTCACATATTCTCTTCCATTATCAATTCTTAAAACTTTGACCCTAGTTTGAAATTGAGTAGACACCATGGCACAAAATTCTTGAAAACCCAAGTTGACCAAGTGCAATCATCAATAAATGTAACAAACCAACGAAATCTATTCGAATAATTCTTAGCAAGACCCTACACATCAAAATGCACTAAATCAAAGGGCAACACAACTTATTTTTACTTAAAGGGAAAACAATATAGTGGCTTTTGGACAATACACATGTTGCACTCTTGAAACTAGACTAATTTTCACAAGAACATAATGAAGATGGAAACAAATGCTTAAGAAAGCCAAACGACGGGTGTCCCAAGCGACGATGCCATTGCCAAATTTTTTGTTTTTCTTTAACACTGCCACTCTTAGCGACTCGATCACGAACTGCTTCTATCGGTAATTTCAAATAGTATAATCACCCTATCCTTTTACCATGCCCAATCATCTAGTGCGTCCTGAGATCTTAGAAAGAACAATGTTTATAATAGAAAGTAGAAAACTCATTAAGTATATCAAGTAATCAGCCAACAAATAACAAATTACACAAGATATTCGGAACTAGTAACGCACGTGACAAAGACAATCTAGAAGTGAGGGTTATTGTGACCTCGCCAGTAATTGGAGAAGGTAAGCCATTAGCAATAGTTATGTATGGGTCACAAGTTTTACTAGACAAATTATCAAATAATTTAGCATCACATAATTTAGCACCAGTGTCAATTATCCAAGTATTGTAAAAAGTACCTAGTACGGAGTCCGAAACACAAAAATTTGTAGACGGCATAGTGGGTTCAGTCTCTCCTGGAGTCGTAGTGCAAGCAGCCTAGGGGGCCACACATACGGGCTTTGTAGTAAACGAACCAGTATGGGTAACCATGTTCTTTAAAATAGTTTCTGGAAAGATGATCACTTGCAGGTTGGTGGTCTAAGAAGGCCCAGGAAGGCAAAAGCCGACAAAAGAGGACTAACGACTGGTTGTTAGGGTCTGGCTAACCGGTCTAGAGCAGGTAGAATATGCCTTCATGGTAGCGGCACTTGCAAGCGTCGTAGTCGTCGAGTGTCTTCCTCTATCACTATGACATAGGCTTCCAAGATAGACAGGATAGGAGTTAGAGCCAAGATTCGACTATGAACTCCATCAAATTGAGGGTTAAGTCCTCCAAGAAAATTATAGACTCGATCGATTTCAATTTCTTTCTAGCGTTGAGCTACATCACTTGGATTGGTAAGTTCATTGGGGTGCAGACAATCAATCTTTTGCGAAATAACATATAATTTTTCGTAAAATACATTCATAGGCTCATCATTCTGACATCTCACAGATTGTCGTCAGAATTGAAAGAAATTAGAAGTATTTTGAGTAGCAACATAGGTTTTCTAGGTAGCATCCCAAAGAGCAGTATCACACTGCTCAAACAAGGTGCACACCTTCTTGGTCATGGAATCGAGAAGTCATGACTGTATCAAACAATTGTCTTCTTCCCATTCAACATATTCATTAAAGTCTTCATTTGGAGCTTCTTCCCATTGATAAATCCAGCCATACGATGACCAGTAATCATAAGGAGTGCACTACGTGACCAAGAGGCATAATTGGATCCATCCAATTTTTTAGGGGTAATAGGGACAAAATAGTCATGATAGAGGGTCGATCCTCCTTGGTACTAGAAGCACCAGCAACATCACTACCTTTTGAATCATCACCCATGATTGCAGCGGAAAACACAAAAAAAATAAAAAATAAAAAATCCTAAAAGGAAAATTAGGGCACACAACACAAGCGGAGAGGGGGAACGACAAGGTGTGGAAAAACCCTAAAACAAAAATAAGGTTTGGCATAGGTTATTGAACAGGTGGGCATGACACACAAGGTCATCATAAAAGTGCTGCTCTGATACCATGTTAAACAATATGTGGGAATTTTTAGATGATTATTACTCTCCACTTTAGAGGCAATATATATAGTTTACAAGAGTGCTTTACTTGTATCTAAGTATATAAGGAATCCTAATTACATCGTGACTAAAACAAATAAAGATAATTCCTAAAATTAAGTCTTACAACTTGGAACAAAGTGGAACATATACTATAATCCAAGAGGCATGAGATAATTAAGTTTAAGTCTCAATGCATCTGAAATGGGCTCTTTAAACCATCTGTTTAGACAAATTTTAGAGAGAAATTGGAAAAATACCACTCTAACCATACTCCCTATCTACCTCCTAAAATAAGGAGACCTCCAGGAGCTCCTCAAAAATAAGGAGCATGATTGTAGATGTTGTTAGTGACTTTTAATGATGCGACTCGTCATTTCAAGATATGACGATGTACCAATGTTATGGTGCACTCATGCCACTCATATATGTATGTGAAATGTCACCATTATGATGGTCATAATTCTCTCAAGAACTATTCTCCATAAAACCTAACCATTGTAGATAATTGTCATAAATCACAAACCGTGGTAGGACAAATTTGACCGAAGAAACACCAAGACTTCTTGCCAAATTATTTTACCACTATTATGAATGGTAGTTATAATCAATATAGTCATCCAAAACTTATTTTCTTTTTCATGAAGGTGCTGTAAATAACTTGAATTGTAACGACCTATTTCTTGTAGCTATAACTAACGATTCAAATCGTTAAAAACGTTTAAAATTACAGCAACTAGGATACCTAGCTAGTAGCTTTGAATTAATAGATAAACTCTAGGGTTACTAACTATTAAAGAAGGAGACTTTTGGCCCTCCCATCTATGGTGCCCTAGGATCAACTGCATATCAGCATTTTGTCTTGGACTAAAAACAAAGAGAAGATCTCATAGGGGTTGCCTACAAGGAACTTTTCCTCTTTACGCAAACCATTTGAAATGGTGAGTCAATTTGAAAGCAGCAAATTCAATCCGATGCAAACCTACCAAATAGCTGAACATGAGGGCAAATTGGCATATGCACCATCTTCGGAAAAGGGCCTTTGACCTTTTTTTTTTTTCTTTTCAAAATGAAGTCTATATGCCAGTAGCCCCAAGCCCTGAATTAGTTTTATTGGATTTCAATTTTCCAGAGTTTTGGTTTTGGAGGACAAAACACGAGAAAAATGAGGTCATGTGAATAGGTTGAAAGTTGGAAACACATGCTTGTCTGTGGCAAACATGCAGAAATATTCTGATTCCTGGATGGTGGTACAATAATTATATATGTAACAGCAGGAATGTGAGGAGGAGAGCAGGTTTCATACCCATGGACCAACATATCCATGTACCCAAATGTACGGCCCTGATTTGGTTTCCAGCAGAGGAAGATGCTCCAAATCATGAGTTTTTGGTTTCCACCAGAGGAAGATCCCCGTGACTTTTTCCTGATGTATAAAATTTGGGGCCAGATTCATTTTTCATGGGTCAAAATATATTTTACTCTCTTCTTCGCAGTGAAGGGGCCACCACAGAGAAATACAGTGAGGGCGGTTGGATAGAGTGAGAGGCGCAGTGCTTGGGGAGCAAAGTAAAAAGGTAAGGATCAATTTGTAATTAGTGATCAATATCTTACAGTTAACAGAGTTGTAGACGTGTGAGTTGATGTGTGTTGTAGTTGTAGGCGTGTCCAGTTGCTGCCTCAAGGTTGACACGTGGGACATTCCCCATTTAGGTTTTTTTTTTTTTTTTTAAAAAAAAACCAGTGATATTAGAGTAGAAGGATTGAAACCACCACCCGAATATAAGGATAACTGCTTTTAACCACTTGAGTTACAACCCAATTACGTCATTATTAAATGGGCAAAAGCCATGTGTTTGAAGATAACAACTAATAGGAATTGTTTTGCAAAACAAAAAGAGCTGAGAAAATTTAATGTTTATTAAGCTTACAAATCTTATGTTTTTATTTTATTTGTGGTTACAATGCTCATTTTTGGGTAGGCATGGTGTTATGAATAATTAATAGGAAAAACCGAATGTGTTTGTGTAGCACAATAGGCTTTCAAGTTTGAACTCAACAGTTTATGTTTCTTTTCTAGTTGGAATTCTGTGAAGCAATGGAAGGTAGCAGCTCAAACAACGTCGAAAATATCTTCCTTCCCGCCCACGGTATCTCCTTTCCTATGGCGCTCTCTCTCTCTCTCTCTGTGTTTCATTTCAATATGTTCTATTTTGAAGTTGAAAGAACTTTATAATTATAAACTAAGTACTAGCAATATAATAAAAATATAAATGCAGAAAACCAAGTGCCAATATAATAACTTTATATACGAGACGGGTGTGCTAATTGGTTTTTTAATTTTTTTAAAAATTTATTTTAGAATATAAAAAAATAATGAGTAATTGTGTTTCATAAAAATAGAATTTATTATTTGATTTTTTTTAATTATAATTATTTTTAATATAAAAAATAACCATATTATTTTCATTTAATTAATAATTTCAATTCTTAATGCTTGCATTAACCAATAACATTTTTTGGTATTTTAAATGTTTCACCATTGATTTTTTGTTTTGTTGCATATGACTTATGTCATTGAAACCACAGGAAAACAATCCACAAATAGGTAGCCTTTCTCATGTAATTTTGTGTTACTTTCAATGTACTTGTGTATTATTTTATCAACGGTTGATATTACTATTTGAATTTTTAAATTTTCAATCTTTTAATTCGATGACTAAAAAGTGCAATGCATCGATGCATTGGATGTGTCGCAGAAAGACAAACCTTTGTCTTACACTAGGATACAATTGACTCATTACTTTTGGATCTGCTTTGGTAACTTATAACAGATCCAAATGAGTTACGAAACCGACAGAACGAACTTGAGAAGAAAGAAGCACGGATTCAAGAGCTGAAGAAACAAATTGAATTAACCAAGCTTCATTTGGAGGAGATGAAGAAGAAGTCAGGTGCAAAGGAGAAAATGGAAGCTTTCAATCAGCTGGTTGAGGCATATAACCGCATGAGAGAGGAGTACAATGCATGGTTGGCTGAGAGATCGAGGGACTCCAACAAGTGATCAACAAGGATTGATTCATTTTCAACCCTCTTTGTCAATGTTTTAATTGCAATTAGGTTAATCAGTAGTTAATTCACTTCTGTAATGTATGAATCAACTTCTATCAATATACTTTGTGCTATATAAAAAGTAAACTACCAGTTCCATATGAATTTGAGCTTCACTTGTGCCCTTGTGATTTATTAAAGAAGAGAAGAGAAGAGAAGAGAATTGACCAATACACTACATGACTGCTCTTAATAGGAGTACACCTATTGGCTAAAGCTTTGTTCTTCTCATTGAACCTAATTTGGTACTTGGGTTGTTTATCAGGAGAGAAGAGACCAAAATGCCGCTCAATTTCTGCAGGACCCTTTTGGTTTTCATCAAACATGGCAAACAAGTAGGTTTCTACAGGTTTTCCACGCCTCTTGGGAGTCCCTCCCTTCACACTGTCAATTAAATTCTTGTAGTAAGTGCTTGCATTTTCAACTGTGGCTCCTTCGCCGCCTTCCGATGGCCAACCGGTCTCCGATACAACGATCTCCACACTCGAACCGCCAGCTTTCTCAAGAGCAGAGTAGAGGGCATCCACAGCTGCAGCAAAGAGATTTGTGTACCCAAATGCACCATCTTGTACTGTCACCCCAGGTGCAGCAAATAGGGCATAGCCAAGGCTGATGTCTTTGGTGTCACTGATGTAGCTGAAATAAGGATACACATTGGCAAGAAATGGAGAGCCATTACTTGCAAGGAAGGCAATGATAGGGTTTATGTATGAACTCGCAGCAGCACTAAATGAGCCTGTTGACGGTGGATAAGAACTGCCCAACAGAGACATGTCTATGGCTGTTGAAACTTTGATTTGGTCCTGCAAATTGGCAGATGCAATTGCGGTTTTAATGTTTTTCATGGCTGCTAGAACATATTTTGCTTCTGCATCTTGGGGCTTGATCTCATTGCCCACTGCAATGTACCTAAACTTGACATCAGGGAAGTAGTTTAGGACATTGTTTTGAACCCAAGCAGTGGCAGCTGCAACGTCATTTCCAAGGGACTGGATGTCTTGGTTTCGAACGCCCACGATAAGTTCGATGTTGGATCCTTTCAGGGCTTGGAGAGTTGGAGGATTCGGATCGAAAATTCGCATTCTTGTTATGCCATTTGCTTGGTAGAGACTTATAACTTCTGGATCAGGCGGCAGGTTGTTGGCAACCCGACCATAACAAACTCCTATTGACTCTGCACCTATCTCAAATTCAATCAAAACCAAATATGAACTACATCATGTCAGCCTGTGAATGTTTCTCGCATAAGTAGAACATAAAAACGTTTTGAGCCTAAGAAAACACTTTTGTCTACTTCTGCCAAAGGATCGTTTGAGACTATTTCTGGAAGAATCAAAAGTGATTTCCAAGGATAAACGTTTCCGAAAAAACTTCTAACAACAACGCTTAGGAACATAACTGCTTCTTACAGAAGTAGTCCTAAACGGGCCCTAAATGTTATGCAAAATATTTTTCTTAACATTTAGAACCTTTTGCTTTTTTCTCTCGGAAGTCCTTAAATATAAACATACATTGAGACATGTAGGGATGTACCTGTTGTTGTGGAGCTTAATGTCAAAAGCCCAAGAAGTAGGAACGCAGAAACCACATATGGTTTGTTAGCTATAATCTCACAAAATGAAGCCATGATGAAAATGATTGGTAACTTTGTATTGCCTTCTTTCACTAACAAATTACTTATATATAGAGCCAAAGTGCTTTAGATTAAATTCTATATCATGCAAATGTGGGGTGATGAATGAACTAATCATGCCATGGATTACAAAAGACAGAATATCTTCTGATAAAAACTAATTTGTATTTCATTAACGTATATTATATATAAATAATAATAATGGTTTATATCATTCTAACAGGCTTTAGAATCAGTAGGGATATTTATGTATTTGGCATGTTAATGCTGAAATATAGAACATTGAAACCTTATTTTAACACGCCTATCTTTCTTAATGTCGGCCATCACTAAAAAAAACAAAAATTCTGATAATACCAATGTCCTCCAAAATTGTTGTAAACATAATTATATTATATAGTACTTTCTTTATTTTATAAATAAATAAATATTTGACTTTTTCAATGACAATTGGGTCAAGTAGCACCAATATGGTCAATGACAATTTCCACTTTGTTCATGAGTTCAAATTGCATGTATAATAATTGCTAAAATATAAAATTAATAAATGACTTGCCAAGTTTCGTCAATTTGCATCACTTGATGAGGTCCCTCATTTTTTTTTTTAGGAGAAAAACTTATGTGAAATGAGAATAGTACTATTTTACTATTGCTTGAGGTCCTTCACTTTCTTTAGACGCTCTACATGATTTGCTCGAGGGGAAATTCTCATTGAACTTTTTTGGCTCATTTTAGTTTTACTTAACTAAATAAAAATTGAGATATTTAGTGATATACCCATTTCTAGCACTAATATTATAAATAAACCCTACACAATTGAATTCCTATAAACAAACCCAAAAAAAACCCAAAAAATGATAGCTGGCCTTATTGAATTTAATATTGATTATTAAATTACTTTGATGCCCTATTGAGTGCTTTGGGTATTTTTATGAGATTTTGGGGTTGGGCTTGTTTTAAGAAATTGATGGCAGTTTTGTAATTTATAAGAAGTTAAAAGCTTTTTTGTTATGTTGTAAATGGGCTTTGGGTGTGTTTCTAAAGTCCATTTTATGTAGGGTATTTTTATAATTTGGGCCCCCATATTGGGTATAATAGTGAATCTCCCATAAAAATTTCCTTTGAATATAAAAGCTAAATATTAATTTCCTCTTTACAACCACGATTGCTATATAAGTAGTTAATTTCTCTAGCAAGTAATAATGTATAAAGAAAAATGCTAAACATACCACATTTTTATACCACATTCTATACCATTTCTCTAATAGAGGTGGACCTCATTGTATTGGTAGGCTCCATCTTTATTAAAGAGGTGGTACACAATGTGGTATAAAAATGTGGTACAAAAATGTGGTACAAAAATATGGTATGCCTAGCATTACCCATGTATTAATCAACTTCCATCAATATACTTTGTGCTATAAGTAAACTACAAGTTCGATATGTTTTTGAGTTTCACTTGTGCGCCCATGTAATTTAATAATTGTTATTCTCATTTATGCAAGAATAATAGTAGGACAACAATTAGGTCAAAAATTTAATCTAAACATATACAAACAATAAAGAGGAGAAGAGAACTGACCAAAACACTAAATTACTGCTCTTAATACTAGAAGACATTTTTTCTTAATACTAGAAGACATTTTGAAAAAAACTTTCCTCTTCTTTTTTCTTTTGACAGATAAAACTTTGCTCTTCCATTGAAACTCATTTGGTACTTGGGTTGTTTATCAGGAGAGAAGAGACCAAATTGTCGCTCAGTTTCTGCAGGGCCCTTTTGCTTTTCATCAAACATGGCAAACAAATAGGTTTCTACAGGTTTTTCGGGCTCCGTTCACACTGTCAATCAAATTCTTGTAGTAAGTGCTTGCATTTTCAACGTTGTAGGAACATAGTTGTAGAAGTTTATCTTTGACTGTTTCTCCCCTTGAGATTAGGACTTGTTATTCGTGGGATAATCCTTCAGCTTTTTGCGTTGGTTTCAGTTCATGTAAATGCTATATATATAGCCTAGTTCTTTTATCTTGAATAAACATTGTGAGAAACTTATTCTTCTCAATCATATTCTCAAGAAAAATTTAGTTTGATACCAACAATTAGTATCAGAGCCCCAACTGGGGTAGAGAGAGCATAAGGAAGCTTGCAGCAGCAAGAGTTAATGGTAGGAGAAGGAAGTAGCTTCATGCAACCAGCGATTCCACGCTTCGATGGCCATTATGACCACTGGAGCATGTTGATTGAAAACTTCTTGAGGTCCAAGGAATATTGGGGCCTTGTGGAGAATGGAATCACGCAGTATGCAGACGGTGCAGAGTTGACAGAAGCTCAATTGAAAGCAATAGAGGATCAGAAAGCTCAAAGATTTGAAAACCAAGAACTATCTCTTTCAGGCCATTAATAGAGCTATATTGGAGACCACCTTGAAGAAAGATACAGCGAAGGATATATGGGATTCGATGAAGAAGAAATATCAAGGCACGGCAAAAGTCAAGCGTGCCCAACTTTAAGCTCTTCGCAAAGAGTTTGAGATGTTCAATATGAAGGTTGGAGAGTCAGTTGATGAGTATTTTGGAAGGCCTCTAGATCTAACCATGGCTAACAAGAGGAGGATCAATGGGGAGAAGCTGGAAGATGTAGCTGTTATCGAAAAGATTTTGAGATCAATGACACCAAAGTTTGACTATGTGGTGTGTTCGATTGAAGAATCAAAAGATCTTGATAATCTCTCTATTGATGAACTACAAAGCAGTCTTCTGGTACATGAACAATGGATGAATGGCATGCAATGGAAGAACAAACATTGAAGGTGAGCCAAGAGAATCATTCTCCGGGGAGATGAAGAGGAAGAGAGGTCTAGGAGGCTTTCGAGGACGTGGAAGAGGACGCCAAGGATCATTTGATAAATCAAATGTGAAGTGTTACTACAGCCATGAAATGGGACACTTTCAATAAGAGTGTCCCAAAAAGGGGAACGAAACAAAAGCCAATGTAGTTGAAACTGAAGAAGAGTTGTTGCTGATGGCATATGTAGAAGTTAAGGGAAAACAAATGAACAACACATGGTATTTGGATTCAAGCTGTAGCAATCATATGAGTGGAACCAAGAAGATGTTCACCAAACTTGATGAGAAATTCAGGGAGAATGTAAAGCTTGGTAATGATTCAAGCTTAAAAGTACAGGGGTAAAAGAGATGTCAAAATTAAAGTCAATGGTGTTGTACAAATCATATCAGGTGTGTTCTATGTGCCTGAATTAAGAAGTAATCTAATTAGCCTTGATCAGCTTCAAGAGAAGGGGTTCGCTATTCTAATTCAAAAGAATTGCTGCCAAATTCATCAAAGGTTAAACTATGCATGTTGAAATGGCTTCTAATAGAATGTTTCCATTACAAACGCAAGCTGCATTAACCAAGCAAGTTTGTCTGAAATCAACTATCCAAGATGATACTTGGTTGTGGCATTTTAGATATGGACATTTGAATTTCAAGGGCCTAAAGACTTTACAACAAAAAAGCATGGTGGGAGGACTACCTCAGTTGCAACCTTCAACTAGGGTTTGTGAAGAATGCATGATGGGAAAACAACACAGAGAAGTTTTTTGAAACGAAAGCACTTGGAGAGCATCATTAGTGTTACAACTTGTTCATTCGGACATTTGTGGACCTATAAATCCTATTTCCAACAGCAACAAAAGGTATTACATTACCTTTATTGATGATTATAGCAGGAAGACTTGTATATATTTCTTAGTTGAAAAGTCAGAAGCCCTTATTGTTTTCAAGAAGTTCAAAGTTGCTGTGGAGAAGGAAACTGGTTTGTTAATCAAAACCTTATGAATTGATTGTGGAGGAGAATTCACATCTTCCCTTAAACTGAATGCGATTAAGCAATCAGTGTACATTTGAACTTGAACAGACTCCAAGTGAACTGCGTATCTTTCTAAATGTTCATCAAAACATTACAAACTGATCGTGGATGAGAATTCAATTCACAAGAGTTTGTTAATTTTTGTGAAATGAATGGAATTAAAAGATAGTTGATAGCAGCTTATTCACCACAGCAAAATGGAGTAGCCGAGAGGAAGAATTGCACCATCATGAACATGGTCCGTAGTATGCTCGCTTTGAAGAAAGTTCCTAAAAGGTTTTGGCCAGAAGCAGTGAACTGGAGCAACCATATCCTCAACAGATGTCCAACCCTAACAGTGAAGAATGTTGACCTTTTTTTAGGTGTTTTGGTGTACTGATCAAATTATATGAGGGCATTTAGAAACTCCATCATAAAAAATAAAATAAAAAAGGTGAAATGATCTTTGGTTCATGTGTTATGCCTCGATATCAATTTTGATAAATATAATTTTGTTTTTTATTTTTTGTTTTTTTTGTTGTTGTCAAAGTTAGGAAGGGGATGATGTTTTCTCACACACACTGTCAAGGTATCATGGGGCTTGAACTGAAACCACTAATCTACAAGTCCATGTTCTTTTCCACTACATGGTTGTCGACATCTTTTTGTTTTTTCCCAATTTGATCATTTTGATCACTCTTCTTTATTATTAAAGTTTTTATTTAGCTAAAATAGGACCCAAAATAAAAATCCCTTGAAAGCATGTAAGTAAATTTTATATATATATATATATATATTACAAATTTCTAGTTTAACTATAAAATTTCAATCATGTCGAAAATGCTACAACAAATAACTTGTGTCCAACTTAATGGAGTAGTTACTCCAACGAGAGGGGGCCTTTTGTTGAAGTAGTGTGATAAGAACCTGAGAATCACCTTCAGTGAATAGATTGGTTATGTCTAACTGTTTTGTCCATAAGTCCATTTTTAAGACCCGAAGCTTTTGCTTCCAATATAGAGTTTATTCATAGAGACAACAATCTTAGGGTTCATTTGGTAACATTTTAATTTTAATTTCTAGTTTATATTTTTTTATGATAGAATATAGAGGAAAATAAGAGTGATAACACTACTAAAAAACAGGGCTAAAAGCACGAATTTATTTGTGCTCTTTGTTTCAAATAGCACAGATAATCGTGCTTTATGAAGATGATCACGGTGCAACCACTTTATAGTGGTCAGTCTCCTATATAGGAGTTTCCATTGATTATAGAGCACAAATGTGTTGCTTTGTGACAGATATTTGGAGCATGAATCAAGCATTTGTGCTTCTATTTTGACTGAAGTGTTAGATATATTGATTTGACAGGTGTAAGCTAAGCACAATTTCAAAATCATGCCCCAAGGGGATGTATTTATATATAACTATAATTTTTTAAAACTAAGCACGCAGTTTCAAAAGAGTGCTCAATGGGTATGTATATATATATATATATATATATATATATATATATATATATATAGTTCCCTTCTATTGAGGGATTCCTCAAATAATTTTATTTGAGCGACACTCTTTAGGGTACCCTACGAATTGTTTTCAAACAATCCAAACCGTTTATTTTTAAAGTCTTCATTCATAGTTCACCCTTGCAAAGGAATCATAAAAATTGAAAATCATTAAGGTATCTAATTGCTAGCAACAAAATAAATGAACACGATACTTCAAGAAAAGACTGAAATGACAATAATCTAATTGAGTGGTCAAATAGTTTTGAATTCAAGTATTTTTTGCAAATATGATCTTTGAGGGATATCTAAAAATTAGACAGTTCGGATCATTAAAAAACAATGTGTGATGGGCCCTACAAGAAATATATTTATTTATTTATAATTTTTAAAAACTAAACACAATTTAAAACAGTGCTTAATACAATAATGAAATTACGAAAAGATAGATAACGAAGAGCTAAGCGAACTTGGCCGCAAATTTTTGAGCTAGAATTTGAATGTGAGAAAGTTGCAGGCTGAGACAGCTTGGAAGGTGCTCATGTTTTCTTTTGCGCACAGCAAGAGCTTCAGAAAAGACGAGTCTAAAATATGGGATTTATCCGATTTTAGCAGCAGAAAAGCTAATAAATGTACAGTGCCCAAAGACATTCCTTTATATAACGTATATCTCTTCATATTGTTAACAAATCCACTGTAGCAATACTCACAAATGGATAATTGTAATCCGGGTTCGAATCCCGGCAGTGGAATCCCGTTTTATTTTTTATTTTTTGAGTTGGGTTGTTTACTTCGGCCATAATATAAATGGGCTTCACAGCTTACAGTAAAAATTAAAAAGAATTCTGAATTTTCTATTATAAAAATAAAATAAATAGGTGAAATGATTTTTGGTTCATGTGTTTTGCCTTGATTTCAATTTTGATCACTCTCTTTTTGTTGTTTTTTTATTGTTTTGTCAAAGTTAGGAAGGGTGCACACACACACTATCAATGTATCATGGAGGTTTGAACTTGAAATCACTCATCTGCAAGCAGTGACAGATCTAGAATTGTCGCCTCATGGGGTTATATATAGTGTAAAAGTTTCAAATTTTTTTTCCACCATATTTAGAGGTTGCGCTGTGTATAAATTTGAGCTCTAAAAGTTTGCATACCAGATGGGTAATTTCCTTTAAAATCTCCTTAAGGAGAAGAGCTATAGTTTAAGTAGGCCTTATCAATGGCCCGGGCCAGACTAGCCCGCCCCAAATTTAATGGACTTGAGCTGGGTTGGGCCGGACTTTAAAGAGAAGAGAGAAAATAACGGGCTGGGCCAGGGCGGGTTGTTTTCTAAAAATTCAAAACCAAGCTTGAAAAAGCACATTTGGTTGGGTAGAGTTGAGCCCAATGGGCTGGACTGAAATGGGCCTACTTTATTTTGTATTTTTTTAATATTGATTTTTTTTGTCAATTCTTTAATTTATTTTTTTTCCTATGCTTTGGTGTGTTTTTACGTTTCCTTTTTTTTCCTTTTTTTTTTCTTCATAGTTCTCTATTTACATTTATCTATATGTTTATGTCTTCATTTTTTTTCTTTGTTCATTTTATAAATTCACAATACATAAATTAAAATTTAGAAAAATACAACAAAAATTCATATGAACTATTGTAATATTCTCTTCACCGTAAAGCTTTAAAAGAGGACATGGAAGGAAGAAGTGCCTTTTAAGTCTGATGTAGCTCCAAAATTATTGATATGGCTTAAATTCAGTTGTGGCAAGGTGTTTGATGAAGCATATATAAATATCAAATGGTGTAGCATATAATCATTAAGTTGTTTATGGCATGGTAGATAAGATGTGGAAATAGGATGAAAGTGGTAGGAGTTCAAAACCCCTTGTGTGTGTCTCCATTTCCTTTCATTTTTAAACTAAATTTATATTTCTATAAAATATATGGGCCCGCGGGCCAGGCCTTAATGGGCTTTGCTGGCGGGGCAGGCCCATAGCCGACAACGGTGGAGCCAGGCTTTTTCCCAATGGGCCGGGCGGGCCCCCATTGGCCCACATGCCTGTGGGCCAAATTATGACTCCTAAGTTTAAGTATGGAAAATGGTGTTGCTAAATAATAACAAAGCAGGATGACATTGAGATTTTAATTTAACAATTAATAACAAGAATAAGAGGTATACAATTTATTCAATGTATCCTAATCGGGTTTTTTAGTTGTTTTTAGTTAAAACTGATAGTCTTATGTTACCTTACATTTGGATATGGGTTAAAAGTGTTTTATTATTACACTTGAAACCAAAAATAGTCGGCCCATTTTGAAACTAAACCTTAATAAATAAATAAAAGTGTGTTATAGAAAAAAATAATAATAATTATGAGTATTCAACTAGGGGATATCATCTTCTTCGCTAGTGGTTGGTTTTCCACCTGGTGTTGCTGCTGAAAGCTCTTCGAGCAGAAGCAGCCAAGAACAAAGGGAGTAACTTACGGTGTGGAGGTGCTATATGTGCTGTGGCGTGGAGGTGTTGCGAGCCTGTGGGGATAGGATCGCCCTGAACTCCTGGGAATCCAGGACGAATTTGAAGCACCTACAAGGGAGTATTTCCTTATTTACATTGTAAACTTAGGTAAATGGAGTAATATAAAAATAAATAAAAGTAAAAGGAGCAAACAGGCAATTTGAAGCACCTATAAGGGTCCGCCCCTGGATGTAGGTGCCACGACTTGACTCCTCTAGCAAGATATTGTTCACTTTAGGCCTCCCCCTCACAATTTTGTTCTTGCGCTCAAGCTAATGCTATCTTGCCCAAAAGGCCTCTTGCTAGGAAGAGAAGTGCCCACACATATAAGGCACTTCACCTTTCCCTCCCCAAGTGATGTGGGACTGCTCACCGTTCTTGTTTCCCCAAGACACAGGTCCTATAGTCGGGGCCACTTACTAAAAAGGGACAAGACTTCTGCCGAACTTTCAGCAGAGTCTCCCCTGAAAATGGACATTTTTAAAAATTTTAAACTTGTCAAATACATTTACAAATCTCAACAAGCAGCATGCTCAAGATAATAACATGCAATTAACATCAATGGCCCCCAGCCTTACAATCAAATCCTAACATGGGCGACATCAGAGCAATCTAAAGAGTTTCAGTTTACAAACGGGAACATAAATTTCAACGGAAATAAAACAAGGAAAAGTCATCCTACAAGAGATTGAGCTCGGAAATTAGGATCTCGGCTCAGCTGCTTGGTACGAATCTGTCTACTACCTGGGGGGCGCAAAACAGAAAATGTGTGAGTGGACAAAATTAAAGTTTGGTTATATTTGAAAACAACATACTAACCCCACCATTTGGAAAACAACTCGATGTAAAATCAGCATTCTTGCATGGAGAATTAAATGAGCTAGTCTATGTGGATCAACCCATTGGCTGTGAACAGAAGGGGCAAGAGCAGAAGATTTATCATTTGAAGAAAGCTCTATATGGACTAAAACAAGCTCCTAGAGCTTGGTACAGTAGTATTGAAAGCTATTTTTTGAAAACAGGTTTTGTGAAGTGTCCAAATGAACATACCTTGTTCATAAAGCATCAAGAGGGAGGTAAAATCTTAATTCTTTTGTCTCTACGTTGATGATTTAATATTGAGTTCAAGACCTCCATGATGAATGAGTTCGAGATTACAAATCTAGGAAAGATGCATTATTTCTTGGGTATTGAAGTGAAGCAATCTACGGATGGAATCTTTGTTGGGTAGAAAAAATATGCAGAAGAAGTGCTCAAAAGGTTTTGTATGGCTGATTGCAATGTTGTACAAAGCCCAATTGTCCCAGGAACCAAGCTCATTAAAGACACTAAATGACAAAAAATTGATAGCAATCATTTCAAGTAGATTGTGGGGAGCCTAATGTATTTGACTAATACACGTCCAGATTTAATGTACGTAGTTAGTCTAATAAGCAGGTTCATGGAATCACCTACTGAAGTGCATCTTCAAACAGCAAAAAGGATACTACTTGTAGGGAACCACATATTATGGTTTGTTCTACAAGAAAGGATTGAAAGGAGATTTTCTGTTAGGATATAGTGACAGTGATTATGCTGGTGATTTAGATGATCGAAAGAGTACTTCTGGTATGTTTTCATGTACGGTTCAGTAGCTGTTGCTTGGTCCTCAAAGAAACAACTAGTAGTTAGACTTTCAACAACCGAGGCTGAATTCATTGCTATTGCCTCATGCGCATGTCGGTTGTTTGGTTAAGGAGATTACTTAATGAGTTGCATTGTTCACAGTATGAATCTACTCTGATATACTGTGACAATAGTTTAGCTATTAAGTTATCTAAAATTCAAGTTATGTACGGAAGAAGTAAGCATATAGATGTTTCACTTTCTGCAAGAGCTCACTAAAAAAGAAGTGGTGTACTTGGTTCATTGTTGAACTCAAGAATAGGTTGTAGATATTCTAACAAAGCCATTGAAGTTGGATGATTTCAGAAGGATGCACAGTTTACTTAGAGTCTGTTTAAGTTCAGATGTAAACTGATGGCTTAATCGCATTCAGTTTAAGGGAGGATGTGTGAAGATATTATTATTAGTTGTTTATTTTTGAGTTGTTTGAATAATCCTTAAGTTGTAGGAACGTAGTTGTAGAAGTTTATCTTTGACTATGTCTCTAGCCAGTATCCCATGAGATTAGGACTTGTTATTCGTGGGATAATGCTTCAACTTTTTACGTTGGTTCAATTCATGTAAAGGCTATATGGCCTAGTTCTTTTATCTTGAATAAACACTGTGAGAAAACTTATTCTTCTCAATCATTTAAGCAAAACTTAGTTTAATACCAACAAAAATAGGGCATAGAGCCAAGGCTGATGTCTTTGGTGTCACCAATTTAGCTGAAATAAGGGTACACATAGGCAAGAAGAAGAGAGCCATTACTTGCAAGGAAGGTAATAATAGGGTTTATGTATGAACTTGCAGCCTTACTAAATGAGCCTGCTGATGGTGGGTAAGAGCTGCCCAACAGAGACATGTCTATGGCTGTTGAAACTTTGATTTGGTCCTGCTACTGATTTGGTCCTGATAGAACATATTTGGCTTCTGCATCTTGAGGATTGATCTCATTTCCCACTGCAAGGTACCTAAACTTGACATCAGGAAAGTAGTTTAGGACATTGTTCTCAAGCAAAGCAGTAGCAGCTGCAACGTCATTTCCAAGGGAATGAATGTCTAGGTTTTGAACACCGATGATGAGTTCGATGTTCGATAGAGCTTGCAGAGTTGGAGGATTCGGATAAAAAATTCTCATTCTTGTTATGCCATTTGCTTGGTAGAGACTTATAACTTCTGGATCAGGTGGCAGGTTCTTGGCAACCCGACCATAACAAACTCCTATTGGCTCTGCAACTGTCTCAAATTCAATCAAAACCAAATATGAACTATATCACATAAAAACGTTTTGAGCCTAAGTAACTGCTTTGGTGTGCTACTATTTCTGGAATAGTCAAAAGTGATACCAACAAAAAAACGTTTCTAAAACCCTTCTAGGCACTTAGGAGCATAAATGCTTTCTACCGAAGTAGTCCTAAACGGGTCTTAAATGTTACTCAAAACGTTTTTCTTAACATTAAGAACTCTTTCTTCTTTAATAATTTTCTTTTTTCTTAAAACTCCTTCAATGAAAACATACCTTGAGACATTGGAGCTTAATGGCAAAAGCCCAAGAAGTAGAAACGCAGAAACCACATATGGTTTGTTGCTTTTAATCTCACAACATGAAGCCACGAATGAAACTGATTGGTATAACAGGCTAGAAAATAGATTGGTAACTTTGTATTCCCATCCTTCACTAACAAATTACTTAAATATATGCCAAAGTGCCTTAGATTAAATTAGACAGTCCCGATCTCTTGGACCACAAAAGTCCAAGAGATTGTAGTCACCCACCGTTGGATATTAATCCAATGGTTCAAAAAAAATTCTTAAAAGGAGTGCAAGAGTGAGTGAACCGTTGAATTGACATTCAACGGTACGTGACCATAAATCTCTTGGATCCCTGTAGTTCAAGAGATTAGGTCTATTAAACTAGATATCATGCAAATGTGGCGTGATCAATTATTATTATTTTTTGTTGGAGTGGCGTGATCAATTAACTGATCATGCCAGAATTGCAAGAGACAAATGACAGGACCCGCTCAGGAATTTCCCAAAAATTGGAGTGAATCTCGTCTTTTTACCGACATCACCCCGATGCCGGGGCCCACTTACTAAAAGCCGAGACTCTCTACCAAAATTTTGCAGAGTCTCCCTTGTAAAATGAACAAACCCAACAAAAGTTCAACTTGCATAACAAACATAAAATAATCCCAACTAGCAGTATGCTTTTAACATACAACAGTTCACAATATATGGCCTCCGACCTCAAGTAAAAACCTAGGAATAGAAGATATAGTTTCAAAAGTGGGCCCGACATCAGGGTGATGTTGGGAATTCCGTAGGATTCGTCTCGGTTCTAAGAAATTCAGGGCGGATCCTGTCAACAAAATAATGGGATAGTATAAAAAAAGAATTTGTATTTCATAAACGTATTATATATACGTATTAGATATAAATAATATTAATTGTTTATATCATGCTAACAGTCTTTAGAATAAATTAGGGATATTTATGTATTTGGAATGTTAAGGCTGAAACCTTATTTTAACACGGCTAACTTTTTTTTTTTTTTTTTTTTTTAATATTATTAATACCCATTTTTTTAATTTAAAAAAATCTGATAATACCAATGTCGGTCAATGTCCTCCAAAAATGTTGTAAATATAACTATATAGTACTTTTATTTTTTATTTTTTATTTAAATTTATTTGACTTTGTCAATGACAATTGGGTCTAGTAGCACCAATTTATTAGTCAATGGCTATTTCCACTTTGTTCATGAGTTCAAATTTGCATGTATAATCTCCTCATTGCTTAGTCTCAAAGGCAATAATCATATTATCAGAACTTTGAGACAAAAGCACTTTGTGGGACTATGCATGCAATGAGGGACAAAAGGAGAAATAAAAGCTTACACAAGGTCTATCTCTACTACTTCGGCTAGGATCATCCAAAGCCCTTTCGAAACTTAATCATTTGGTAAGCTCGTCTCTCTCTCTCTGCTACTTCTCGTTCAAGTCATTGTTCAAGAAATATGTGTCAATATATATACTATGAAAATAGTTTATTCCAAGATGGAGGAGCCCACTGTCTGGCTGCATTAGCTTTCAACCCTTTTTTGTCTGGGACATGTGTGCGCCTCTCCTCTTGCGACCGTTGCAATTCAACGGTTATGTTTGAACCACTGATTTTTTTTTTTTTTTTTTAGAATTTAGATTTTTTTAGATTAAAATGTTTAGAAAATTAAATTATGAATGTTGAAACAAAAATAAAATTAAGAAAAATTAATGATTAAAAAAGAAAAGATTAATTCTTTTTAAGCAATTTAATAAAGTTGTGGATTTAAATTATAAGTTTGTATGGTTGGATGAAAAAACAGTTTGGGTTCGAGTAGTACAAATAGCTGTATTTTAGAGGGGGAAAATTTGAGTTTATCCCAACATGGTTGGAGATGGCCTTAAAGACAAAACCCAACAAACCAAAATATTGCTATGAGGTCTTCTTGTAAATGAATTGTTGATGGAAAATGTGAGTCTCCAACATAATTTCACCACCACTACCTAGGTAATGGGGTTTTATTATTTAGTTAAGGTTCGACTCATTCGAGATGAAACATTTCTTAATTACAACCCTTATTACGAATTACAAAAGAAAACCCTTTTATTAAAATTACAAAGTAACATAATTTGGAGGAATGCGTGTTTATTTGGCTTTGCAGCTGCACCTAAGTTAAACTTGCTCTGTAGACACTTCCATGCCCTCCCTTCCCAATACATCTAGGAAGAATTAGAACAAGACAGACACAAATGAAGTGAAATATAGAAAAGCGGCAAATATCCTGATCAAGTAGTGAAACCATCCAGAGCAAGCAATTCACCACATGTTGTCATATGCAATGGCTTTGACAAATGCAGGGTCTGAGTTGATGAGAGGAGCTGGCAAACTTTTTTCATTGTTGGACGAGACTGCGGACTGGGATTCAAGGATGCAAATGCTATCTTCACCAAAGAGACCATTTCCCCCGCTTCTTGTTTTGTGGGTGGGGAGATGCGTTGATCCAAAACATCCGAAATTGGCATTTTAGGGGCAGGTGATGCAGATGCGGATGACGATGACGCCCCGGTTGATAAAGATGAGAAAAAATCTCCCGGATGGCTTCCCATAATTATTTCTAGTGTGACAACTCCAAAGCTATAAACATCGCACTTCTCATTCACTTCCATTGTATATGCAAGCTCTGCATAAATCACACACCATGTACAAAACATTGAGATTTCAGTGCTCAAAAGATTACCTCTTATAAAAAGGAGAGTGTCGGGTGATTAATTTCTAATTTCCAATCCAATAAAAATCATTGAAAAACATCACCTACAAATTCGAGAAATTTAGTTCTTTTTGAAACCTAATAAAACCAGCTTAACAAAAACGGAATTTAATAAAAGCTGGATGTGTTTATGTTAACCCCTCCTAATGACGAAAATGAAACATTGGTGTAAAAACAAACACATAAAAAGTTTTAAATACAAATAACAGAGATGAAAATATTACCTGGTGCCATGTAGCCATATGTGCCTGCAACATCAGTCCAATTAGTTGAGTCTGGGTTCAAAAACTTAGAAGTACCAAAGTCTGAAACACAGGCCTCATATTCAGAATCCAACAAAATGTTGTTGCTTGATATGTCACGATGTACAATCGGTGGCAAGCAATCGTGGTGCATGTAAGACAAGGCATGAGCTAAACCTTTGACAATATTCGCTCTTTTACTCCACCCCAACTCTTTAGCTTCTTCATCTTTACTCAACATTGCAGCCAAGCTACCTCTTTCAAGATACTCATACACCAAAAACGAGTGTCGTTTATGTGCACAAAAACCATAGAGCTTCACAATGTTCCGATGCCGTATCTCCGTGAGTGCCCTTACTTCATTTAAGAACCCGTTTTGAGGATTCTTCTCATCATTTTGCAACAGATGGAGTTTCTTCACAGCCACTACATTGGCAGATGGCAAACTTGCTATGTAAACGCTTCCATGTCCTCCGTTCCCAATGCAATATGTGGGATCAAAATCTTCTGTTGCCCTTATGATTTCCTCATACATTGACTTTCCATCAAAATTTAAAACTGAAAAGGAAATTTCTTCATGCATGTTTTTTTGTGCTTTATCCTGATGATGCTTCTTTCTTTTCACTAGAAAAACAGTTGTAAAGAAAGCAGATAGAAGTACAATTACTGCCAGAATAGAAAACATTAACTTGTGATCCTTTTTTGAGCCACTTACATTGCATGGTGACAAACCTCCAACTATGCCACACAATCCTTTGTTCCCTTTTAATGCTTCTAACGGAGCTTCTCGAAATGCGCTAATGTTGGGAAGGGGACCTTCCAAGTGATTGTAGGATATGTCAACATTCGACAAACCGCGCATCTCTTCGAAAGTTGATGGTATGGAACCCGAAAGATTGTTGTGGGAAAGATTGAGCATCACCAAACTCTGCATGTTGCTCATTTCTGATGGTATCCTACCTTCAAGTGAGTTGTGACTGAAATCGAGGTCGGTCAATTGAACTAAGTTCCCCAAGTGAAGTGGGATTGGTTGAGATAATTTGTTGTTGCTCAAATTCAAATGGTATAATTTGAGCAAGTCACCTAGAATGCTCGGAATTGACTCATTAAATTTGTTTGTTGATAGGTCAAGATGTCCAAGATCAGTCATGGATCCGAATTCCGAGGGTATACGACCTGAAAGTTGATTTCCGTTCAACATCAACTTCACCAAAGAAGCCAATCTCCCGAATTCCTTTGGAATCACCCCAACTAAATGATTCGAAGAGAGATCCAACACATGAATTTGGGTTGCGTTGCCTATCTCAAGTGGTATGCTACCGGTAATATTGTTTCCTGCCATTTGTAGAGTTGTCAACCGTGGGCATTGTCCCCAATTTCGTGAGATTTCACCGTACATGTTATTGTAGCTTACATCTATAAAATTAAGATTCGGATAAACACCAAAGTCCTCAGATATATTGCTTGTCAATTGATTCCGTTGAAGACGAAGTCGGGCTAAGCTCATGCAGGTTTTCAAGCTTTTTGGGATTGGACCAGTGAAAAGGTTGTTGCTTGCTGTAAAGTTTTCCAGTTTTCCACCTTGGCAAATATTTTGGGGCAAATAACCAGAAAATTGGTTTACATCCAAAACCAAGACACTCAACTTTTTGAGATTCTCTATCTCTTGGGGGATGGGGCCGGAAAGGCTGTTATTCCGTAGGTATAAGATTTCCAAGTTGCTCAGTTTACCAAATGAAACAGGAATTGAACAATTGAGTTGATTATCACCCAAAAATAGCTGCGCAAGAGATTTCAAATTTCCTATCTCCTTAGGAATAGAACCAGAAAGTTGATTGAGATGGAGAAAAAGATGGGTAAGGCTTGTTAGATCAGCTAGTGATCTAGGAATTGAACCATTGAGAGTATTATTGCCCAACCTTAAATGCACAAGAAATTTCAAATTCCCTATCTCCTTAGGAATAGAACCAGAAAGTTGATTCTGATCGAAAGAAACATAGGTAAGGCTTGTTAGATCAGCTAGTGATCTTGGAATTGAACCACTGAGTTGATTACTGCCTAACCTTAAATACACAAGATATTTCAAATTCCCTATCTCCTTAGGAATAGAACCAGAAAGTTGATTGTGACGTAAAGAAAGATGGGTAAGGCTTGTTAGCTTAGCTAGTGATCTTGGAATTGAACCATTGAGTTGATTATTGCCCAACCTTAACAGCACAAGATATTTCAAATTCCCTATCTCCTTAGGAATAGAACCTGAAAGTTGATTGTGACGTAAAGAAAGATAGGTAAGGCTTGTTAGCTCAGCTAGTGATCTTGGAATTGAACCATTGAGTTGATTATTGCCCAACCTTAGCTCCACAAGATATTTCAAATTCCCTATCTCCTTAGGAATAGAACCAGAAAGTTGATTGTGATGTAAAAAAAAATGGGTAAGGCTTTTTGGCTCAGCTAGTGATCTTGGAATTGAACCATTGAGTTGATTATTGCCCAACCTTAACTCCACAAGATATTTCAAATTCCCTATCTCCTTAGGAATAGAACCAGAAAGTTGATTGTGATGTAAAGAAAGATAGGTGAGGCTTGTTAGCTCAGCTAGTGATCTTGGAATTGAACCATTGAGTTGATTATTGCCCAACCTTAACTCCACAAGATATTTCAAATTCCCTATCTCCTTAGGAATAGAACCAGAAAGTTGATTGTGACGTAAAGAAAGATGGGTAAGGCTTGTTAGCTCAGCTAGTGATCTTGGAATTGAACCATTGAGTTGATTATTGCCCAACCTTAACTGCACAAGATATTTCAAATTCCCTATCTCCTTAGGAATAGAACCAGACACTTGATTTCCAAAGAGATAAAGATAGGTAAGGCTTGTTAGATCACCTAGTGATCTTGGAATTGAACCTTTTAGTTGATTCTTAGACAAATATAGCTCCACAAGAGATTTCAAGTTGCCTATCTTGTGGGGAATATCTCCAACAAATGTGTTCCTAGAGAGACTGAGAAAGGTAAGATTTCGCAGGAGACCGATTTCTGGTGGGATTCTCCCAGAAAACTGATTTTGAGAGAGATCAAGATAGTTTAGTTTGGAGAGGTAACTAATTTGAGGTGGAATGGCATCAAAGAGTTTGTTGAAGCTGAGGTCAAGATATTCAAGATCAGGGAAGGAAAAGAATGAAAATGCATTTAGCGTACCTTGTAAACCAGACTTGGTAAGGTTTATCTCGATGACACTTCCAGCAGCATTGCATGAAACACCAGCCCAAGTACATGGGATTTTAGGATTGTTGGTGGCATTATTGCTGGGAGGGTAAGCCCATGATGACAGATTGTTTTGGGTTTGATTTTGAAAGGTGGCTTTCCATTTGAGAAGAGCGTTTGCCTCATCAGTAGAACTAGCAGAGGCTAATTGAAGGTAATTTGATGATGAAAGCAGCTGAACATACAAGAGAAGGCAATAAGCTAGAGAGCATACTTCATAGAAATGAAAAGATATCATGGTTATATTATCAAATATTGTTTTGTGTAGTTTATTATAATACTTGCGAGTCTTATTATTTATAGTGCCATATATTCATTTTATAATACTTGTGAGTCTTCAGAGTTCAAGACTTTGACAGGTCCTTCCAGTATCTTATTTTCTTAATTAGAAGACCGTTTGGGAAGACATTTGGGGTTTTCATACTTGAGTCAAATTCTTTGTCTCTTAACTTTGGAGTTGAAGTTATTGTTAATGAGATGAAAATGATAGAAGTGAGAGCTTGATTGGATGTCCCACATTCAACTCTCTTGTTTGCTTCGGCCTCACGCACATGACTGAGAAGGTATTCAATATTCAACTCTTGATAGTCCAAAATCATGAAGAGTTGGGGACATGACTGAGAAGGTATTCAATATCCCACATTTTACTTTGGTCGATCTGTTCCAATCGGCATACCTCCTCCTTAGTCTCAAATTATTCGAAATCAACCTTTGCGTATTAATTCAAAACGGAGAATAAGCTTATGATTTTGGGGACAGTGGATCCACCCCCAAAAATCGTAAGCTTATTCTTATTATTTTTAATATTAGTTAAAAGTGTTACGCTTTGTTGTGTGGGAGGATAGATGTCGAAAATTTAGAACATATACAGGGAGAGGACACACAATTTGGGGACAACGGATCCAATTCCTAAAAAATTAAGTTGAGAGATAACTGAAGTTCAGAGTGTTTTGTGACTACGTCACCTTTTTTTTTTTTTTTTTTAAACTAACGTGCTTGAGATAACTTAAATTTAGCATATTTTTTATCCACGTCCTTATTTTTTCTTGAAATCCGACACGTTTCCCAATTCAAAGACTTGATTAGTCCCTTTGGTTAGTGGGATATCAACTTGTTCAGATTGTGTTTTATTGAAGATGACGTGCAATTAATTCTTTCTGTATGGAGATCAGTTTGGTCTTAACATGTGGTGGAGAAAATTAAGTTTTTTGTTGGGCATAGCTGCACATAATATTTTGCCATCGAAAGAGAATCTCATCTCTAGGACAATTGTTAAATATGCTTACTAAGGAAAGATATGCCCTTCATACGCTTTGGGAGCATATATGCTCGTGAATTTTGGAAGTTGGCTGGTTTTCGGGAGTCTTTTCACATGTACCATTTTTCGTAATGTTATAAATTTGTTTTCTTGGGCTTTCAAAGTGTTGTCTAATAAGTGTGAGTTGGGGAGATTTGGCTCTTGTTTATGGATTCTCGGCATACTAGAAATAAACTGGTTCATGAAAATATAGTTGAGTCTCTGGTTGTGTTGGTGGAGAAAGCTAAATATTGATGGAGAGAGGTGGTGTGGGTGTGGTCATTCGTAATGACAAAGGGGAAGTTATTTGTCAACTGGAAAAAGAGAGGAGGAACTTGCATCAGATGGCAATCTCATTGATGAAGTCAAGGGGTGTTTCACTTGGTTTCAGAAGATTTCTATCTCTTATAAACAAAAACATTAAGAGCTAATCAGGCTCCACAAATTCCCAACAATGGGTTCCTCTAATCCTAGCCTCAAGAGAAGAAGCAATCATGTCAGGCCTAGGGACGGACCTACGTCCATGCTAATATGGACTATAACCCAGGCGACTTGATGTGATCTCACCCACAAAAAATCTTTTTATTTTTTTATTTTATTTTTTATAATTAATTAATATTTATTACTCAACATTTTTCATAAAACACACATTCCTAGAGAACATCCTTTACTTTTTTCTGTAAAAAAAAAATACATTTACCTTCTAGTGTACATAAAACGTCAATTCATTTTTTTATATATAAATTTTGGCTACTTCTTCTCATTTTTATTTTCCAAGTTGGTTTGGATGGATTAAAATGATTCAGTTTTTTTTCTTTCTTCTTTTGTAATGGATAATAAATGCTTTCAATTTTTTCCCCTCCATGGAGAAGTTTATCATGTAATTGCTAATTGACCTAAAATTCATACTTTAATGAAATTCATTCGTACCGTCAAGTTTTCTAAGTTTGTATGTAAGATAAATTTAGCCCACCCTATTTTCAAATTCGGGATCTGTCCCTGGTCAGGCCCAGTCATTCCCTCACAAAGTTAGAGTGCAACTCTTCCTTTCCTTACCTTACATATAACCAATATACTCAACACATAAAGGTTGGTTTTTCCAGCCATCTAATATCTTTCGACAAATCAAAAATCTCCATTCTTATACGCATCAATTACAACTATCAAAAATTTTAATTAAAGAAAATTTGAAAACCTCCCGAAAAACAGACCAAAAATATTTCATTTTTGTATATATATTGTTGATGCTCAAAATGGCCCGGCCAATAGTGAGTCCAACTTAGTGATTAGGTATGCGGGGTCTTCAGCAGGGAAGAGAGCTGAGGCCCTTGATGAAATATAGGTTGATGGGAAACCTGCAGAAGACAAAGTGGGAGAAGCAATCGTTAAGCTTCGGACACCGGTGTGGTGCCGGCCAAAGGCTCTCCGATGCCTAAGTCAGTTACAAGTAGTAATTCTGGCAGAGTAACAGTAAAAGTGGGAGAATAGTTATTTTTTTTACCTGGGTACTGTTCCCTATTTATAGGGAGGTGAGAGTAGGAGGTTTGCACAAAGTTCCAATGTGGGACTTTGTGCAAGTCGTTGCGGTGGCGACACGTGTCCTGGAGATTAGGTTTGGCAGCTGGGAGCTTCGGCAGGTGTCTGGCACCTCGGAAGTGTGTCTTCCTTCGGCAGGGGAGAAGGCGTGGCTGCCTTGGTGCTAGTCGCTTTGATGCTGGGTCTGCTCGGTTCATTATGGTGTAAACATATATAATTTCAGCCATATCAAAATCTGAACAACTCATATGAAAACTGTTGACCGGCCAAAAAGAGAAACAACGGCAAGTTGAGGGGTCGAGGAGATTAGAGGTCTTCAATCCATTAGCATTTCCGTAGCTTCAAATACTATTTTGTGTTTTATTAATTTAGGTTACAACTTACAAGTAGTAATATAGTAAAAACACATCGAATTCTCTATAAATAGAAATAATAGATAATCCAAAATCTTGATAGTCCAATATTCATGAAGGTATTCAATATTCAACTCTTGATAGTCCAAAATCATGAGGAGTTGGGGACATGACTGAGAACGTATTCAATATCCCACATTTAACGCACATGACTGAGAAGGTATTCAATATCCCACATTTTACTTTGGTCGTTCTGTTCCAATCGGCATACCTCAATCTCAAATTATTCGAAATCAACCTTTGCATATTTCAAAACAGAGAATAAACTTATGATTTTGGGGACAGCGGATTCACTCCCCAAAATCGTAAGCTTATTCTTATTATTTTTAATGAGTTAAAAAGTGTTAGGCTCTGTTATGTGGAAGGACAGATGTCGAAAATTTAGAACATATACAATGAGGGAACACACAATTTGGGGACAGTGGATCCAATTCCTGAAAAATTAAGTTGAGAGATAATTTAAGTTCAGTGTGTTTTGTGACTACGCCACTTTTTTTTATTTTTTTTAAAACCGACATGCTTGAGATAACTTAAATTTAGCGTGTTTTTTATCCACGTCCCTTTTTCTTGAAATCCGACGTGCTTTGATACGCCACCACGTCACTTGTATAACCACCGACGTCTTTTAACTCTCTAGATCCCGATTCAAAGACTTGATTAGCACCTTTGGTTAGTGGGATATCAACTTGTTCAGATTGTGTTTTATTGAAGATGACGTGCAAGTAATTCTTTCTGTCTGGAGATCAGTTTGGTCTTTACATGTGGTGGAGAAAATTAAGTTTTTTGTTGGGCATAGCTGCACATAATATTTTGCCATCTAAAGAGAATCTCATCTCTAGGACAATTGTTAAATATGCTTACTGAAGAAAGATATGCCCTTCATACGCTTTGGGAGTGCATATATGCTCGTGAATTTTGGAAGTTGGCTGGTTTTCGGGAGTCTTTTCACATGTACCATTTTTCGTAATTGTATAAATTTGTTTTCTTGGGCTTTCAAAGTGTTGTGTAAGTGTGAGTTGGGGAGATTTGGCTATTGTTTATGGATGCTCGTGCATACTAGAAATAAACTGGTTCATGAAAATATTGTTGAGTCTCTGGTTATGTTGGTGGACAAAGCTAGGAATTTGTTTGATGAGTGCGGAAATTTTAAGCGAAATATTGATGGGGTTTTCATTTGGAGAGGTGGTGTGGGTATGGTCATTCGTAATGACAAAGGGGAAGTTATTTGTCAATTGGAAAAAGAGAGGAGGAACTTGCATAAGATGGCAATCTCATTGATGAAGTCAAGGGGTGTTTCACTTGTTTCAGAAGATTTCTCTCTCTTATAAACAAAAACATTAAAGAGCTAATCAGGCACCAAAAATCCCCAACAATGGGTTCCTCTAATCCTAGCCTCAAGAGAAGAAGCAATCGTGTTAGGCCCAGGGATGGATCTATGTCCATGCTAATATGGGTTATAGCCTAGGAGACTTGATGTGATCCCACCCACATAAAATGTCCTTTTTTTCTTTAGTTAATTAATATTTATTACTCAGCATTTTTCATAAAACACACATTCTTAGAGAACATCCTTTAGGACTCGTTTGATACATCGTATTAGACTTTGGATATGAATAAATAGTCTATGTCAGGTGTTTGGGGTCAACTTATATTATTTAATTACTCGACTATTTTATACGGGTTGGGCTTTTAATTCTCTCCTTACCTGACTAACTAATACAACTCACACACCCCGGTTTAGATAATACACTCTTAATTATACGGCTAGAGAAAAAGAACACGCGTTCTACGAAAAAAATCAGACGCTCTTGTCATCTTCTTCTCCCTAGGGTTCTTCTCTGCTATCTTCTCCACAAGTTATTTTCTTCACTCTTCTCAAGGTATCCATCTCTCACTCTCTCTCTTTTTCATACTCTCTCCAATATGCGTCTTCTTGCTTCTTCTCTATTCTTTATATATTTAAATTTTTTATTAAATTCTTGTGGAAATTAGGTTACGAATTTTTCTTTTTTGACATTTTTTTAAATTGAATGTTTTCTTTGTATGTGATATAGTGATTCGATGTTGTGGGAATATTTAGATTGTTGGTATTAAACAGAGTAATGCTAGTTTTCGTCCAAAAATAAACAACGTTCCTGTGCTAGTGTTGGTAGTTTAGTTGAATACATACATCCCTCATTCAAGTTCGTACAAATCCACTTCAATAAAACTTCGGGTTAAATTGTTGCCAGGCTTTTGTATGAGTTTCATCTCCAAAAAAGAAAAAGATTTTTCTGAAGTTAATTCTAACATCAATTTTGACAGAGTCTTACCCATATTTGACGAAACATATTTGAACCATCAAGTAATAACTAAGATTGTGAATTGTAAAAAGAAAAGGAAAAGAGAAAATTTATCAATCATGAAAATGGTCCTAGAACGTCAACTCATTTTTTATATATAAATTTTGGCTACTTATTCTCATTTTTATTTTTCAAGTTGGCTTGGATGGATTAAAATGACTCAGTTTTCTTTTTCTTTTTTTGTAGTGGATAATAAATGCTTTCAATTTTTTTCCTTTCATGGAGAAGTTTATCATGTAATTGACTTTAAAATTCATACTTTAATGAAATTCACTCGTACCATCAAGTTTTCTAGGTTTGTATGTAAGATAAATTTAGGCCACCCCATTTTCAGATCCTGGATCCGTCCCTGATCAGGCCCAGTCATTCCCTCACAAAGTTATAGTCTATGTTGCATGGACACGGATACGGGGACAAGGGAACGCGACGCAGGGACACGATGACACGGAAAATCTCAAAAAATTAAGACACGGGTCCGTAGGACACGGCAATTAAAATAATAATTTATTCTCAATACTTCAATGTCACATAATTTCATAAAACAAAACAAATCACTCATGTTCATCATCCATACATAATAATTAATAGACCACAAAATAAAACATAAATGATATAACTCTCAATCTTCTTCAAGCATCTATGTCTTCATTGTTGTTGTTATTATTTGTTGTGTTTCTCTTAAAAAAAAATAGAAGAAAGAATTGTCACCTCACCACCAAATCCAACTCTTCTAATGCTGTGGAGGGAGATAAGAATAGAAAATAGAGAACATAAATTGACAGGACCCGCCCCGGAATTTCCAGGAAACCGGAGTGGACCCCGTCTTTTTGCTGACATCACCTCGATGCCGGGCCCACTTACTAAAAACCGAGACTCTCAACCAAAATTTTGACAGAGTCTCCCCTGTAAATTGAACAAACCCAACAAAATTCAACCTGCATAAAATACAAAATAATCCCAACCAGCAGCATGCTTTAAAGCGAATAAACAATTTACAACAAAATGGCATCCGGCTTCACAAATCAAACCCTAACAGGGGCGATAATAGAGCATATCTAAGGAATTCAATTCCAACAAAACAGAGTCCAAAAGGAATAACATGAAGAAAGAGTCCTACGAAGGCTCAAGGCTCGGAAGTACACGATCCGGCTCTGTTGCGGAGCTCAGTCAACTACTGGCTGGGGGGGCGCAAAACAAAAAATTGTGAGTGGACAAAAAATAATTTCAGTTCAGTGTAAACCAACGTAATATAACCCCACCGTTTAGAAAACCATGCAAGAAATCCCATGCATCTCAAAACCATCATACTCAAGTATATATATAAAAATATATATCAAAACAAATCAATACCAGATGCCAAGTCCGAAATCCATAAAGAATACTTTACAAACTCACATCCAAACTTATAAGTCCCAAAAACTAAACTCTCAAAAGCGTACCCATTGGCACGACCAGCAAGGAAGTATCCTCATCGAGAAACAAGAATGAATGAATAGTTATATATATATATAAATATATAATATAAGAGATATATATAATATAATATAAATATGACCATCACCTAGATGTACCGGGAAAACAATCCAACCGGGGGATTGTTTGACTAGTCACCCTGGCAGAGTCCTCATGAAGAGTCCTCAATTCACCATGTGACTAGGGAACGAGCCGTCCAACTGGGGGACCAACTCTCAGCCAGCACGTACAGCCGATACCCTCAAAACTGGTACGTCTGTGACCAGTCCTACGCTCACAGACTACCCAACCAAGGGTCTACAGCAACATCCCCGTCAAGGATGCCCCGGGTTCCGACAATTCCAAGTATCTCAAGTTTCCGTATCCAAGTTCCAAATCCGGGGAGGTACATAAGGTAGTGCTTATAGCACTCCAAACTGACATTCTATACCCATCACTTTCCATAATCTCATCTCAACAACCCAAGTACCTCACACATAGCCAAATATATATATAGAAATTCTCAAAATCCATATATTCATACTCAAGATACTCAAATATGTCAAAACCCAAAATATATTTCCAATGCCTCATAAAAATATCACTTCCAACAATTGAATGAATAATATATCCAAAATATCATTTAAAACATCATGCATAATATTTCCCATCATAAAACCATGCATAAGATTTGAAAACAAAGTCCACTCACAATTTTCTGTTTTGTGCCCCCTCCCAGCCAGTAGTTGACTGAGCTCCGCAGCAGAGCCGGATCGTGTGCTTCCGAGCCTTGAGCCTTCGTAGGACTCTTTCTTCATGTTATTCCCTTTGGACTCTGTTTTGTTGGAATTGAATTCCTTAGATATGCTCTGTTATCGCCCTTGTTAGGGTTTGATTTGTGAGGCCGGAGGCCATTTTGTTGTAAACTGTTTATTCGCTTTAAAGCATGCTGCTGGTTGGGATTATTTTGTATTTTATGCAGGTTGAATTTTGTTGGGTTTGTTCAATTTACATGGGAGTCTCTGCCAAAATTTTGGTTGAGAGTCTCGGTTTTTAGTAAGTGGGCCCGACATCGGGGTGATGTCGTTCCGATTTTCTGGAAATTCCGGAGCGGGTCCTGTCATAAATAAATGCATTTGAAGGGGAGGAGAAGAGTTGTGATGGAGGAAATGAACTTTGGCAGCAGAAAAAGTGAGATTTAGGTTTAAAAAAGTCTTTTTCCACTTTTAGCTCCTATTTTTAAAACAATTTCAAATCAGTCCACCAAAGTTTCAAAAATCACGTTTAGACCCTAGATTTTATTTTAAAATTTTCAAACTGGTCCCTGTCGTGTCTTGACCGTGTCGGAGCTGTGTCTTGACTGTGTTGGAGCCGTGTCTTGACCATGTCCCAACCATTGACCATGTCCAATGCGTGTCGAGGGCATGTCAGAGCCGTGTCGGCGTGTCGGCGTGTCCGACACTCTAGCAGTTTGAAGTGTCCGTACAACATAGGTTAAAGTGCAACTCTTCCTTTCCTTACCTTACATATAACCATGTACTCAACACATAAAGGTTGGTTTTTTCCGGCTATCTAATATCTTTCGATAAATCGAAAATCTCCATTCTTATACGCATCAATTACAACTATCAAAAATTTTAATTAAAGAAAATTTGAAAACCTCACAAAAAACAGACCAAAAATATTTCATTTTTGTATATATATAATTTCAGCCATATCAAAATCTGAACAACTCATATGAAAACTGTTGACTGGCAAAAAAGAGAAACAACGGCAAGTTGAGGGGTCGAGGAGATTAGAGAGGTCTTCAATCCATTAGCATTTCCGTAGCTTCAAATACTATTTTGTGTTTTATTAATTTAGGTTACAACTTACAAGTAGTAAAAACACACCGAAAATAAAATATAATTTCTTCATTATAGTAGGCGTTTGTTCATGCATGTATATATCTATACGATCCTTATGGTTTAATTTTCAAATAATCTAAAATCATATCTTCATCTAAGAAAAAATTCAAAACACAATTCGGTTAAAGGAGACCAGTCCTGATCTCTTGGACTACAGGGGTCCAAGAGATTTGTGGTCATTCACCGTTGGATGTAAATTCAACGGATCACTCACTCTTGCACTCCTTTTAAAAAACTTTTATGAACCATTGGATTAATATCCAACAGTGGGTGACCACAATCTCTTGAACTCCTGTGGTCCAAGAGATCGAGGCTGTCAAGGAGACACATACGTAAAACACTAATCCATTAAAATTAAAATAATTATTTTCTATGGATAAGGATAAAATAAAAGTTCGAAATATTTACCAAAATTAAAAACATGCATATCCATATTGGTGAAAAATGGAAACTTATTTTATTTTTGGTGGAAATAGTTTCCATATTTCATGGAAAATATATAATTATCTGCAATAAAAGACACTGAGCTTAATTATCTCAATCCATGTTACATGTCAAGCCATGATTGGTCCATAAAATCATTACCCAAATAATTCGGAAACTGATGATGAGCTTGGGTTGCAAGAAATTCAACCCTAATTACCACTATAAATACACCCTAAACTTGATCAAAATAATCACAATCACAATCATTATCAAGTTCCAGTGGGCTACAAGTTCAGACCTTCAGAAGAAAAACTATTTCTTCACTACCTTCTCCCCAGACTGAACGGAGAGGACTATCCCAAAGGTGTTGTTCCTGACTGCAATCTCTACGGTACAAAAGAACCATGGGAAATATGGAGAGATTTCCACCACTCATCACCAGATGATCAAGAAGACATCTACGTCTTCACCACACTCAACAAGAAGACTCCAAACGGCTCTCGTTTCTGCCGAACAGTTGGTGCCGCCAGTACTGGAGTTTGGAAAGGAGAAGACTAGGGAAAGAAAATACGTGCTTGTGGGCGTGTTGTTTGTTTGTGCAAATAATCTCGCAGGAGAATATTCGCTTCTAGATCCTTCAACCTTCCATCTTCCTTCTCTCTCTTTCTCGGTTCTTGTAAAAAAGATTGGAGTAAATAGACCACACCCGGGAGGTGTTGGCCAAAGGCCCTCCGATGCCTAAGTTAGTTCGAGCGTTTATAGGAAAACAATAGCTAAGCAAAGGGTACGGAGTTGTATGTAGGGTGTAAACCGGGTGGCCGGAGCCGTGTGTGGTGGCCGGAGCCATATGGAGAAAATATGGAGAGTGGAAAGGGAGAGAGAGCTTCGGGTATTTTTCTCGGGCATTAGGAGTAGATTTTCTGAAGTACCTTGAATGATGAATGAGGTCGTCTATTTATAGGAGCCTCAGGGCTAGGGTTTCATAGGGATCGAGTCGGCTTTGATAATATCCGAATTAAATATATTATCTCTTAAGAAGATAATATCTGAATTAAATGATATTATCTTCTCTTTATTAGGATAATATCTTAATTAATGATATTATCTCTTTAAATAAAGATAATATCATATTAATTAAGATATTTATCCCAATTAATTAATTAGCCAGATAAACTGGTTTAATTAATTAATTTAAGAGATAATCTTCTTTTCCACGTGGCGTGCCTTGATTGGAGACAAAAATATATGCTCCCACAAATGCCCCCAGCTTCTGCATGGCGCTTGTGTGGCATGTAGGAGATGAAATTATTTTTTTCAGGTTCTCCAACTGTGTCTGGGCTTTATTATGTGAGTTAGACTCCTTCGCAGATCGGATTCCCAATTGGTGCAGGCTTCTGACTGTTGTTGGAGTTGGATTCCCAGTAAGAATGAGCTTGCGATTCCTTCTTGATCCGGGTTGTCCAACTTGTATAAATACAGGTTTTCTCTTCACTCTTTCTCACATCGCAAACTTAACTTCTCTACCTTCTGGCTTGAGAAAAATTTTGGAGAATTTGTACTGCTTGTTGAGGAGAGGAGTTGCCGTGCATCCCAAGTAAGTCGAGCCCGTAAAAATATATATGTACGTATATATATATTTTTTATTTTTGGCAGCAAGGAGATGCTCCAGCATGAGTTGCAATTCGTGAGCAATAGTTGACAAATAGCTGTGGAATTTGTGCTGGAATCGAATGGAGCATGAGGCGCATGCTGGTCTTGGAGCTACCTGGCCTGGGCTGGAGCAGATGCGCGCTGGGCCTGAAGCAAGAGCATGGAAGAGCCAAGCTCAAAGCAGAAGGAGGCGCTGGGCTTCGGAGTTGAGGCAGAAAAGGCGCTGGGCCTTGCGCGCGAAGGGCTTCCGTTGGGCAAGCAGGGTCCTCGTGCTGGGCCGTCGAGCTCAGGTTTGGGCCGAATGTGCGCTGGCGAGATGGGCTCAAGCTGGGGGTACGGTGGGCTTCTCGTGTTGGGCTGCTCGCGTTGGGCCTTTACAATTTTTTTTTTTATGCTGCCTTCTTCTTTTTTTTCTGCTGCTGCCTTTCTCTTTTTTTTTTTCTTTGGATTTTAACTTGTAGAATTTTCTTTTTGCAGCTATCCATTGACCAACCATGTCTTCCAGAGACGGTAGCAAGGCTCCAAGCTCTCAGGTGCCTTTGTATTTGTGGGGAGGCTCCGTAGTGCCTAGCAAGAAGTTCGTGGCCAATTTGCACCGCGTCACGACCGACGCTCAGTTCCAAAAATGGCGGGCTGCTTTCGCTTCTGCCATTCCAGATGACGTGTAGGTCAAGCTATTGAGGTCTCGGACTGATAACGATTCTTTCGAGGATGCGAATGATCCTGGTGCTAGGATCATTACCTTCCGTCCTTTTTATTTTTCCCTGGGCTTCAAATTCCCGCTGTCGAAGCTCTTCAAGGAGGTGTTCTGGGCCATGGGGTGTGCTCCGAGCCAGAGTACTCCCAACGTTTACCGGGCGATCATGTGTTTTGAGAATCTGAGTCGTTTCTTTACGCTGAAGTTGTCGATGTGAGAGTTCTTTTATTTTTTTGAAGTGAGGCACTTCGAGCAGTATGCACAAGTTTACTTCTACAGGTCCAGGCTGTTCGACGGTCTTAGTCAAGGAGATCACGCTTGGCATGACGACGTGTTGGAAGTCAGCGGACGGTGGGAGGGCGACGTTGGTGACGACCCCCTTGTTCCTATCACTTATTGCTATGGTGTGTCTTTTTGTGATTTATGATATGTTCCCTTTTTATTTGAGTTCCTTTAAGTGTGGCTGACTAACTTCTGTCTTCTGCTTGTAGTGAGTGACATCAGTAAACAATTGGAGCTTGGGCCTGACATGGCTAAGGTCCGTCTTGCTTTGAAATCCCCCGAAAGTTTCGTGAGTGGCGCTGGCTGTTGAGCGAGTATCGGGAGGAAGACGGTGGTCTGCCCCCTGCCGAGGATGTCGAGAGATGGAAGCAGAATGGTCCGGACCCTGATGATCTATCTGCTGAACAGGATGAGTGCTTTGCTGAACTCCCACCAAAAATGAAGGCCAATGTCAAGTCTTCAAGAACTCCAGCTACTTCTTTACGGGCGAGGAATGTGTCTCCATTAAGGAAGAAGCCAAGGCTCCCTTCTGCTGAGAAAACCCAAGTAGGAGCTATTCCCACGTCATCTGCCAGAGTCAAACATCTTGTTGGTGCAAATAGCAAGAAGGTTGGTGGTATGCGCAACATTAGGGATGTTCCCCTTAAGCCTCTTGCTGATGAGTTTGGAGATCGTGATCTGCTCTGTGAAGTAGTTCGTGCACGGTCCAGCTCACCCGTTGAGAAGCCAAGAGATGTTGATTTTCCTTTTCGAAGTTCGGGTCGTTTGCACCAGTCGAAGAGTGGAGGTCGATGTGCGAGGTCCGCTCATCCATCCAACCATCATGATCCAACTGTTGGGTCACAAGCGGTCAAGCGTGGAGTTGATTCATCGTCGTCAATTCCTTTGGAAGTAAGGTTGGCAGAGGCTAGAAAAGCAAGAGAGTCATCTGCTCGGGAAAAAGGTTCTTCTGCAACATCAACGACTAATCCAAAGGTGGACAAGCCTAGCCCTACAGGGGATGCGGGCGTGCCTAATCTGCTCAAGACGCACTTTCTATCAAGTCCATCTGCTTGCGCTGAGCTAGTTGATCAAGTCCGTCAGGCTGGAGATCTTGGTACTTTTTCAAGTCTTTCCTTGGAAAAACAAAGGGAAGCAATATTTCATCTGCTTTAAAAAGGAGTGGTTTTTGCTGCGAAGACCATTCGGAACTCGTCGTCTGCTGTTGCCCCCTCTTCTGCTCAGCTTAGTGAGTTGGAGAAGAAGAATGCTGAGCTGGCTAGCAAGCTTTCTGCCGAGCAGATTCGTTACAAGAAGAAGACGTCTGATTTGTGGGCGATGATATCTGAGCTGAAGAGTTCCCTTACTAAGAAAGATTCCGAGCTCAGCTCTTCTGCTGTTGACTTGGCAAGTCGAAAAGATGCTTATTTCCGCCTTAAGCGCAAGAATGCCGATATCTCTCATAGTTATGACAAGCTTTTGGCTAAATTTCATGCCTATCATAAGTCTGCTGAAGAATTCAAGTCCAAAGCTGTCATGGATGCGTACAAGTTGGGCTACTTGGACTACACAATTGGATATGATCCCTTTTATGCCATTGGAGATGAAGACATCGGGATGCTCTATCCTGACTTGCCCCCTATGCAAAGTGAGGAGGCTAATGCTGCGAGCACCGAATGAGTTGAAGAGCAGGTGGCTGAAGAGGCAGTAGCTGAAGAGGATGGAGCAGAGGATGATGCAGCTGATGAGGTGGTGGCAGACGTCATAGATCAGGCATGTGGAGCTACTGAGAGCGTGACTGATCAGGTGGACGCTGAAGAGGCTGCAGATCAGGGGTCTCTTGCTGGCGTTTCGGAGTAGACGAAGACTCCTTTAATTTTTTTCAGCTTTTGTAGTCTGCTCTTTATTTAGAATAATTTGTCCTGTTTTGACCATCTTCTTTTTGTTTGAACTTGGCCGATTGGTTACTTTGCTATGGAAATTTCAGTCTTTATTTTTTCAACTTCAATATTGTCTTGTGAACTGCTTGAGTAACCGGTTAGTGTCTTGCTGTGTATTTCCCTTGGGATTTTGGCAAAAGCCAAGGTCCCCCTTGATGGACTCCGGTCGTTGCCCTGCGTCTCCCTTAGGACGCTGCTTATGGACAACTCTTATGACTATCCTGCCCCCCCTAGGAAAAGGTTAGGAACCTGGATACCTCCCTTAAGAAATTCCTGACGCACCCTGCAACCCCCTTAGGATGCTGCTTTGTGGGCTGCATCTCCCGAATGACACTTTTGGACGTCGCCCTGCGTCTCCCTTAGGACGCTTTTTATGGACAACTTATTTGACTATCCTGCCTCCTTTAGGAAATGGATAGGAACCTGGATATTTCCCGCAGGAAGCATGGTGACCCCCTTTTAAGAAACTCCTGGCGCACCCTGCGTCTCTCTTAGGACGCTATTTTGCAGGCTGCGTCTCCCGAAGGACGCTTTTGGTCGTCGCCCTGCGTCTCCCTTATGACGCTTTTTATGGGCAATTGTTTGGCTATCCTGCCCCCCTTAGAAAACGGATAGGAACCTGGATACTTCCCTTATGAAATTCCTGGCGCACCCTACGTCTCCCTTAGGACGCTTCTTTGCGGGCTGCGTCTCCCGAAAGACGCTTTTGGTCGTCGTCCTGCGTCTCCCGAAGAACGCTACTTATGGGCAACTGTCTTTTGTTGTGGCACATTCTGGAATTTAAAGTAGTTGCTTCTCTTTTTCAGAAATGTGCAGTACTCAGTCGTCTGCTGGGGACTGAGCAGGTAGGAGGAAGCGTCATGGATAGTATCTTTGGAGGTGGTAGGCGTTCCATTGTCGTGGAATCTCCTTCCCTTCCATGGTGTTAAGCGTATAGCTTTCTCTGCCCCCGGACCGGCTGATTATGTAAGGGTCTTCCCAATTGGGTTTCATCTTTTGATATCCTTGTCTTTGTGCAGTGATAAAGGCCTTTCTTAGCACAAGGTCGCTTGGTTGAAACTGTCTGATCTTGGCTCTTTTGTCGTAGTAAGACTTCAACCGCTATTGATAGGAGGCGACTCGGACAATGGCCTTCTCGCGCTCGCCTTCAAGTAAGTCAAAGTTGAGTCTCATCTGCTCGGAGTTCTGCTCAATACTGCCCACTTCGATGCCTACAGAGAGGACAGTGATGTGAGGAGGAATGATCGTTTCAGTTCCATAGGCGAGGGAAAACGGGGTTTTGCCAGTTGATCTTCGCATAGTGGTAGGCGAGGGAAAACGGGATTTTGCCAGTTGATCTTCGCATGGTGGTGCGATAAGCCCATAGTACGCCAGGGAGCTCATCTACCCATTTTCCTTCGGCGCCTTCTAATCTTTTCTTTAGACAGTCCAATATTATTTTATTGGATGCCTCGGCCTGGCCGTTGCCTTGAGGATATCTCGGGGTAGATAGATGCTGCTTGATGCCATACTTTTTGAAGAAGGCAGTGATTTGCTTGCCAATGAATTGTGAGCCATTGTCGGTAACTAGTGATTATGGGCAGCCAAACCGGCAGATAATGTTTCTTCAGATAAATCGTTCCACATCATCTTCTTTAGTAGAGGATAGAGCTTCGGCCTCAATCTATTTAGTAAAGTAATCAGTGGCGACGATCATCATTTCTTTCTTGGCCGGTGCCGTTGGCATGGGGCCTACTAAGTCGATGGCCCATTGCATGAAAGGCCACGGACTATTCTGCGGATGGTAGATTTCGACATGCAGATTAGGAACTGGTTTGTACCGTTGGCAGCGATCACATCTTTTGACATATTCGGTGGAGTCATGGCGCATTGTAGGCCAGAAATAGCCTACGTTTAGAGCCTTCTGGGAGAGTGACCTGGCCCCAGAGTGGTTGCCACACTCACCGTCATGAATTTTGCAGAGGACCTCAAATGTTTGAGGATACTTTATGCAAGTTAGATGAGGGCCGGAGTATGATCTGCGAATGAGCTTGTCGCCCTGCATGTAATATCTTGCGGCTTTCTGTTGGACCTTCCTAGCTTCGGACTTATCCGTTGGCAGATTTCCATTCACTAAGTAGTCGATGATAGGGTCTTACCAGCTGGGGACTTCATCGATCTGCATTGAGTCGATTGGCTCTATTTCTTCGATGCTTGGTCGGTCAAGGTGTTTGACGGGGATGGAGCGTCTGAACTGGGTGTCCAACACTGATCCTAGGCTTGCCAACACATCTGCATGAGTGTTCTCTGCCCGTGGAACTTGTTGGATGGTGAAAGTAGGAAATTCTTTCAAAAGTCCTTGGACTTTGTTGAGGTACTGGATCATTCTTGGATGCTTTGCCATGTACTCGCCTGAGGCTTGATTCGTGATCAGCTGGGAGTCTGAGTAGATGGCCAATCTCTTGATCGTCAGTTCTTTTGCTAGGCGCAGTCCTGCGAGCAATGCCTCATATTATGCCTCATTGTTTGAAGTAGAAAAGCCTAGCGTGATGGCTTGTTCCAACAAGGCTCCGTCTGGGGTGATTATGACGACGCCTGCCCCTAATCCTTTGTGATTTGATGCTCCGTCTACATGCAATTGTCACATGTCGTTAGGTAGGTTTGAATCGGTAGGGGAGGTGTCGTCTGCTTTTTCCTTGCTTTTCGTGACCATCTTCTCTTCTTCGCCTGTCGGAGTAAACTCTACAACAAAATCTGCTAAAGCTTGGGCTTTTATAGCAGTCTTCGGCCGGTAGAGGAGGTCGTATTGATTGAGTTCGATAGCCCATTTCATAAGTCGTTGAGAAGCATCGGGGCTGTGGAGAATCGATCTCAAAGGAAATTCTGTCATGACAATTATCCGGTGTGCTTGGTAGTAGGGCCTTAGTTTTCTCGCGAAAACTACAAGCGAAAAAATGAGCTTCTCCATTTTCGGATAGCAGGTCTCTGCATCGAGGAGAGCTTTTGAAGTGTAGAATACCAGATGTTGTGCCCCCAGCTCTTCTCGGATGAGAGCTGAGCTGACAGTTGAGTCGGACACCGCCATATAGATGTACAAGTCTTCGCCTGGTATCGGTTTTAAGAGTAAGGGAGGTGAAGTGAGGTAGGTTTTCAAGTTTTGAAAAGCTACTTCGCACTCGTCATCCCACTTGTCCCTGTATCCTTTCTTCAAGGCTTTGAAAAATGGCCTGCACTTGTCGGTAGATCTTGAGAGGAATCGGTTGAGAGCTGCCGCCCTACCCGTTAGACTTTGTATCTCCTTTGTTGTGGCAGGTGACTTCATGTTAAGTATAGCCTTGATTTGATTTGGATGTGCCTCAATTCCTTTTTAGGTGACTAAGTATCCCAGGAATCGGCTGGACGAGACTCCAAACGTGCATTTGCTCGGGTTCAACTTCATGTCGTACTTTCGGAGTAGGCTGAATGCCTCGGCAAGGTTCTTGATGTGGTCTGCTCGCTCGGGAGCTTTGACTAGCATGTCGTCTAAGTAGACCTCCATAGTCTTGCCTATTTGCTCCTTGAAAATTTTGTTCACCAGCCTTTGGTAGGTTGCTCCAGCGTTCTTCAGCCCAAAGGGCATGACTTTGTAGCACTATGTACCTCTTTCGATGATGAAAGAGGTTTTAGCCTTGTCATCTTCATGCATCATGATTTGGTTGTAGCTGGAGTAGGCGTCCATGAAGCTTAGCAGTTGGTTGCCGGAAGTTGAATCGACGAGCTGATTAATTCTAGGCAGTGAAAAGTTGTCTTTAGGGCATGCCTTGTTGAGGTCGGTGTAGTCGACGCACACTCTCCACAGACCTTTATCTTTCTTTGTCACTAGAACAACGTTCGCCAGCCATTCTGTGTAAGTGACTTCTTCAATGAAACCAGCAGCTAGAAGCTTATTGATCACGGCTTCAATGATGGCAACCCGGTCGAGGGCGAAGTTGCGTCTCTTCTGCGCTACAGGTTTGATAGCTGGGTTGACGTGTAGGCGATGACAGATGATCTGGGGATCGATGCCAGGCATGTCAGATGGCGACCATGCAAATACGTCTTTGTTGTTCCGGAGGAAGGCTGCAAGCTCTATCTTTTCCTCATGGCTTAAGCGCGAGCCGATCCGCGCTTTTCTCTCTGGTTTGTTAGGATCATGGGGTACTAGCTCAACGTCCTCTTCGGGCTTCCATCCTTCTTTAGGAGGGACCTCCGGACGGATTCCCTCGACTTGGTCCTGATTCTTTGATTGCTATTGGGGAGTAGCTATTCCCTTTCCTTTCTGGTTTGCTCGGCCGTCAGGAACGGGATCTGCTTTCTCCTCTGCTTGTTCTACTCTCTTTATATCTGCCTGATTCACAGGGAGGAACTGTGTTTGTTTGCCTTTCTTCAGCCCTTGAGCTGAGCGTTTTCTTGCCATTGGCTGATCGCTATTGATCTGGCCGATACCGCCCCCAGGGATTGGGTAGCGAATCTTCTGATGTGTGGCAGAGGTAATGGCGTTGATCTGGCTGATCCATGGTCTGCCTAGAATGCCATTGTAGGGTGAGATTTCATCAATGACCATGAACGTTTGCTAGTTAATTACAGGTGGAGAGTAGACGTCGAGATCTATCGTGCCCATGGTAACCGTCGTTGCTCCATTGAAACCAGTCAGCGACTTGGCTAATTTATTGATCTTTGCATCTAAGCCCATCTGTTGGACGACTGCCAATTGTAGGATGTTGGCTGCACTGCCTTCATCTGCATGGATTCGGTCGACCATGGCCTGAGCGATTTGAATGCTGAACACAAGGGCGTCGCTGTGCGGTAGATCAAGGCCGATTAAGTCTTTCTTTTAGAAGCCGATCACGGGATCGTCTTCTGCCAGTGAGAGGCTAGTTGAGACTTGGGAGATCATAGTAGCCTGTTTGATCTTCCTCTTCTTTTCTTTGTTGGTCAGTCCAGACTCCTCGGAGTCGGCTAGGATTGTTTTAATCCTTATGACCTTCTGGGATGGCTCCTTGGCGGTATCGCGGTCTTCAATCTGCTAGATGGCCTGCTTCGCAATGAACTCCGTGCAGCGACCTTCCCTCACGAGTTATTCAAGATGCGCTTTCCAAGCAAAGCAATTATTCGTATTGTGCCCATGTGTCGCATGGAAGGCACAATATTTTCTGGTATCCCTCTTGTCTGGATCTCTTTTCACGGGTGGCGGTCTTTTTACCCAAGGTTTGTCCTTCACTTGAGCTAAAATTTGATGTATGGGGATGGAGAACTTGGTGTAGTTCTCTTTCGTCATAGCCTCTCTTTGTGGGCGTGGCCTGCCTTTGTCTTTGTCCCTGCTGCCAAGCCTGTTGCCTCTTTATTCTGCCCGCTTGGTTGGTCGATCTTCCTGCTCAGTGGACTTCTTCGCGGCGATTCGATCGTCATCCCAGAGTGCGTAGCGTTCTGCGGTAGCGAAGACCTTTGCCAGAGTCTGGCTGGGAGTGATAGTCAGCTCGCGATATAAGTCATGTTCTGCTGGAAGACATTTCTTGAATGCAGAGGATGCGATTTGGTCATCGCACCCTACGATGTTGGCCTTTTCTACTTTGAACCTCTTGATGTAATCTCGAAGGGATTCCTCGGGCTTCTTGCGCAGGTTGAACAGATGGTCAGGGTTCTTCTTGATCGTCCGATAAGAAGTGTATTCTTTAGTGAAGACGTAAGTAAGCTCCTTGAAGCTGTTGATCGACCCGGATAGCAGGGTATGGAACCAATCTTGAGCTGCTCCTCGCAAAGTCATTGCAAACACCTTGCACATTAGCTCGTCTTCGGCTTTGTAGAGGATCATAAGGCTCTTGAAATGCTTCAGATGACTTTTGGGGTCGGAATCGCCTTTGAAGCATGTGAAAGAGGGCGTTGAGAATTGTTTCGGGGGAGCAGCCTGTTCGATTTTAGCGGTGAAAGATGAGGAGTTTGCTCGGTCTACCTCAATGCGTAGTGCATCTTCGAAATTTCCGCCAATCTTTAAGTCTCGAAGTCGGTTATTCACAAGCTTCTCAACGTCTTTTGCACGCATGGCTAGTCGGTCACGTTGATGACCATCGCGATTTAGACGATGCTGATTGACTTTCTCATTGGCTTGCGAGGGTCGACCTTCTCGGTTACGCTGTCTAGGCGGCGTGTTGGTGAACTGCACTTCTGAGGGATTTCCAGTAGTTTGGCGATGAGAATTGGTTCTTCGAGAGCGAGTAGCGGTGCTCCTTTATTCACAGTCCTCATTGTGATGATTGTCGAGTTGACCTCCCTGGGGGCCTATCCTTTCGTGAATATTTCTCTATGAGCGGGCAGCGGAGCGCCTTTCTTCTCGATCCTCGTCCCAATGGCCATCAAGTTGACCTCCCTGGGAGCCTAGCCTTTCATGAATGCCTTCTTGCGGGCCCAGGCGAGCGTGGATGTCAGGTCTTGGGCCTAGCCTATCGCGTACGTTGGTCCTTAAATTCAATCTAGACTGGAAACTTCGTCTACTCTGAGTGTGGCTTGCGGATGCTTGCGACATGTCGGCGAACTGATCGCGTTGTTACGCATTTCCTTGTCCGCTTACTCCTACTCGACCTGCTTGGTTCCCGCCGAACTGCCTATCGGCGCGTTCGTTTATCCTTCTCTCTTCGCCCTGTTGTCCAAGGCCAAGGTTTTGAGCCAAGTTTATTTGGTTGAGGAGCTGCCTCATCAAATTGTTTTGGTCGTCCATTCTCTAAGTTAGCTGGTCAACACTCAGATTAAGGTCTACTTGACTTCGTAGATCGGGATGAGAGAAATGTATGGAGCCCAATTGCACATGGGCTAGGGTTTCATTGGATGTGTAGGCGGGAGCGTGCGTCGAGCGTGGAGGCAATGGAGGGAATGCTTGAAGTTGCTCAAAGATTGGGCCAAAGTCGGCGGTGGTAGTAAGCCCACCTTGATGTGAGGTTCCACCATGCTCAGCCGCGGTGCTATGAAGGTGGCTACATTCGGCCACGGGGCCTTGAGATGGTACGACGGCAGCAGAGGCCGGTGCGGTGGTCCTAACTGCGAGTCTGGCGGGTGGCACGGTGGTTCCAGTCACACGGGGCAGCTGCTATGGTGCGACAACAAGGGTTTGTTGTGGGTTCATGGCGGTGAGAGATGGTTGAGCCACCATGTCGATCGCTGGATCGTGGGAGGAGTAGCTTTGGGCCGTCACGGATTGAGCCATAACGGCGGTTTTGCTCCTCGTGCGCTTGCTTCCAACCATGGTTGTTTGGAAGGCTTCAGTGGATTGGAAAATAGGAAGAACGGATTCCTTGAGCACACGTTGAGTATAACTCGTGCTCTCAATGAAAGCACCAAATGTTTGTACAAATAATCTCGCGGGAGAATATTCGCTTCTAGATCCTTCAACCTTCGATCTTCCTTTTCGCTCTTCCTCGATTCCTGTAAAAAGGATTGGAGTAAATGGACCACACCTGGGGGGTGATGGCCAAAGGCCCTCCGATGCCTAAGTTAGTTCGAGCGTTTATAGGAAAACAATAGCTAAGCAAAGGGTACGGAGTTGTATGTAAGGTGTAAACCGGGTGGCCGAAGCCGTGTGTGGTGGCCGGAGCCGTGTGGAGAAAATATGGAGAGCGGAGAGGGAGAGAGAGCTTCGGGTATTTTTCTCAGGTATTAGGAGTAGGTTTTCTGAAGTACCTTGAATGATGAATGAGGTCTTCTATTTACAGGAGCTTCGGGACTAGGGTTTCGTAGGGATCGAGTCGGCTTTGATAATATCTGAATTAAATATATTATCTCTTAAGAAGATAATATCTGAATTAAATGATATTATCTTCTCTTTATTAGGATAATATCTTAATTAATGATATTATCTCTTTAAATAAAGATAATATCATATTAATTAAGATATTTATCCCAATTAATTAATTAGCCAGATAAATTGGTTTAATTAATTAATTTAAGAGATAATCTTCTTTTCCACGTGCCGTGCCTTGATTGGAGACAAAAATATATGCTCCTACATTGTCGGCATTAGAAAAAGATTTCGGTACATGAACCCTGACTTGCCCCATGATGACTGTTGGATCATGCTTGAGTTCCAGCTTGATGAATTTCTACTGCAAGTGCCAAACAAAGAGACAATTGTTCTTTGTCTTGTTAGAAAGAAAGAAACAACGGCAAAAGCAAGTTAGAAGAACGACAAAATCATGAAGACGTGCCTCCTGTGGGAACTTAATTAAATCAAACCCTACGTCAAATAATTCCTTTCATTTGGGGATTATTTGACCTAATTGGGAATTAATCAACCTAATTGGGAGTTACTCAATTTAATTAGAAATTACCCAATTAAATTGAACGTTACCTAATTAGGTTGAGAATTGATTTGGTTAATTACCACGATTCCCAATTAAATGAGGAGTTACATAATTGCATCAGGATTTGATTTGATACCTACCACAATTAGGGATTTGATTTACCCTAATAAATCAAATCCCTAATTAATTAAATCAATTCCAAAAAGGGGAGGAATAATTCTCTTCCATCTACGGAATTATTCATCTGAAACTCTAGCCTCCAAGACAACTATAAAAGCATAGACAGACACAAGGGTTGAGGTACGTCAGAATTACTACTAAAACTCTGCAGAAAATTTCTCTCAAACCCTGGCCACCTCTTTTCTCTCTCTTTTACATAAGACTCCGGCCGCCCGGTTTACACATTAAACACATTTCGTACCCTATTTTAGCTATCATTTCTCTACGGATCGATTGAACTGACTTAGGCATCTGAGGGCCTTTGGCCCACACCCTCCGGGTGTGGTCCTCTTATTTGTTTCTATTTTGCAGGGAGAAAGAGGCGGCAAAGAAGAAAGAGGAATCTTTCGAACCGAATATTCTTGTGGGGAAATTTGCTCCCACAAATTGGTGCTTTCATTGAGATCACGAGTTATACTCAACGCATACTCAAGGAATCCGTTCTCCCTATTTTTCAATCCATCGCAGCCTTTCAAAAAACCATGGTTGGAAGCAAGAAGACGAGAGGCAAAACCACCGCGATGGCTAGATCAGCAACGGCCCAAAGCCATTCCACCCACGATCCAGCGATCGACATGGTGGCACCACCACCTCTCACCATCGTGCCACCTACCGGACCTCCAGCTGAGACCACCGCACCAACCACCGCCGACGAATATGGTGGAACCTCCCATCAAGATGGGCTCGTTACCACTACTGACTTAGGCCCGGTCTTGGAGCAACTTCAAGCATTCCCTCCATTGCTTCCACGCTCGACGCGCGCTCCCGCATACACCTCCCATGAAAACCTAGCCCGTGTGCAGTTGGGCTCCACACACTTCTCTCATCCCGATCCACGAAATCAAGCAAACCTTAATCTGAGAGTTGACCAGCTAGCTCTGAGAATGGACGACCAAAGCAATCTAATGAGGCAGCTCCTCAATCAAATAAGCTTTGCTCAAAACCTTGGCCTTGGACAACCGGATGAGGAGAGAAGGATGGACGAACGCGCCGGTAGACGACTCGACGTCTGCGCCCGCTTGGGCCCTCAAGGAAATGTGCATCAAAGGCTAGGCCCCCAAGGAGGTTAGCTAGACAACCATCGCAACAAGGATAGTGAAGAAAGGCGTTCAGCTTTCTACTCACAGAGAAGCGTTCTCAAAAGGCTAGGCCCCCAGGGAGGCCAGTTGAATAACCCTCACAATGAGGACCATGAGGAAAAATGCTCCGTTACTCACTCTCGAAGAACCGATTCTTGTCGACAAGCTACAGAGAATCTTTCGTAGGCGCAGTCCACCAACACTCCACCTAGGCAGCGCAGGCGAGAAGGTCGACCCTCGGAGGACAATGAGGAAGTCAATTAATATCGTGGAGGTCGCCAACATAACCGACTAGCAATGTGTGCAAAAGACGTTGAGAAGCTCGTGAATGACCGACTTCGAGACTTGAAGACCGGAGGAAACTTCGAGGATTCACTACGTAAGGAGATGAACCAGGTGAACACTACGCCTTTCACCCTCGATATCGAGCAGGCCGCTCACCCAAAACGATTCTCGACACCCTCGTTCTTACACTTCAAAGGGGATTCCGATCCCGAAAGCCACTTAAAACACTTCAAAAGTGTTATGATCCTCTACCAGGTTAACGACGCGCTTATGTGCAAGGTATTTGCGATGACCTTGAGAGGAGCAGCCCAAGACTGGTTCCACACCCTACCATCCGGGTCGATCAGCAGCTTCAAGGAGCTAGCTTACGTCTTCACCAAAGAATACACATCTTACCGGACAATCAAGAAGAACCCTGACCACTTGTACAACCTGCACAAGAAGTCTGACGAATCTCTTCGAGACTACATCAAGAGATTCAAGGCAGAAAAGGCGAACATTGTAGGATGTGACGACCGAATCGCGTCCTCTGCTTTCAAGAAAGGCCTTCCAACTGAGCACGACTTGTTCTGCGAGTTGACTATCACTCCCAGCCAGACTCTGGCATAGGTCTACGCGACTGCAGAACGCTACGCGCTCTGGGATGACGATCGAATCGCCTCAAAGAAGTCCACAAAGCAGGAAGATCAGCCAACTAAGCGGGCAGACCAAAGAGGAGACGGATTTAACAACATGAAAAAAGAAAAGCACAGGTCGTACCCACAAGGGGAGGCTACAGCAGGAGAAAACTACACCAAGTTCACCATCCCCATACATCAAATCTTAGCCCAAGTGAATAACAAACCTTGGGTAAGAAGACCACCACCCTTGAAAGGAGATCCGGACAAGAGGGAAACTAACAAATACTGTGCCTTCCATGGGACGTATGAGCGTACTACGAACAACTGCTTTTCTTGGAAAGCGCACCTTGAAGAACTCGTGAAAGAAGGCCACTGCACTGAATTCATTGCGAAGCAGGCTATCCAACGGATTGAGGATCGAGACACCGCCAAGGAGCCGCCTCAGAAGGTCATAAGGATTAACACAATCCTAGCCGACTCCGAGGAGTTTGGGCTAACCAGCAAGGAAAAGAAGAGGAAGATCAAACAGGCCATTGTGATCTCCCAAGTCTCGACCGACCTTCCACCAGCAGAAGACGATCCTGTGATCGGCTTCCAAAAGAAAGATCTGATAGGCCTCGACATGCCACATAACGATGCCCTTGTCGTCAGCATTCAAATTGCTCAGGTCATGGTCGACCGAATCCACGCAGACGATGGCAGCGCAGCCAATATCCCACAACTAGCGGTCATCCAACAGATGGGCTTGGAGATAAAGATCAACAAATTAGCCAGCTCACTGACTGGCTTTAATGGTGCAACAATGGTTACCATAGGCACGATAGACCTCGACGTCTACTCGCCACCTGTAATCAGCTCACAAACATTCATGGTCATTAATGAGGTCTCACCCTACAATGGCATCCTGGGTAGACCATGGATTGGCAAGATCAACACCATCACCTCCGCCACACATCAGAAAATTCGGTATCCAATCCCTGGGGGCGGTGTCGGCCAAATCAACAGCGATCAAGCAATGGCGAGGAAATGCTCCGCCCAAGGGCTGAAGAAAGGCAAACAAACGCAGTTCCTCCCCATGAGCCAAGCAGATCTGGAGGAGGTTGATCAACCGAATCTTGCTATCTTATAGCAATCAAAGCGTCAGGACCAAGCAGAGAAATCCGCCCAGAGGTCTTTCCTGAAGAAGGATGGAAACTCGAGGAGGACGTCGAGTTAATACCCTTGGATCCTGACCAACCAGATAGGAAAGCACGGATCGGCTCGCGCTTAAGCCCAGAAGATAAGGTGGAGCTTACCACCTTCCTCCAGAGCAACAAAGACATGTTCGCATGGTTGCCGTCATACATGTCTGGCATCGACCTGAACATCATCTGTCACCGACTCCACGTCAACCTCGCATGCAAGCTAGTGGCGCAGAAGAGACGCAACTTCGCACCCTAGCGAGTCGCTATCATCGAAGCTGAGATTGACAAACTCCTAGCTGCCGGCTTCATCGAAGAGGTCTCCTACTCAGAGTGGCTTGTCAACGTTGTTCTGGTGGCAAAACAAGAAAAGGGCAAATGGAGAGTTTGCGTCGATTACATAGACCTCAACAAAGCATACCCTAAAGACAACTTCCCATTGCCGAGAATCGACTAACTCATGGATTCCACTTTTGGCAATCAGTTGCTCAGCTTCATGGATGCCTACTCCGACTATAACCAAATCCTGATGCACGAGGATGACAAGGCGAAAACTTCTTTCATCATTGAGAGAGGGACTTACTGCTATAAGGTCGTGCCCTTTGGGCTGAAGAACGCCGGAGCAACCTATCAAAGGCTCGTGAATAAAATCTTCAAGGAACAAATCGGCAAAACTATGGAGGTCTACGTGGATGACATGCTGGTCAAAGCCCCAAAACGTGCAGATAACATCGGAAATCTTGCCGAGTCATTCAGCTTGCTCCGTCAATATCGCATGAAGTTGAATCCAAGTAAATGCACGTTTGGTGTATCCTCCGGTCGATTCTTGGGATACCTAGTCACGCAACGAGGTATCGAGACACACCCATATCAAATCAAAGCCATTCTCTAGATGAAGTCACCCTCCACGGTGAAAGAGATACAAAGTCTGACAGGCAGAGCAGCGGCCCTCAACCGATTCCTCTCGAGATAAACCGACAAGTGCAGACCATTCTTCAAAGCTTTGAAGAAAGGACAAAGAGACAAATGGGATGAGGAGCGCGAAGTAGCTTTCCAGAATCTGAAGACTTACCTCACCTCACCTCCCCTGCTCTCAAAGCCAGTCTCTGGCGAGGACTTGTTCGTATACCTGGCAGTGTCCAACTCAGCTGTCAGTTCAACTCTCATCCGAGAAGAGCTGGGGGCCTAACATCCGATATTTTACACTTCAAAAGCTCTCCTCGATGCAGAGACTCGCTACCCGAAATTGGAGAAACTTATTTTGGCTCTTGTAGTTTCTGCGAGAAAGCTGCGACCCTACTACCAAGCTCATCGAGTCATCGTCATGACCGACTTTCCTTTGAGATCAATCCTCCACAGCCTTGATGCTTCTCAGCGACTCATGAAGTGGGCTATAGAGCTAAGCCAATATGACTTCCTCTACCGGCCAAAAACTGTAAAAAAGCCCAGGCTTTAGCAGACTTCGTCGCAAAATTCACCCTATCAGCCGAAAAAGAGAAGTTGGTCAACCAAAAGAAAGAAAGTTCAAAAGCAGACGGGACCTCCGCAGAACCTAGCCAACCCAGAGACGTGTGGCAGTTGGGCGTAGACGGAGTGTCGAACCAAAAAGGAGCTGGAGCAAGAGTCGTCATCACCACCTCAGATGGAACCCTGTTGGAGCAAGCTATTATGCTTGGCTTCCCGGCCTTGAACAACGAGGCAGAATACGAGGCATTACTCGCCGGCCTATGCTTGCCAAAAGAGCTCGCAATCAAAAAGCTAGCCATCTACTCAGACTCACAATTGATTACGAATAAAGCCTCAGGTGAATACATGGCGAAGCACCCAAGGATGATCATTTACCTTGACAAAGTCCAAGAGCTGTTGAAGGCATTTCCCACCTTCACCATCCAACAAGTGCCCTGGGTAGAGAATGCACATGCAGACGCACTGGCAAGCCTAGGGCCAGCGCTGGATACTCAGTTCAGATGCTCCATCCCGGTCGAACACCTTGACCGACCAAGCATTGAAGAAATAGAGCCGATTGATACCATGCAGATTGACGAGGACCCCAGTTGGCAAGACCCTATCATTGACTATTTGATGAATGAACACCTGCCAACGGACAAGTCTGAAGCTAGAAAGGTCCAGCAGAAGGCCGTGAGATACTACATGCACGGCAACAAGCTCATCCGCAGATCATACTCTGGCCCTCATCTCACCTGCATAAAGTACCATCAACCACTCTGGGGGCAAGTCGCTCGCCCAGAAAGCTCTAAACATATGCTACTTCTAGCCTACCATGTGTCACGACTCCGCTGAATATGTCAAGAAATGTGATCGCTGTCAGTGATACAAACAGATCCCTAACCTGCCTACCGAAGTTTATCATCCGCAAACAGTCCATAGCCGTTCATGCAATGGGCCATCGACCTAGTGGGTCCTTTGCCACCAGCGCCCGCCAAGAAAGAAATGATGATCGTCGCCACCGACTATTTTACTAAATGGATTGAGGCCGAAGCTCTATCCTCTACTAAAGAAGCCGATGTGGAGCGATTCATCTGGAGAAACATCATATGCCGGTTTGGCTGCCCACAATCGCTAGTTACCGACAATGGCTCACTGTTCATTGGCAAGCAGATCACCGCCTTTTTTGCGAAATACAAGATCAAACAACACTTGTCCACCCCGAGGTATCCACAAGGAAATGGACATGTCGAGGCATCCAACAAAGTCATATTGGACTGCTTGATGAAAATGCTGAAAGGCACCTAAGGGAAATGGGTGGATGAACACCCCGGAGTACTATGGGCTTATCGCACCACCAAGCGAAGATTGATTGGTGAAACTCCACTCTCCCTCGCATATGGAACATAAGGGATCATACCACCTCACATCATTATCCTCTCCATAAATATTGAGGTGGGCAGTGTTGATCAGAACTCCGAGCAGATGAGGTTCAACCTCAACTTACTTGAGGGCAAGCGTGAGAAGACCATTATCCGGGTCGCCTCCTATCAGTAACAGTTGAAGTCTTACTACGACAAAATAGCCAAGGTCAGACAATTTCAACCAGGCGACCTCATGCTAAGGAAGGCTTTCATCACTACACAAAGGCAAGGGTCAAAAAAGATGAATTCCCACTAGGAGAGCCCTCAACAGTTGCCTAAAGCAGCGTCCTTAAAGAGATGCAGGGCAACAACCAGAAGCGTCCTTCGAGAGACGCAGGGTGCGCTAGGAATTTCCTAAGGGAGGTATCCAGGTTCCTATCCGTTCCCTAAGGGGGCAGGATAGTCACACAGTTGCCCATAAGAAGCGTTCTAAGGGAGACGCAGGACGACGACTAAAAGCGTCCGTTTGGAGATTCAGCCCTCTAAAAAAGCGTCCTTCGGGAGACGCAGGGTGCGCCAGGAATTTTCTAAGGGAGATATCCAGGTTCCTATCTATTTCCTAAGAGAGGCAGGATAATCACACAGTTGCCCATAAGGAACGTCCTAAGGGAGACGTAGGGTGACAACTAAAAGCATCCGTTTGGAGACGCAGCTCGCTCAAAAAGGGTCCTAAGGGAGACGCAGGGTGCTCCAAGAATTTCTTAAAAGGAGGTCTCCATACTTCCTGCAGGAAATATCCAGGTTCCTATCCATTTCCTAAGAGAGGCAAGATAGTCATGTAGTTACCCATAAACAGCGTCCTACGGGAGCTCAAGGGGGACCCTGGTGCTCGCCAATTTCCTAAGGAGAATCATCCTACGGGATGTGCAGAACACACCCAGAGTCCCTCAAAGGGGACCCTGGTGCTCGCCAACTTCCTAAGGGGAATCATCCTACGGGGTATGCAGTGCATGCCCGGAGTCCTTCAAGGGGGACCCTGGTACTCACAAATATCTAAATGAGGATGTGCAATCAAAACACAGGTTGGTTACTCAAGCAGTTCACAAGTCAAATATGCAAATTGAAGTTGGAAAATGTAACTGAAATTTCCATAAGAAATAGACCAATCGGTCAAGTTCAACAAAAAGAAGATGGTCAAATAAGACCAGTTATTCTAAACAAAAAAATAAACTACAAAAGCTGAAAAGAAATAAAAAAGAGTCTTCGTATACTTTGAGATGCCAGCAGAAGACCTTTAAGCTACATCCTCTTCAGCATCCACCTGACCAGTTACGCCTTTAGCAACTCCATCTGCCTGTACCATGACATTTGCCATCATCTCATCTACTGCATCCACCTCTGTTTCATCCTCTCCGGTTACCTGCTCTTCAGTTCCCCCTTCCAAAGGGGGTGAGTCGGGGCAGAGCATCTCGATGTCTACATCGTCAATCACATACAAGGAATCAGTCCCATCTGCGCAATGCAGGTAGCCCAACTTGTACGCATTTATGGTGGCTCCAGACTTGGATTCTTTAGCAGAGTTATGGTAGGCATGAAAACTAGCCAGGAGTTTGTCATAGCTAAGGGAGATGTCAGCATTCGTATGCTCAAGACAAAAGAAGGCATCTTTTCAACTAGCCAAATCAGCAGCGGAAGAGTTGAGCTCAGAATCCTTCTCGGTAAGGGAGCTTTTCAGCCCAGATATCATCTCCCTCAAATCAGATGTCTTCTTCTCGTAACGGGCCTACTCTGCAGAAAGCTGGCTGGCCAATTCAGCATTCTTCTTCGCCAACTCGCTAAGCTAGGTAGAAGAGGGGGCAACAGCAGATGAGTTCTGAATAGTCTCAGCAGCAAAAATCAGTCATTTTTGAATCAGATGGAATGTCGCTTCCCTTTGTTTTTCAAGGAAAGGCATGAGAAAGTGCCAAGATCGCCGGCTTGACGGATGTGATCAACCAACTTAGCACAGGAGGACGAGTTTGATAGGAAGTTCGTCTTGGGCAGATCAGATACGCATGCATCCCCTACAGAGCTAGACTTGTTCACCTTAGGACCAACTGCCGACGTTGAGGAAGAACCCTTAACCCGAGCAGATGACTCTCTCATCTTCTTAGCCTCCGCCAACCTCATCTCCAAAGGAGTCAATAATGCTGGATCATGAGCAGACCTCCCGTTTCGATATCTATCTTTTTACCGATGCAGACGACTCGAGCTTCTATGAGGAATGTCTACATCTCTTTGACGCTAGGCAGAACTAGGTCGGGCACGAGCCGCTTCACGAAACATATCATGGTTTTCGATCATGTCAGCAGGAGGCTCGGGCAGAACACCCCGAGTATCGCGCATACCACCAACCTTCGTGCTATCTGCACCCATGAGATGCTTGACCCTGGCAAATGATGAGGGAGCAACCCCACTTGAGTCTTCTCAGCAGAAGGGAACCTTGGTTTCTTCCTCGATGGAACCCATCCTTTGCGTGTGAAGAAGTAGCTTCGCTTCTTGAAGATTTGGCAGTAGCCTTTCTCTTTGAGAGAGATTCAGCAGAACATTCTTCCTGTCCGCCAAGCAGATCATCAAGGTTAGGACCGTTCTGCTTCCACCTTTCGACATCCTCGGCAGGGGGCAAACCACCGTCTTCCTCCCGGTACTCACTCAACAGCCAGCGTCACTCGAAAAACCTTAGAGGGATGTTCAAAGCACGACGGACCTTAGCCATGTCTAGTCCAAGCTCCAATTGCTTGCTGATGTCACTCACTACAACTAGAAGACAGAAGTTAGTCAGCCACACTTCAAGAAATTCAAATAAAATGAGCATATCAAATCGTAAAGAGACATACCATCGCAATAGGTGATAGGAACAAGTGGGCCGTCACCGATGTCGCCCTTCCACCATCCGCTGACTTCCAACACGTCGTCATGCCAAGTGTGATCCCCTTGACTAAGACTGTTGAACAGCTTGGCCTTGTAGATGCGAACTTGGGCATATCGCTCAAAGTGCCTTACTTCAAAAAAATAAAAGAACTCTCGCACCGTCAACTCCAACATGAAGAAACAACTCAGATTCTCGAAGCACATGATCGCCCGGTAAACGTTGGGAGTACACTGGCTTGGAGCACACCCCATGGAGCAGAACACCTCCTTGAAAAGCTTTGACAGCGGGAATTTTAAGCCCAAGGGGAAGTAAAAAGGACAGAAGGTAATGATCCTAGCATCAGGATCACTCACGTCCACCAAGGGCTCATTATCAGTCCGAGACTTCAATAGCTTGACCTGCATATCATCTAGAATGGCAGACGCATAAGCGGCCCGCCACTTCTGAAACTGAGCATAAGTCGTGACGCGATGCAAGTTGGCCACGAACTTTTTTGCTATGCACTATAGAGCCTCCCCATAAATACAAAGGGACCTGAGAGCTTGAAGCCTTGCTACCATCTCCGGAAGACATGGTTGATCAACGGGTAGCTGTAAAAAGAAAAAAAATTCTACAAGTTAGAATGCAAGAAAAAATTGCAAAGCAGAAAAAAAAAAAAAAAAAAAGGGCAGCAGCAGCAGCAAAAAAAAAAGAAGAGAATTTGAGCTGTTTGGATTAGCCCGAGTCGAAAGGTGGTAGCCCAACAGGTGCTCTAGCGCAGGGCCCAAGTCGCTCCAACTCCAGCCAGAGCGCAGCCCAGCTCGCGCATGCAGCCCAGCAGCAGACGCGGCCCAGCTCGCGCCTCCAGCCCAACGCACATCCTGCCAGGCCCGCGACTCCACTCCAGCTCTCCCATGCCCGTGCAGCGCACGAGGCCCATTCCTTCCGCCTGGCCCGCATGCTCCAGCACTAGCTCATATGGCCAGCTTGCCTAGCGCAAGCCCACGTGGCATGCTGGCCCAATTCTGTTCAACTCCAATGCAGGGCCTAGCGCCACCTTGTTCCAGCTCCTGGCCTAGAGCCTCCAGACCTCCAATGCGAACCTATTACATGCGTGCTCAAGCCTGCCAGCCACCCAACGTCTCCAGCCATGCTTCAAGGCATAGTCTCGCACCCCTTTCAGCTCCCCTCATCGACTAAAAGGCATGGTCCAAGCTGCCAAAAGTCAGAGACACAAAAAAAAAAAATACAACCCAAGTCTAATTACCTTGGGTGTGCGGTGAAGACAAGAACTCAAAAAGGACGGGAAAAATTCTCCAAAGTTTTCTCTCTCTCACTAATGAAATCGGAATGGATTTTGGATGTGAAGAATAAATTGGAGGAGCCCTACATTTATAAGGATAAAAATTCCTTGACCTACAAGGAATCGCAAACTCTTTCCAACTTGGGAGTTCATAAAATTAGCAAGTCAAACAACTCCTCTACTCGGGAGCCCAAGTCCACGAAGGAAGCCCAGTTACAGCTGGACAGCCCATTGGATAATTTACATCTCCTACATGCCACCACGCGCCATGCAGAAGCTGAGGGGCATTTGTGGGAACCTAATTAAATCAAACCCTAGGTCAAATAATTCCTTCCATTTGGGGATTATTTGACCTAATTGGGAATTAATCAACCTAATTGGGAGTTACTCAATTTAATTGGGAATTACCCAATTAAATTGAACGTTACCTAATTAGGTTGAGAATTGATTTGGTTAATTACCACGATTCCCAATTAAATGAGAAGTTACCTAATTGAATCAGAATTTGATTTGATACCTACCACAGTTAGGGATTTGATTTGCCCTAATAAATCAAATCCCTAATTAATCAAATCAATTCCAAAAAGGGGAGGAATAATTCCCTTCCATCTACGGAATTATTCCTCTGGAACCCTAGCCTCCGAGACAACTATAAAAGCATAGCCACACACAAGGGTTGAGGTACGTCAGAATTACTACTAAAACTCTGCAGAAAATTCATCTCAAACCCTAGCCACCTCTTTTCTCTCTCTCTTTTACATAAGGCTCCGGCCGCCCGGTTTACACATTAAACACATCCCGTACCCTATTTTAGCTATCGTTTCTCTACGGATCGATTGAACTGACTTAGGCATCGGAGGGCCTTTGGCCAAAACCCCCCGGGTGTGGTCCTCTTATTTGTTCTAGTTTGCAGGGAGAAAGAGGCGGCGAAGAAGAAAGGGAAATCTTTCGAATCGAATATTCTTGTGGAAAAATTTGCTCTCACACCTCCCCGTGGAAAAATCCAAGCCCAGCATATGCATGATGATCAGCAGCAGCATATTGGCCCAAGTACTTATGATCAACTTAGGGTTTTGGAAGATTACCTTATGAACGATGTGGAGGGTGAACATGACATGATTAATCCAACTTTGCTTGCACAGTACGATCAGCAGGAGCATCTTGGCACAAGTACTGATGATCAACTAGTTAGGTTTTTAGAGGATTACCTTGTGAACGATGTCGAGCAAAATTAATTCCTTTTTTGTAATTCCTCCTTATTTGGAATAATATTTCGTACAAATTGTTGACATTTTTTTTTTTTCGGTTAGAAAAGTTTGTAGTTGAACATGCATACATGTCCATAAATAATTAAATAATTTGGGAGCAATTAATATTTTTTTCTTAATTTTCAAGTACTATATTCGCGTAAACTTGTGTATTGGTTCTTTTAATTAATGTATTTTTATATAGTAGTTAGGTTAAGCAATACTCTCTATATATTATATATACATGTGCGTGTATGTATATAATATGTTTGAATTGATTGGGAACAATGATACAAGTTTGCATGAGTACCACATAACTAGGCAGCCTGATACAATATGGGTTGGAATAATTTTCTTAACCAAAAAAAATGATGAGCAAATGCAGAAGAAAAATTGTTGTTTGTATTCCTAGGGAAGAATAACAAATTAATCAGAGAAAAGAAAATTATTAGAAAGAAGATTATGAAGAGAACGCAGGCAATAGCGGACCCATGAAATTTTTTTTTGTAGAGATATTTTATAATCAGGAAGTTTTGGGCTAATTAATATTATATATGGTAGGATTATATATATTTTTTTTATAGTAACAACATGGGTTAAGTTTGTACCACATGGTCCAGTGTATACACCACTCGAATAATGTTTGAACTCTTCTGCTTATGCATCAATATATACTCAAACTGGCTGGTTTGCAACAGCCTGCAATAGAGCACTTTCGTTGTTTTTAAGCACTTGCTCATAACCCAATTACGGTTATAGCACCAGAGAAAGCATTCAAATCAACCATGCAACCGCCACCATCTACAGCCTCATAAGGGTAGCCATCTTCAGTTGACAGGCTTCTGTTGCTTTGGATCATGAATTCAAGGGCTTTGTCCACATAACCACCACGACAGCCATCACAACTTCAGTACTAGTTCCATAATTGATAATCTCTTGTTCTGATAGCGAAATTAAGTTTCATGTTTTGAGACAGTTAAGGCCTTCTACGGTTGCCACCGATCGCATAACGCATCGCAAATTGTATAAGCTATCATATCGCATAAGCATCAACGTGTTGTCGCGTAAGCTATTTGGGAATATGAATAATATAGCTTTAAATAAATTAACACAAAATGTAACGACCCGGTCCTAAATGAATTAGTAAATACTAATTTATTCAGAGAAAATACCATTTTGCCCCTAGAATATTTTATTAGGTTTAAAGTTGACTTTTTGACTGGAAAGGAATTTGGGTATTTCGACTATACCATTGCGTAGAGCACGGCGAGATAAGTCCGTAGACATGTGGTGGGCTCGAATCGGAGTTGTAATGAGAGAGATACGATCAAAATACCCTCAGTGGCATAACCGTAATTTTGACAAAAAGGGTTTGATAAAATCTGATTTCTCTCTCTCTCTCTCTCTCTCTCTCTCTCTCTCTCTTCGGAACTCCGGCCACCAGCCACGGCTGCAGTCGGGACCGGTGCCAAAAGGACCTGCTCAGCCTCGGCGTCACGACCCGACCCTTCTCCGACATCGGCCGCCGCTCCAGCCGCCGACAAAAGGTGATCTTAGGCCAGTTTTCGCTCAAACATCGCCGGCTCCGATCTCTCTCCTCCGGTCACCATTGTTGGCCATAAAGGTATGGAAATTCATCCATTCTTCATAATCTAGTTGATGGTTGGGTAGGATTGCATCGATTTTGAGCGTAGGTAGCTTGATTTTCGAATTGGATTTTGGCCGGTTTTGGGATCACTATTCCGGCCACTTCCGGTCAATTTTTGGGGTAAGTCCAAGAACAAAAGTGGTTCCAAATAGGGTGTTATACCTAGGATAGGAGTATTGAGCCGTGATTTTGAGATTTTCCGGCGATACATAATCGCTTTAGACACCCACGCGCAGCCGGCCGATGTGGCGGCGCGTGGGCACTGTAGAAAAGGGGCATTGTGTCCCGATGCAATCCTTATTGTCCCGAGGGCATCAGTGTGCTCGGATTTCAATTCGGAGGTCGTTTAACTATCGAACGAATTTAGCATATTGTGCGTTATCCGAGTTCGATAGGTTTGAACCGTTGGATAGTCTTGAACTTAATATAGGTTAATCTAGGCATTTCTAGAATCGTGTAGGAATTCACATGTAGTGAATCGGAGCCCCGGATGTTCCGATTTAATAACTTAAAGTTATGTTTTATAATAACCGTCCGATTGTGCGATCGTAAGCGATCCGACCGTTCGATCTGGACCAAACTTGCAGGACGAGTGTCCTAAACCTTGTAGAACCCATAGGAACTTTCAGATCTGAATTTGGAGGGTTGACTCTGGGTTGACCTTGAGTCTTCCGAGGTAGTTTTGCCTTCCTAGGAAGATTATAATGACCCTAATGATAGGCCTTGAGCTTTGTTGAGTATGTTGCTTATGTGGGATTAGGATTTTAGTTTATTTTTTAGACTAGGGGAATTCGGAAATAAATATTATTTGTTTGGGAAACTATTTACGAGATGATAGGTCATACGTGGCGTAGGATCTTCCGGCGTGTTGACAGACCCCATACGTGGCGTTGGGTTTTTCGGCATATGGGGAGATTATGTGATTAGCTAGGAAATGAATAAAGGATTGTTATGTTATATTGGGATTTGTTCATTGGCTGATAAACGGATCTTTGGGAAGTCGAGAAAGGATTGGGAACATAGCGTTGGGGAAGTAGAGGTGTGGAAATGGTGAAACTTTTATGACAGTTTTGACAAAGGATTTGGGAAGTGGGTCGTTTGCTTTGGGCGGAGTGTGTGCATTGATTTGAATTGCCTGTACCTACATAGAGATTACTCTGTAGGTGTCTGGCCAGTGAATATTGCATGTACCCGCTTATGTGGGTGTCCGGCCAATGATTTGCATGTACCTGCATTGAGATCACTTTGCAGGTGTCCGGCCAGTTCCCCAGCCACCTGCCTGATTTTGTCTACACAGGTGGTTAGCCAGTTTTCCCTATTCCCCGGTTGCCCTCTGGATATTGCCTGTACCTACATCAAGATTACTCTGTAGGTGTCTGGCCAATTCCCCAGCCACCTGCCCGATTTGTCTACATAGGTGGTTGGCTAGTTTCCGCCATTCCCCGGTTGCCTTCGGATAATGTATTGATTGCCTTCGGAAAATATATAGGTTGCCTTCAGATGAAACTATGTGTTCCATATACCCTTCGTGGGTGATAGCAGGATATGAATTATACGGGTGGTTACATGTATGGTTTTATGTAGAAGGTTTGATTTGAGAGTTATGAATTTTAGATGTGGTTTATGTTGTAATATTAAATTAAAGAATTTAAGAGTCGGGTTACAAACGTAAGATTGTTTCAACATTTTATTATATTTAAGGAATTGTGATTTTTGTTGTTGAAAGAACTACGTGTGGCTTAATCCCTCAGTAAGGGTACGTAAGCAGCATAGGGTGGTGCCTAGGTGCAGCATAGGGTGGTGCCTAGGTGCAGCCGCAGACTATGTTTGAGTTTATTATTTGTCTTGCTTAAGGTAATTGTTTGACTTTTGGGCTTTATTGGTGGTTTTGCTTCGGATTATTTGAAGGCCAGAGGTCGTTTATGTGAATTGCATGTTGTTACATTGTGCATGCTGCCAGTTGTGGGTATTGAATGTGTTTTATGCAGGCTGTAATTTTTGGGATTGTTCAAATTACAGGAGAGACTCTGACGAAATTTCGGCAGAAAGTCTCGGTCTTTAGTAAGTGGGCCCGATATCGGAGTGATGCCGGAATTTTCACAGGATTCGCCTCGGGTTTTGGAAAATCCGGGGCAGGTCCTGTCAATTTGGTATCAGAGCCACTCTGTCGTGTGGTGCGAGTGTGCCGACGAGAACGTCGGGCCCCTAAGAGGAGTGGATTGTAACATCCCACATCGACCAACGGAGATGGGGTGATGTGCCTTATATGTACATGTCCGCCTCCATCTAGCACAAGGTCTTTTGGGAGCTCACTAGCTTCGGAGTCATAGGAACTCCGAAGTTAAGCGAGTTGAGGCTAGAGCAATCCTAGAATGGGTGACCCACTGGGAAGTTGCTTGTGAGTTCCCAAAAACAAAACCGTGAGGCAGAGAGGGGGGCCCAAAGCGGACAATATCGTGCTACGGTGGAGCCGATCCCGGAATGTGATACATAATATTTACAATCAATTTGGCCATAAAAAATGTCTAATTATCATTCAATAACAATAGTCAAACATACAAAAAGAGATGGTCCATAAAATTCTTATATTCAAATAGAAATTCAAACACAGTAATGTTGATCTTGGGCAAAGAACTTTGAGCCTTGTAATACCCCGGTGCATAATTTAACACAAAAACAACATCTTAAATAATTTTCCCTCTCATCTTTTTCGCCCACTTCCAAGAAAAATCCTTCGTCACTATAAATTGCTACAATAACCAATCTCACTCTCTCGCATATTCAGACATAAATAACATAATATCAAGATAGGTATATAAAATACTTTTCATATCACCGAAAAGTGCTAATCAATTTGATAAAATACAAGCAGTTGGCATTTGGAGGTTGACGACAGCTGGGTTGATGCTAGAGTTGGAAGAGATTGAGAAGAAGATGAATGTGGCGCTGGAACAAGCATAAGGAAGAAGAGGAGGTTGCGATATGACTCTAGGTTTTGGGTTTTATTTTAGGGAGCTTTAGTAATACACCCAAAATAGGAGCTGGAATTATTAAAAAAAAAACCCTACATGAAATTCAATTTAGAAACATACTCAAAAGCCTTTTATTACATATGAAATGAGTGTTGAAGTTACTAGAAATTACATCTCTGCCATTGATTAACTTAAAACAAGCCCAACACAACAAAACTAAAAAAAATCGAAAATTAGCAAAAAACCCAAAAGAAACAAGCTCCTCTCAAAAACACCCAAAATATTTTCAAAATGGCAGAAAAACCCTTTATCTTAAACATCAAAGACATGCATATCCTTTGCCTTTCTCTCCTCCGTAAAAACCAAAACCTTGTCTTTTTCCAGCAACAGTAACAGTGTCAGCAACAGCACAGTAACAGTGCCAGTATAACAGACCATATTTTAAAGAGCTTTGTTTGTTTGTACATTTGAATCTGAAATAGTCATGTGAGTCCGTTGGCTTTGTATAGAATAGGCATGTGAAGTTCATATGAAACTTCAGAGAGAGAGAGAGATAAGAAGTATCAGATAGAGAAGAAAGAGAAGAACTTTTCTCTTTTCTTCTCATCCTTAGCCATGGTAGAAGTTGGTGTAAATCATGTATATAGTTTGTAACTCAGAAGAAAGAAGTACACACAGAATATCAGAGAAGAAAAAATCTCAGTACTTCCTTATTCAATAAATAAAACTCCCTTTGTTCATATACTTTCTCTTATTTTCTTATTATTCTCTTACTCCGACCACTGTTAATACCGTCGACCACTGTTAATACTCGGTGATAACAATAGTTCCAGCAACATAAGCAATTAAGTAAGTCTTTTTCTCTTTCATTTTTGGTTTTCTTAGTAGACTTTTTGTCCAAAACAGGGAAACACTTTTCATAATTATGTTATTATCTTGCTAAACTGACGATCAACACTTTTTTTGAGCACTTGGTCATGTTTGATATTTGCCATAACAATAATTGGATGTCTGTCAGGGAACCTCTGAGTTCTGCTCTATAGCCCCTAAGTTGGCGTCTTTGCAGTTCCATGTTCTAGTTCCATGTTCTAGGCATGGTGTCTGGCTGTTATTTTGGCATTTAGAAACCTTGACTGAGACCCGGTTGAAAAATGGTATCAGAGCTTTAGTTTAGCTCCTTAATAACATAGTTATACTAGTAAAGTACCTTGAGGACAGAAGTCAATCAATACAACTGATAAAAACCAACGTTTTATAACCTGTTAAAATTTTGTTAATCACCAGAAAACCAGTTCAGAACAATAAACCCTTTGCATGTTTGGCCATTGGTAGACACCTATTAGAATAAAAGAAAGGTTACAAGAATTAAAGAAACAGAAAATAGAATACCAAAAAGAAATTAGGAATTTAGAAGAATTAATAAAATTACCAGAAGTAGATAATTATCCTAGAAGAAAATTAGAAGTACAAAATAGTATAACCAGAAATCAATATCATTTAGAAGTCCATAAAGAATCCACAGAAGCTTTCCAGGAGCATTTAGGCATCTTAAAAGAAAAATGTAGACTTAGATAAATTTTATGATAGAATACCTCAATTTAGAAATCAGTGAACAACAAAAGAAAAAATTAACTCTATATAATAATACATTAGTTTGTTATTTTCCACAAAAAGAACACAAACATCTATTGCATAGCAGTAACAGTCCCTTAGAAAATAGTATTATTGACCTTTTAATTAGTCAAGCAGAAAGTGTAAAATTTGAACATAATAAAAATAATAGGATAATTCAACAGTTACTAGAATATTTTCAGAAAAATTCCTTACAAACAATTAGACAAAACTTAGACTATATAACTTCTCAATTAGAAGATAATAATAGGAATATCCAAAGATTTCCTAGCAAGAGAGAAATAAAAGAACTCATAGATCTTATAGATAATAAGCCAAAACAAATAGAACTCCAGTCATTAGAAATTATTGAACAATTAAAACTAGAAGTACAAAAAATCCAACTAGTACAAAAAATATTAACTGAACAAATAGAAAAGTTACATAGTAAAATAGATAGACTTTTAATTTAATGTCATATTCAAAAATTAATAATAAATATATCAAAGCATTAGAAGAAGTTGGTAAACTAGATAAGGAACCAATAGGTCTCACAGATTTTACAACATCTGTAGTGAGCACTAATATCCCTATAAGACAAAATAATTTAATTATCCAATTAATTTTAAATTTAGCTGAAAAAGTAGATCAATTAGAAGAACAAATAACAGAAATTAATCAGGTAGTACATAATATCACTTTTACACTACCCAAAGACTTAGTTGATAAATTAGAAAATTTAACCTTAGGAAATAATCCTCATAGAAGAAAAGGTAGAATAAATCCATTCGATAATAGTAAATGGAACTCTTTAGAAGAAAAGGAAAAAAAATAGTTAGAACAGAAGATATATACCCTAGTGAACAAGAAGCACAAGAATTTCTTAGAAAAGGCTTTGAAAAATCCCAGAAAAATAAATATAATTTATATCAATTAGGAAGATTTGAAAATAGACATAGTATTGTAAGTAGCATCAGTCAACATGAAGTTAGCCATATAGATAAAGAAGTAACTCTTAATTTACTTAGTAACACAGCAATAGAACACCTTAAAAAATCACACCATAATCAAATTCATATAGGAACAATTATGATAGGAATAGCTGGACTCACTAGAGCACAAGTAGGAACTAAAGCACTAGTATATATATATGATGACAAATGGGATAACCATTAGCAAGCGGCTATAGCTACAGCAGAAGTAAACCTTAGCACAAACTTAGCAGTCATAGGATGTATTCCTAATTATGTTATGAATATTAGAGAATTTAGTAAACATATAAAAATTAGCATAAGAACAAAAAATTACAATATGAAATGTGAGTACAAAAATCTAAGCATCAGTCTTATGTATGTAGGAAAAATTTCAAATAGTTATAATTACAAAATTTAGTACAAATCTTTGGTAGTAAACATGTTAATATGATAGAGGCAAAACCAGTAGATAATAGTTTTTTAGAAGGAACAGAATGGATTTTACCTAATTTACAAGTAGCAAAAAATAGACAACCTGATAAGGCACAAATTTTTGAAAATCGTATAGGTGAAGCAGTAGTAAGATTTACTAATTATAAACAAATAAATGATATAGAAGACTTAGAAAGTGAAATAGAAGAAGAAATACATATGGCATTTGATAACTTAGAAATAAATATGATAGAACATAATTTTGATAATATAGTCGATAAACTCATAGATGACATAGATAATTTAGATGAAGAAAAATATATAGAAAAATATAAAACTTATGATTTAGGATAAAGAAATGAAAGATTTAATTTTAAATATAAGATTAGAACATGTTTTAGGAGAAAAATAATATCAAAATATGTTAATCGAAGTAGAATGCATACCAGTAGAAGATCAGTATAGTTCAACTGGACCATCTGTAGCTCGTGCAAGTAGACCAGACCAGCAAAATCTTAGTCAAACTAATGAACCATATAGAGAAAATAATGAAGAAACATGTAGAAATTCTTTCCAACAAGAATCATTTGGAATACGAAAAAATAGAATCCCTTATAAAGGAATTGAACAAATTAGTTTAGCAGGAAATATATTAAATTTAGATCATGTAGACCCACAAGATTGGGAAAAAACTATAGAAAGATGGGAAAAATGATGTGTACATGCAGCATTAATGTTAGATTTTAGTAATAATAAAGATATGTTAGATTACTTTGAGCATACTTTAGATGGAATGGTTTTTGATTATTTTCAAGCATAGAAAAATAAAAATCTAGGAGAACATCAAGCAACAAAATAAATGTTTAATATTGATGCTTTTGTTAAATTAATTAAATATGAATTTTTAGACCATAATAGCTAGATGGTAGAAATGAACAAGAACAAATTAGAGCTATAAGAAATTTAGAACAACTACAAATTTGTGATTTGCAATATATTAGTGAATATACTTCAGAGTTTTTTAAGTATTTAGGTAGAACAGGTAGAATTGATGATCTTAATTTATTAGATACTTATATGACAAAAATCAAAGGACCAATAGGACAAAGAATTTGGAATGAATGGCAGAAACACCCTAGGAAATTAGATGTATCCATAGGAGCTATTATGCAAGATGTATATGATATATTACGATCAGAATGTAGTCAAATAAAAGCAAAAATAAAAATTAGAAAACAATTTTACATGACTTGTAAAAACATAGATTTACCTAAACAATAAGGATGTCATAGAAAATTTAAGCAGAAAAAGCCATATAGAAAGAGTTATAGAAAATATAGACCTTATAAACAACAATATAAAAATTTTAGAATTCAACCTTCAAAAACTTTTAAAAGAAGAAAATATATCCCTAAACAATTTAGGAAACGAACAAATAAACCATGGATTAGAAAGTATAAAGTACCTAATAAAAGTACATGTAAATGTTATCTTTGTGGTGAAGTAGGATATATTAGACCTAAGTGTCCCAAATTATGAAAACAACCTAGAGAAAAAATACAATTAATTGAGCAATTTCAATTAGACGATGATGAGGACTTAGAATCAATTTATAGTATAGATGATAACCTAAGTGATAATTAAAGTATTTATAGTGTTAATGCCTTAGACTCAGAATCAGAATTAGACTACTCTATTAATTCCGATAGTGAATTAGATGAACATATATGTATGTTTGAAGAACAAACAAAACATGAAGAATTTAAATATGTTAATTTAGGATGGCCCCAAGAATGTAATCAATGTAAGAAAATAGTGGTAGAAAAATATTACACTAAGACAATAGTTTATTGTAAACTTTGTTTTAATAATAGACCAATAGAAATAAATACAGTTGAAATAGATAACCAAAAGAATAATTGCCCTAGTATAGAAAAATAAAAGACTAGTTCATTAATAAAAATCAATTGTGAGTTAGAATTATCAAAAGAAAATAAAATTCAAACAACAGCCATGATAGATACAGGAAGCACAAAAAATGTAATAAAAGAAGAGTTAGTACCAGAACAATTTAGGCAGAAATTAGCTAGACTAGTAAGAATTATACAGTTTGATATAAGACCTGTATACTTAACACACTGTATTAATAATATACCAATTAGGATAGAAAGACAACAGTTTAATTTACCCTTAACCTTTATATCTCTAGTAGGATCATATCCCTTTATCCTAGGATTAAATTTCTTAAAAAGTTTACAAGGAGGATTTTTACATACACCTCTAGACATTACATTTTTTAAGAAAGACATAACCACAACTGATCAAAGTAATATATTAGAGTCTTATAATAGAATTAACATAGAAGAATAAAATTTTAAATATAATATGGAAGAATGAGGAGAAATAAGTAAAGAAAAGATAGATGAACAAAATAATCTAGAATATGATAATATAATATTTGATCATGAGTATCCAATTACAGGAAAAGTAGAACCTTTAGAAATTATGCAAATAGATAGACCAAAAAATTTAGAAGAATTATTACAATTAGCTGAACAAACTAAAATTATAGGAGAAGATCCCCAATTACATTGGAATAAGAATAAGATATTAGCAAAATTAGACATTATCAATCTAGACTTAACAATTAAAACAGCAGATATGCTTTGTAACTTGTTAGACAAGCTAGAATTTGAACAACAAATAAAAGAACTTTTAAACTTAAAAGTAATTAGACCTTCAAAATCTAGACATAGATTAGCAGCTTTTGTAGTTAGAAAACATTCAGAACTTAAAAGAGATAAAGCTACAATAGTGTATAATTATAGGAGATTAAATGATAATACTTATAAAGATAGTTATAAACTACCAAATAAAGATGAGCTTATGAATAAAATTCAAGAAAGTAAATATTTTAGTAAATTTGATTGTAAATCAGGATTTTGGCAAATTAGATTAGCAGAAGAATCAATCCAATGGACAACATTTACCTGTCCAGAAGGACATTTTGAATGGCTTGTAATGCCATTTGGATTAAAAAATGCATCATCGATCTTTCAAAGAAAGATGGACCAATTTAAAAGGTATGACAGTTTTGTAGTATATATGTAGATGATATATTAGTTCACAGTAAAAATAAAAATGAACATAGAAAACACTTTGAAATTATTTTGAAAGAATTTATTGATAATGGTAGAATTATAAGTAGGAATAAAGTAGAACTTGAAAAACAAGATATAGAATTCTTAGGTATGTATATTAAGTCAGGAACTATACAATTACAAGAACACATAGCTAAAAAAGTGTTAGAATTTCCAGATAAACTAGAGGATAAAAGCAATTACAAGCATTTTTAGGTTTGTTAAATTATGCTAGAAGTTTTATCCCTGATTTAGGAAGAAAAATTGCAGCAATACATAGTAAAACCAGTAAAACAGGTCAAAAATATTTTAATAGTGAAGATATTAAATTAGTTCAAAGCATCAAACAAGATATAACTCAACTTAAACCTTGAGCATTACCATTAGATAATCATTACAAAATAGTTGAAACAGATGCATCATTAATAGGATGGGCAGGAATTTTACATCAAAAGAAACATAGGGAAGAACCAAAATCAGAAGAAAAAGTTTGTAAATATGCATCAGGAAAATTTAATGATATACAAGCTAGACTTCCAGCTACTGACTTAGAAATATTGGGAGTAATTAATTCCCTTGAAGCATTTTCATTGTTTTTACATAATGAAATATTTACTATTAGAACCGATTGTCAAAATAGTGTTTCTCATTATAATAAAATTACTACTAATAAACAAGCAGCCCTAAGATGGGTCAATTTTGTTGATTATATTACATGAAATAGATTTAGACCGATATTTGAGCATATTAAAGGTATGGATAATACTGTAGCAGATATCTTATCCTGTATTATTCATTAACAGGTATGCAGTATTTTGGACCATCGTCATCTGGCAGCAAAAATAATGGTACACCATCACCAGGTGGTAATCCATTAAGCATAAGTAGTCAAGCAAGATCAGTAGTGAATACTTATTTTTATAATGGAATTTCAGTACAAGAAGTTAGGAATCCTGCTATGAAATATCGTACTCAAGCATCATTAGAAGAAAAACAAAAAGTTCTTTTAGACAACTTTTGGAATATTAGAACTAATACTGAAAGCATGAGAAGAGAACATGAAAAGCTAATTAGAGCCCTTGAGCAAGAGTTTTTAGCATATAATTATGATTATAAAATAGCAAATCAACACCTTTCTTTTTTGTAGGAAAAATATGCAGAGCAAAAAGGGGAATATGATACAATAGTTAAGCATTTTAGAATTATTAATTTAAGATGTCAAATTCTACAATAATATGCTAATAAGCCCACCTTAATTGAGTATAATAGTGAATTTTTACTAGAGCAAAAATCTAAAAAGCCCTATTTTCTTCAAAATCTAGCTAGAGAAAAGTATAGATTTTTACCACAAGATGTTAAGAGTCATATGATTAATTTAGAATATGAGCAAAATACATCTCTTCAACTTTATATTCAAGCTTTTCTTTTCAATTTAAAAAGTAATCCACATCCTGGCATCAAAATTATTACCAAAAGCTATGCTCAGTACATTATTTACTTAGCTAGTATTAATATGGTTGAATATAGAGAACTGCATTTAGAGCATAAACAAAAAACAATCGTAATTACTCCAGCATTTTTAGCAGAATATGGTTATTTAGGTCAACTTTATATTGAAAATAGTGATCACTTAGATTCATTCTCCCCAAAATTTAGAGATGTCATAAGTTTTTATCTTCCTCTTTGGAAAAATGTAAAATTAGATTTCACCAGCATACCTTCAAAATGGTTTGAGGACAACATTTACCTAGACAAAACACAACATATAATTATTATTTCTTTTAATGAACTGCTTAGTCTGGCAGAATCAGCAAAAACAAGGATTCTTACCAAGCAAGATATCCAACAATATAGAGGAGTAATAATAGCCGAGTAGCAGCTATTTAATGATGATCATCTGAACCTTCTGTACCAGTCCAAGTTCATCAAAGTGTACTCAGAATCCACATCCAGGAGACCGAATGATATATATATGAATATAGGATAAGTACAACCGGAGCAAAAGTTTTTTATGAAATATACAACCAGATAACAGAGCAGATTACAACAGAAGACAATGACAACACATACTGAAACAACTTAGGAAAAGAAGAGCTACACAATATAGACAATATGTTAGAAGCATGAACTCCATGTGAAGCCTGCATGATCAGCATCAGCATTACATGTGAGGAAATCATCGCAGCAAAAGGATGCAGCATTCCAAAGCAAGAAAATCCAAACCCTTTGGCTCTATACGGCATCAACTGAAAAAGAAGAAAGCAAGATTCCTTAGGCAATATAGGAATGAATAAGGGCATTATTGTCCAATCACTTTAATTTTGTCCTTCTTTATAAATAGTTGTCTCACTTTTGGTTTCTTTATAAGTCTCCCTATAAAAAAAACCAAAACAAGCCCAGCAAACCCGAAGTACATTGTTAATACCATGTCATAAAAGTATAGTGTTAATACCATTCCATATAAGTACATTGTTAATACAATTCCATAGAAAAACATTGTTAATACCATTTCATAGAAGTACATTGTTTATATTATGTCATAGAACTATCTTGTTATTACTATGTCATAGAACCATCTTCAGTCCTTTCCAAAGGCATAAACTTTCTCAGCATCACTGATCAGCATTGTCCTGCCAGCCCTAGCAGCGAAGAATACTAGTAATAACAAGATACCTCTACAAGAAAGAAAAAAAAAGTACACTGTTAATACTACGTCATAAAAGTACATTGTTAATATTATGTCAGAACCATCTTCATAGGAAAAATCACATTCTGCATATCATAAACTTCAAGTGAATGGTATGGAGTTGTACACTTTTATCCTACCTATTATGCAAATAAAATGATGTAGTTGTTAACTTCCAAATAATCCTCGTGATACTGATGGCTTTCCAATTCGAGCATTGGGTGCCAAATAATCCTCGTGTCCATTTTTTTTCAAGGCAACACCTGTAAATTAACATGCAAACTTTAAAACCTCCAAAATAAAAAATGATAACCTTCAATGCGCTTACTAGAACGAAAACATTGAACAGGAACATTGCACAACATTGCACATGATCTGTTATCATTCAAGAATTTATATACAAGACCAAATCATATGTGTGCCACATTAAAAAGAAAATAAATTTAACTGTAACAAAAACAGAAAATAGGTGAGCCCATAGAAAGATTAATGCATTACATGTTCCCATCCACGCCTTATGAATTGCGTCTCTATTGTTTTTGCGACCAAAGGTAAAAATTCCGATCACCATTGCTGGCCTTCTCTTATAATCAGTTCCATTAATCTCTATGGAGCGCATTGAAGTAAAACCCTCTTGTCTAGCTGTAGCCAACTCCATCTCAAGAGTTGATAATTTCTTATGTTGTTCTCTAGCAACCAAAAGCCCACATCAAAACCATAGATTCATATGTAAACTAAGAATCATAAAAAAAAAACTCCATCAGAAATCTTCAACTAAACCATATAACAAATTACTACATCTTACCTGCAGGCTATGATTTTCAATGTATCATCCACTGATATGATAGATCGTCCCTAAAAAATCACACAAAAAACAGTTACCAGTGGTAAACTTAATTAGTCCTGAGTAATTCAACTATCTATTCAAATATACACAAAGTAATGTCAACAGCTATTCCAACCAAAAGATCAGCAGCGTACAACTCAAACTCAGCCCAAAAATCCTTTCCCCTTTTCTGAACTTCTGCAAATGTTGCACAACAGGAATCTATGACTATTTGCATTACAAAATAGTCAAGGAAGAGAAATTTCTTCAGTATTCAACAAGATCAACAACTATCAAATGTAATGGTCCAATTTGAAGGCAAGGTATATTTAATGGAATTCATAGGACTATCACCAATGCAAACAATGACCAACAAACTCAATTACTGATATTTACAGTGAAAAATACAAAGCTACAATTCTTTCATGAGCACTAATGATTTACAGTCCCTTGACTTGAAACACAAATTACTCAAAAAAATTATTAACCAAAAAGAAAGATATGAAAACAAACCTCTGTCCCAACTTTAAAACGAAAGGAAGGATAAGCTAGCATACGATTTCTTAGCATAGAGCAGTACTTCATCAAAAACCCCAGTGGCCAAATTGACCCATGAAATTCAAATATATATATGTATATATATAAATTAGAAACCCAATAAGCAACTTAGCAAAAACCATATATTTGAAGATTTTTCATTAGAAATGGAGACCAACAAACAAACCCTAATTGGACAATACTAGAAAGAAAAAAAAAACATGAATATGGAGCTCAAACCTGATTAAACTTTGAAAGCTAATCAACAACATCATTTCCAACAAGTGCCTCTCCAACAAACAAGACAAGGTCTGGATTGTTAAGATTGACTAGCTTTGACAGTGCCCTCATTAACTTTTCATTATCCTGAAAGGCATAATACAATATATTTTCACATTAAAAATATATATATACAGCAGCAAAAACAGGCTAGATAACTTATAGGTCTCAACCCGTTGAAAAAGGAAATTTAACAAGTAAACAACATTATTATCCTCCTGTAATAGCAAAAGCAGTGGTAAGACTGAAACAAAAATTGCTAACTAACAATAACTTAGCATGTACATCATACAAACAATAAATGTTTATGTAGATGCTCAACCATTCTACTAACATTATGCCAAAATTCACTTTAGGCAACATGAAATCAATGCTATTAGTCTCTTAGGCTTTAGTTTTATAAAAATCGAGGCCATAGGGGTGTAAAGACATCACAACTAATATTGGGCAATCTGAGCCGATGCCTGTATATGGAAGTAGCATCAATCGATATTTGAATTGATGCCATATATCTTTCATGTTTTTTTTTTTTGAGTAATGCTACACTTACCACATTTTTATCCCACATTTCTATACCACATAATGTGCCATGTTCATATTATATGTCACATCAATTAAATCAATAAAATGTATTTTAATTAAGGCAATTAGAAAAACAAATATTGGAATAAATCATAAAAGAAAAGAAAATATTTAATAATTTTAATTGATGTGGCTGTCCACCTCAGCTACCAGTGCCACATAAAATGATATAAAAATGTGATATACAAATGTGGTAAGAGTATTATTATTATTATTATTATTATCTTTTGTAAAGTAAAAGTTTTAATGACCGATGCGCTATACTAGGTCAACTCTCCCAAAAAAATTTCATCCTTTTCCCTCAAAAAATTTCACCTTTTCCCTTAAAAAATTACAGTTAAGTCTTAAACCTAAGTCACCCAGGTCAACTCCCCCAAAAAAATTTCCTCTCTCTCCTCTACTTGTCAAAAATCCCGAAGTTCGTCTCTCTGCTCTCAACTCTCAAAGAGAAAAAATCGTGAGATAACAACTGCCTGCTGCCGCTTCTAGACTCAAAAACGAGAGAAGAATCAACTTGACCGGTGGAGGGGTAAGTCTGAGTCAGCAGCCAAACACAAAAAAGTCGTCAGACGTAGGAGAACCTGATTCGAGTGCAGCCAGGGACAGCGAAAGAAAGAGGCTGAGGTTGATTTCTGACCATAGACTTTGGCCAGCAAAACAAAGCCACCGCTTCGAGGTAGGAGAATCTTAACTCATTACTAGCAACAATAAAAAGATTAATATTTCTCAAAGTCGATCCTTTCGTCTCTCTCTTTCTATGTTCATAATGGATACAAAATACCCAGATTCTTTTTTAATGTTATAATTTTTTTTTTCAATTCAATAAAAAAAAAAAAAAAAACCTTCGGTGGCGGAGCCACCATGGGGTCAAGCGACCCCTTGGCAGCCATGAAAGTGGCTCTGTAGAGCCTGGTGTGATAAAAAATACCCATATCTTTTTTAATGTTTTAATTTATTTTTTTTCAATTCAATAAAAATATATATATCTGTGGCAGAGCCACCATGGGGTCAACCGACCCCTTGGCAGCCATGAAAGTGGCTGTGTAGGCCTGGTGTGCTGCTGGTGTGACCCCTTGGACTTGCCCACCAGCTGTTCGATGGGATGCTCCAAAGAGCTTCCCCATGTTTCAGAAGAGAGCAACTCTTTTGCATATGTTTCCACAAATGTATGTGCATATGTTTCAGAAGAGAGCAACTCTTACTGGTTTTGGACTTTGATGAGCAATAATTCTGTTGGGCTAGTTAAAGGATCACTTGGTTGTATATAAGTATGTGACTGTAAATATGATAACTAATCAATGAAATGCCATTTTCTTCTTCAATTGTGTTTATGGAAGAGCATTACCTCTTAATATCATTTTATCTAGGGTGAGAGATGTGTTGTGATGATCAGTATATGCAGTTCAAATGGCTAATTTTTTTTTTTTAAAGAGAATATATAGTTTTATTCTTTAATCTATATTTGCATGTGTTGTTACAACTGCTTATATAAGAGACTGGCCAACTCTTTTCTTCCATTGATTCATTCCCATGTAATTCGGTTTTGTTTTGAAACTTTCATATTTTGGAACTTTCGGATGTCATATATGATTTGGGCGTGCCAAAGTTGAAATTTTTTGGATCATAATTTCATATCCATCCAAAATATTTCCCTTTAACTTGGACCTATCAACTACTCTGTACTCAAATTATCCTTTTTTTCCTTTTTTCAAACAGTTATATTCTGGTGTTTTATTTTTTTTCCCAACTATAAATCACCAATAGCTAGTAGGGGCAATTGCTCCTAATGGACCATTTTCCTAGCTCTCTTGATTTCCCCATTTGTGTTTCCCGACATTGATTTTTCTGGTAATACGTTGATCCGATCGGTGCCAGTCCTCGATCAAGCAAGCTTTCAATAGTAGCATGAACTTTTTCAATTATAGTTGGCCCAGACTTCCTTGCATCCAGATTTGCATTCATTACAATCTGGTCAACTCCCTGTTTGATCAAGCTTTCATCAATGCAAGCATGAATGAGACTCTTAAATGTATGCACTGCTGCGTGTATGGCCTCTTCATGCTCAGATGCCAATACATCTGCCAAACTCCAAGAAAAAAAACAACAGTAAATTTTGAGTCTTGCTTTCTAGAATGGAAGAGGTACAAACAGGAAATCAGGGGAAGATTTTTTATTATTTTTTTAAATGTATCAGAAGTTAGTGCTGTGGTTCTCTGTGTCGGGTGTGTGTGTATGTCTGTGCATGTATGTGCCTTTGTATATATGTATCTCATGTGTGCAATTTGTGTTGCAGGTTCAAGCTACTCCTGGGCATGCATTAGGTTGTGTTACCTATGTTACAGCCCCAACCAAGGATGGCTTTCACTGGAGATGCTTTACTCATACAGGGTTGTGGGAGAACTAATTTTCAGGAATAGTACCTTCAACTTTTGGAACTCTTTATAATTTACCTTTTTGTGACAAATTCTGCTGTTTTCAATCAAAAGACAAGGAAAGCAAAAATTGAAAAACTAGCTACAGTTTGCCATTAGAAGAGTTGGCTTGTTCTTAAAACATGACTGTTAAGGGGATTTATCAAGTTCCCGTGTTTGATTTCTCTAATCTGTTTGCAGGGTGGCAGTTCACATCAACTGTACAAGTCAGTTCATTCATAGGTAAGAACATGCTGAGCTAGCATACCTTTGATACCATAGGAAAGAAATGAGTTCAAACATGGCTTTATGTTAAAAGGCCACTTATTCTTTTGTACTTACAATCCGGATTTTCACATTGCCAAAGAATACGTTGATCTATCCTGCTCATGATTACAAGGGATTCACTGTATGGGACTCTCTATTGTCTATTTCTTCTGTACCCTGTATACCGAGGCAGCTTCTTATGCCACATATTTGCTTGAGATGCAGCTTAGCACCGTTGGGGAGGAGATGCTTTATAATCCTCGACTCTCAAAAGATGAGGTATATATTTCGTGGTTCCAAAAGTGTTAACCCTTGTAGTTGCTAAATTTAATGTTCTTCAGGAAGATGATACTGATACTATCTGGTTGACAAGTGGATGTCAAGATTTTGTATATCTACATATATCTTGGGTCAACAAATGTTTGACTAAGATGTCTTAGCATGATTTTGACCTGGGGCAATATTAATGTGAAGGAGCCTCTGCCTAAAAGCAACCACCTAATTTACCAAGAATAGTTAGTACTGGTGTTACACAGATGTAAAAGAATGCTGAATTTTAAGGGAAAGTAGTGAGAAATAGATTTTTCTTTTATGTGAGATACTAGCTGAATAAATTAGCAGTCACTGTAAAGAGTCTTGACCATATGCGCTGCATAGATGCACTTTTATTTTTCATTTATCATCTGAGTATTTTAACACTTCTTCCCTATATGTATCAAACTAGTTTAATTTTGAACTCTTTTTTACAGGAAGCATTTCAAAATATCATGGAAAGTAAGTAAAACTATCTAGCATCCAATTTTTTAGAAGTAACCTAGTCTAGTTTGAACTTTCATTTCATTGAGTATATGATATTTCCAACCATTTTAGGTTTGAGTTAAGAAAAATGATGTTTCTTAGACCCAGAAGGCTTTATTGTTGGAGTTGGCTCAATGGGTTTATTCTTGCGCTTCCAAAGAAAAAAAAAAAAACTAAAAAACTAAAATACCAAAAACTAAAAACTACTAAACTACTAAAATACTAAATTGCTAAAATCAAGAGGAAAGATAACACTGCCTGCCTAGCCATTGAATTAAGAAGAAATGCTAGCTGTTCTTGTCCAGCTCTCTACCCCATCACATGATCATTTAATTGCTAGTTGAAACATGAAGTCGGATCCATTTAATGACTTCTTGTTATCTAATTAGATTGGTTGACAAATTAGATTTTCTTGTTCACCATTATGATATCATAAATTTGCATATTGGTTAATTTGAAGTGACAACATATCTTATCCAAATTTAGTATTTTACACTTTTTAAGCTTATGTTCATATTACACATTGTTTGTATAATATAGACAAGTATGAATATATTTAAATTATTGTTTATATAATGTTTTTCTTTATGAGCAATATAATGGCAACACAACATGATTTGGAAATGATGCCTTTTTGATATACTAAGATAGTAACCAAGTGTGATGTGAAACACACAAAATACCTACACTTTCCTTACATAAGTGATGCCTATTGTTTATAACAACTTCAGTTTTTCAGAAACAACTGAAGTTTAAAGATAAAAACAACAACCAGACAACTATGATCACTGATGCCTAAAACTAGAAGTAACATCAGCATTTATATAACAACCAGCACTATTGGAGACTTTTTACGTCCGCAAAATAGAAAAAGCGATGACGTATAACATAATTCGTGTTGAGGCCCAAAAAATCCAGGGTTTGACCCAAACAAATTCCTGGCCCAGTGCTACACCTCATTAAGAAAAGACTCGGTTCAGAGCACGCGAAATTCGTCATGCACGTTTTCACGGAGCCACGACCATGTGCCATGTCAAATAAATGTGTAATTTATCACGCTAAGAATTAAAATAAGCCTATAAAAGGCACTAGCTCTACAAGCCCATGCTAATTATCCCATCAAGCATCATATTCCTTTTCAAAGACAATAAAATTCAAGCACGCCAAGCGACATGCAATGCCAAGTAGAAAATCATTATTTTTACACTTAGTCACGCTACAAGCTTAAGTGGGCCCAAGCTACGCAAATGCCCGGGGCTTGCTTGAGTGGGTTGTGGTATGGCTGGTAACGAGCTTTCATGAGGCCCATTGATAAGTCGAGAAATGGAAGTTTTGGGTTGCTTGGGAGCTCCAAAACTCAAGCCCATAACTTGAGCTCGAATATGTGGGTAAGCATAAAAGAGAGAAAAAAGCCCAACACTTTAGGAAAAATTAGCCAATCATCTTAATAAAATAGCCCATCATTTAAGGAAATTAGCCAATTCCCCTAATGGGCTAACCTATCACTTTAGCAAAAGCCCAAGTAGCCAAGAAAATATCTATAGTCAGCACTTAGCTGGAAACGTGAACCACGATGAAAGCCAAAGTGTTATGTCAGTGAGTTGTTGGGAGGCTCCAGCACATGGGCTAAGAACGAACACTAAGATGGAACACGCAAAACACCATGGGATATTAGCTTGCGTAGGTTGCTAGGAGCCAAGGCACCCTTCAAATCAGTGTACATACCCATTTTTTTTTCGTCATCAGATCTAGCCATGGAAGAGGGGAGAAAAGAAGGAAGAAAGATGGCCGAAAATGGGATTCCCTCACTGGAACAGCTGCGGGAAAAGCTTAGAGCTCCACAAACCCTGTTTTTGTGCGATTGGGCAAAGAGAATTTCACCAAATAAGATGAGTCAAAGGAAGAGAAGAGAAAGGAGAGGAAAGACTTGGTCAAATTGGATAGAAACCATTACGGTTTCTTGGGAAGGAGAAGCTTCCAACGGCTATAAAAAGAGGTACCTCCTACCCATTAAACTCAACTAGAGCAGTCGAGCAAGCTTATTCTCTAATTGCTAACGTCAAGCCCAAGTGCCTCACCTTCTATCTCCTTCTTCTTTATCCTAAGCATCACACATCTGGAGAGCAAGCTTTATCTCTCATCTTTGAAACCTCTACAATTTTCGAGCCACATCCTTCCATCTCTCCCCGTTTTCCCTTTTGGTAAACTGTTCCAAAGCTTGACAGAGTTTTCGTCGAGCTGCCGGAAACTACTCAACACACCCAATATACTCCCCCCATCTCTCTCTCTCTCTCTCTCTCTTCAACAAACCCTCTTAGAATCCCTTCCCCCTTTCCTTATAACCCGTCTTTCATAAGAATTCACAAATTTCTCTCTGTTTATGCTAAACTCATGATTGTTTTGCTCCTATGCCACAAGCCTCTCATGCCAAGCTAAGAATCTACCTATAAGCAGTTGTTGTTTTTGCTGGTGAAGATAACCATGATGCTTTCTAAGGCTTAGTTACCCTTTCGAAGCATTCTTGGGGTCTGATCTTTGAACTCAAACACAGGGGGTAATTTCACATGTTTCTCTTTTCGACAGCCCAAACTCGTTCGTCAGGCTGTTGGAATAAAAAGACCCCTACAATTCGCAACAACACTATTTGTTTCTGCGATGTTGTAATTGATATGCATCATTAATACATACCACTGATGCTGTAATACCTTTTTAGTCTCCTCCCTTTTGAAACTACTTATGCTGTTTCAGGCTTAGGCATCAGAGGTCAACGTTTTTTTGGCACACGAAAATCATTTACGCATCGAATTTTACCAAATATCCGATGTTGTAACTATAAAAAGGCCACGGATAATATCGTTGCATATTACATAGTAATGGGCAATAGGCTTGAATACCACGGTATTTATGGGTAATAGGCAATGAATTTTATTCGTTGCAAAAGGCCTTTTTTGGCATAGTGTAAGAACTAGAAACATAGTACCAGCCTTACAAATCGTATTAGAACTATCACAAATAAGCAAGCAAGTAGTTTTCATTTTTTTTAATCAATTTATTTATCACAATTTGTAAACGAAATGCAAAACTAAGGGAAACAACCATAGACATATTCAAATTAATCACAAAATCGCAAAGAAATTGCTCAACGAGCTTCGAATTTCGGCGATAATCAAACCGAATCATACCAATATGATTTGGCTAACCTTGAAATGGTATCTTCGTTCTTCTTAAGCTCTTTCTTGTGAGCCTTCTCTCAGATTTGGTGCAGCATGTGGCCATGAGCGTCTGGATAAAATTACGGCTTAGAAGCTGTGGGCGTCTTGCTCATGAATCAAACGAAAGCCTGAGAAAATGACACCGTTGAGGATTGAAAATTCGAAATGGAGAAGAGAAATTGAAAGTGAAAGAAGCAACGAGGAAGACGACGAACCTAAGTCTTGGAAGAAGAATCGATAAGAGCGTTGCCTAGAGCATCAAAAGGATTGGTGGAAGAAGATGAGCTTGGAGGCGCACAAGTTGCTCCATGAGTCATGAGCGCATGCATCGCCATGGTCGGTGCTCTTCTTCTTCTTATTCCTCTTCAATCTACAACATAATTGTTATTAAATAAAAGATTTTTCAAAAACATTAAGTCGGTTGTTTCTCAAAATTGCAGAAGGGCAAAACCGTAATCCAATATAACTATTGAATTGAAAAAATTGACAGTTGTCGATTTTTGGGTTTATTTTGGGTGTGTTTATATACATTAAATAGTGTAGGGTTTATTTATAGTTTTATGTCTAGGAATGAGTATTTAATTAATTTTCTATTTATTTTATTTTAAGTAGAGGCATGAAACAATATCCAATTATTATTTTTTTTTAAAAAAAGCTCATTTAGCTATCGCGATAGCATACGCAATGGAGAAATGGCGTATGAGAAATTAGCTAAGCGCCATGGATGACTGTGACATAGAAAAATAGGACTGCAACGCGGCATAGCTCGTGATGTGAGTGCGCGCTATTTAAAACATTGGTTGCCACTGCTGTAAACGCCTAACAACTCCCTATAACATCATGATATTTAGACAAAATCATAATTGGATAGAGAAATAAGTAATGTATGGTAAAAAAAAAAAATATATTCATTATATTGAAAGTTGCCCAAATGTGTCGTTCAACTTCACAATTTGAAGAAGACATAATGATCTTATATTTATGGTAATTGTGGTTTCTAGATGACATGAGGGAATCTTGAAATATGCATTAGATTTATTGAGTGAAACTGGAATGTCTACTTATCAGTCTGTAGATACACCAATGGAAGAAGGATTGAAGTTGGAGATTAAAGCTGATCAAGTGCCTGCTAATAAAGGGCATTATCAGAGGTTAGTCAAAAGGCTGATGTACTTAGCTCACACAAGGCCTGATATTGCCTATGCGTTAAGTGTTGTTAGTCAATTCATGCATAATCCTGGAGAGAAACATATGAATGCAATGATGAGAATTTTGAGCTATTTGAAAGCAGCTCTTGGAAAAGGAATTTTGCTCACAAAAGATGATATTGAAGATCGAAGGCTATACTGATGCTGATTGGGCTGGTGATGTGGGTCATAGAAGGTCCACGTCAGGATATTTTACATTTGTTGGTGGAAATCTTGTCACGTGGAGAAGTAAGAAACAAAATGTGGTTTCCCGTTCAAGTGCTGAAGCAGAATATAGGGGAATGGCCCTTGGAATTCAAGAATTGTTATGGTTAAAGTTATTGTTGACTGATTTGGGTTATCCACCAAAAGAACCTATGAAATTATATTGTGATAATAAGGCGGCGTGTGATATTGCACCCAATCCGGTATAGCATGATCAGACAAAGCATGTTGAAGTGGACAGGTTTTTTATCAAGGAGAAATTAGATTAAAAGATTGTGGAAGTGCCTCAAGTACGCTCTGAAGATCAGTTAGCTGATATACTCACTAAGGCGGTTTCTAGTCGGATATTTGACAAGTATGTTTGCAAGTTGAGCATGTTCGATATTTATGCCCCAACTTGAGGGGGAGTGTTGAATTATTCTAATTATGTAATTATTGTAGTATTAGGATTCCTTACCAGAGAAGGATTCTTGATCTCATAATTGATGTAATTACTTTCCTGTAATTCCTGGTGTAAAATCACTATATATTGCCTTCTTGGGAGAAGAATATTATTATTCTGATTATTCCCATAAAATTATGATTTTCAAGTGCACTAGGTGAGGAACAGGGGTCTAGCTAGAAAGATACAGTGCTGCCAAAATTCAATTTACTGCTCTATATTTTATAGCCATGCATAGCTTTTTGGTTGACATTAATACAGCGGTGTTTTAATGCAAGCTGGAAGAAAAGTTTGCAACTTTTTTTCTTTAATTTGGACCACCAGAGAGTAAGAAAGGAAGAAAATTCAAGTGATTTGAAATTGAATCAAAAAACGACTTTAAGAGAACCCAGTACTTGATTAGTGGACTTAATCTTGTATTTATTAAGTGCTGATTAGCCTTTGATTTGTATATTGTACAAAACCAAGCAAGGCAAATGATTTGAGAGAAATACTCTTCATCAAGGTTGGCAGTTTTTTTGTGGGGAGGTGAGGGAGAGAACAACAGAGAGAGAGAGAGAGAGAGAGAGAGGGGCGAGGGATGAGGACGTTGCGCATCGGAAAGAAGAGGTGGGGCTGGGTGGGTGGGGATGCCGTTGGGGGCTGGATGGGTTTAGGGTTGATACTTGAGGGGAGGGGAAAATGGTTGCTGGGTAAATTTTTTTTTGTTGTTGTTGGAATTGAAGAATTGTTTATTATTTATTTTGCCCACATGGAGTCCATCTCATTAAAAAACTAGGCCCATAAATTATAAAAATATCCCTGCAACGTCATCAATTTAACAGAGTTTTGGATAGAATTAATAGCATGGGGTAAAGTGAATCACCAAACCTTGGTCAAGCAAGGAAAGTGAGTCACTTTAAGTTTGAGGGGGCAAAGTGAAATTTGATCATAGTTTCAGGGAGTATTGGTGTAATTAAGCCTAAATTTTATAAACTTATTTTACAAACATATGATTGTAATATTTGTAGCCAATTACATTCTATAAGGAATAATAGAGCTCTACTGCAATTCGAACTATTTATTTGTTAGCTCCTAATTGAAAGATCAACCCTCTAAAAATTCAATCAAATCGAAGATCTTTTAGTTATCTAATAATTAAATAAATATGCAAACAAAATATTTTTTATAAATATAATGAAAATATTCACGATAATCATTTAATTGTACTGTTGAAGTTTATCTAATAAAGTTTGTATTTGATATAAAAAAAAGGCTAAGCAATTCATGATTTAGGTAAATATTTTTAAGGATGATCCTTGACTGATCTAAAAAATGAAAGTTCAGATCATATGATTATATTGTGTAGTGGTCTAAAAGTAAAGTTGTAGTATTCATTTATTAACTTGTTAGCCCTTGGGGATGTCATCAATTAATAAGATTAAATTGTGAATGCAATCGAAAAAAGAAGTAGATTGTGTAATGATAGACTTGAAACAGAATGTTCACCAATAATATATGATCCTTTCATGAAATAAAGACCAGGAATCCCTTTTTATCACCTTCTTCCTTTATTTTTGGTTTTGTATTTCAAAAACAACTTCACCAACATCAGAATTCATAACAATCTTGTGCATCTTATTATTTTATTGTATTAGAAGAACAGGGACAAGGCACTCTTATTCAGCTTAAATATTCTACATACTCAAGACAAATGATTGTGTCACTCCTCTAGCCAAAGGTCAGTTGGTACTTGGGTTGTTTGTTGGGGGAGAAAAGACCGAAGTGTCTCTCAACTTCAGCACCGTCCTTGATATTTTCATCAAACATGGCAAAAAGGTAAGTTTCTATAGCTTTTCCAGGCCTCTTTGGAGTCCCAGTAGTACCTTTCACATGGTTGATCAAATTCTGGTAGAATGTTTGTGCATTTTGAGTGGTTGCGGCATCACTGCCTTCGGATGGCCAACCACTCTCCGACACGACGATCTCCACGTTGGGAGCATTGGCTTTCTCGAGAGCAGAGTACTGAGCATCCAAAAGAGCATCAAACAGGTTTTGGTACTTTACACCGTCGGGTGTCGTGATCCCTTGTGAGGTGAATAAGGCATAGGCAATGTCTATTTGAGAAGGATTTTCAGTGTAGCTGACGTAAGGATACACATTGACAAGAAGAGGGGCCCCATTGCTGGCTAGGAAGTTGATAACTGGGGTTATGAATGACTTTGCAGCATCACTATATTTTCCAGCTGAAGGAGGGTAGGCATTGTCCACAAGGGTTGTGTCAATTGCTGTTGAGACTTTGATCTGGCCTTGCAGATTGGCTGCTACAATTGCATTATGAATGTTTTGGATGGCTGGGAGGAGATACTGGGTCTCTGGATCCGTGGGGCGTACTTCGTTCCCGACCGCAATGTATTTGAACTTGACGTCAGGCGAGTAGGCTTGTACATTCTTTTGGACCCAATCTGTTGCAGCAGCAGCATCAGTGAGGCCTTGAAGCTGGCTTTTGAGGATGGTCACGGTGAGTTCTATGTTGGAACCTTTAAGGGCTTGATAGGTTGGATCATTGGGTTCATAAATTCTCATTCTTCCAATGCCATTGCTTTTGTACAAGCCAACGACGTCTGATTCGGATGGTAAATTGTTGCCATTTCGTCCATAACAAACACCAACAGATTGTGCACCTGAAATACAAGCATCAAAGTTTCAGCTTGTGAAAGCATGATTGGCAACAAGAGCAAAAACTTGCTTAAAGAATATTTTAAAGGATGACAATTTTAATTTCATACATGAAATGACCAAAGAAATTACATACAACTCCAAATGCTTCTAATTCAGAATTTGGATAGAGAAGCAAGGGACGGGTAACTCAAGTGGTTAAGAGTAGTCACCCTTGCATCTAAGGTCCTATGTTCGAATCCCCCTTCCCCCAATATGGCTTGTATTTTAAAATAAAAATAAATAAAAATTGGATAGAGAAACCAGAAGTTTTCTGCATGGTAATATATCATAATTTCAACTACATAACGAAACAGAATTACTTAATATATTTGCTTTGATGACATATATATATATATATATATATATATCTATATATATATATAAATTCAGAAGCAGAAAGTGAGACCTGTTATTTGCAGGGCAGGCATCAACAATACAAGTAGCAGCAATATGGAAGCCATAAGAGTTTTTGGAACTGTTCTAGCTTGTGTAGGGAAATCCATGAAGAAGAGGGAATTGTATAAATAACTCACTCTCTACATTAACATACCCCTTGCACTATATATATATATATATATACACATCCCATATTGGCATATGTATAGGCGGTCGAGTTTAGAGGAGGTCCCAAGCGATCCAGCAATTAATAAGCAATCACCAATTATCCCGTCAATCACTGCAGAAGTATTAATTAATAATGACAATGACTTGCTGTTGAAGAAAAAAATTATGATAACAAGAAGACCTGCCTGCCAGACACGTTTTGCCGAAAGAGTTCAAGTCAAATTGATCAACCAAATTGAAAATTAACAAGACTCGACAGACACACGTAAAGGAAAATGAGTTTCAAGCCATCCAAGTTCAAATATCCCTTTTTTCTAGAGTAGATTAATAGTACGTGTACAAGCCCCTTGCCGGTAAATTAACCTTTGATTTATATGAAATCTGTCGTATTGTATAAATATCCGTCATACTGATAAAAGAGGCTTTTGATGAGTATAGTTCACATATGTGTCACGGTAGCAAATTAACGGATATATTGACATAATCAAACGGCATGGAATTACTTGACGTGGGAGTTAATGTGGAGGGTCATTCCTGACAAAAAAAGAAAAAACTAAAGCTGATAATTTTGTAAACCTCGGAGATGTTTTGTGATAAAAATCCCTTTCAGACATATAAAAATTTTCATCTTGTACCCATGGCCCCTTGTATATGGTCCTTGATATTGTCTGCATTTCCAAATTTCGTTATTGAAAAGTCATTGGGTTCATACTCCTTCCTCTCCATCCAGTACAGTTGACTTAGAAGAAGCAAATGATCTGAAATTGCTAGGGGAAATCCACTATCCTAATGTTTGAAAGTCTGGAGCCTCTAGGATTTTAACACCTCTAAGCTTGAGGGATTGGGTCCAGTTAATTAATTAGTCAGTTGAAATAAGCGGCCCGTTTTCTGGCTACAAGTCTAAAAACTGACCCAGTCAAATTGAAAAGATAGCAACCAGGATACAGGTGTTAGTAATAGCGACAGGGAGAGACTCGAAAATTCTGAGTCAAGGTGGTGGCTATTGAAAGAGTAGTATGCAAGTTTTCCGCCAGGGTTGCAACATCTTTATCTTTGATCTGAATTTACCTGAAATTGACAAGTCTATTAGCTATATACGCTTAAACTGGTCGCAGATGCAATTTAAAGAGATGTCACAGATACATGCACTAGCTACGAATAAGATGACAAATGCAGTAGTCACATACACACTAACACAAATCATGCATTCATTTATGCTAATCACGAATACAATTGTCACGTATAGATATAGTGGCATATAATATTTATGTCAAAATAATAATAGCTATAGAAATGACATAGTTTTTTATATATGAAATATATTAATAAAATTTTAAAGACGATTCTCAGCAACATGGCTTTTTTATATTTTATTTTGTTTCTTACTTTGGTCTTGAAAGACATGGGAGATTTGAGATTAAATAATACTAAAAATCTCACAGGACTTTCAGATTAACTACCAATGTTTTAGTTAGTTTAGGGAAAAGTTGAAAAGTAAACCATAATTACCATGCATTTTACCAAAATGTCCCAACCAAGTTAATATAAAGTAAACATATTTAACCATACATAGTAACAAACCACATAATAGGCACATCATTTCAAGTGTCGTTGTATTTATATATTTAAGGTTTTTCAAATAACTAAAAACCAATTTCAAAGGGTAGCGATAATGAAGCTCCAACTTTAGCTTTCCTACACCACTCGTATTATGAGTGCAAATATATATTATAAACTATCTCGTATCTGGAACATGGTAGGAATATACAAAACTGCTTTTTTGACGCTATACAAACAACACTCTAATAAAAGTGCTTTCCTAAAGAAGGATTTATCAGGTCCTTCCTCATCAACATATGCTTTCAGGTAAATAGGTACATAAAACGACAATGTTTCATATATGGGTTTATCTACATGTAGCTGTAATAAGGGAAGAAGTGGTTTAGCACTTCTGGCCAATGTGTGTACCCTTGCAAGTAATGGATCATTTCTTGACAAAACACGCCCTGGATTCTCCCTTAGAACCGGTGACGTATCCTGTTTTTGTCCCACATCCGGCGGATTTTGGACTCATTTGATTAAAATGCCATTTTCTCTTATATTTAACCAAAAATAAATTTTGACTTCTACCGACGATTCGGCAGAATCTTCCATATAATTGGAACATTTTCCAAATTACAAACATCTACAATTAAGCACAAAATAATCCCTACTTTCAGTATGCACAAGGTGAAGACACACAAGACAGTTATGACAATTCAATGGACCCCAGGCCCTCTACCTAAACTTAAAACAATCAACTCAGAGCAGCTAAAGATTTAATTTACAACTCAAGAGAACGATGTAAGGGAAGAAACAAGGAAAATCATACAATAGAAGGTGATGGAAAGAATGCCGATGATGCCTTGACGTGGAGTGGCGGACCTCAGCTAAATATATCCTGTATGATGGTTGAGTCAGACAGTTTTATTCCTATCAACTCAAGGGTGAAGTAGATCTTCAAAACTAAAGGATGTCCAGTTGTAGAAGCTTGACTCTCAACCAAGGGAGGCTTCGATGTTAGGTATAGAGAATGAACCTTAGATGAAGGTATTTCTGAAACAAAAGCAGCACATTGACATCTCCTAATATTGGATCAAAACCCATTCTTCATAGGGATGGCAATTTCCCAGAGGGTTCGGGTCTCTCCGATGCTTCACCCATAATGAGTCAGGTATGAAGGACAACAAAGGGTATAGAGGCAATGTTGGGGAAATTTTCAGTTTTTGTGTTCGAGGAGGGTCGAGGATGGTATTTCCATCCCCAGCCCTTAACCTCCCCATTAGGCCACCTCCAACTCAAGGGTCCAGCCTGGACAAAAGGCAGCCATAGGCCCCAAAAACCCCTCCAACGTGCAAGGTCCAACCCGGGCAAGGGGTGGGACCCACCAGCCCGAGCAAGCCCACGGGCAAGAATCGATTGGGCTGTTGGCCATAAGCTACTGACGTTAGCGGTTGAAATCAATTTTTTTTTTATACTATTAGTGCGTGAATTTCATGCATGAATGGTAAAAAATAAAATTTGAATTCAACTGTTGACTTAGCGTGACATCAAGACTGACGCCAGCGCTGATAGAAACCAACGGGAAGAAGCCACATGGCGCTTCCTAGATGCTCTGTTCAAATTTTTTTTTTTTTAGAAATCCCAAAACATTATGGATTTTTTCCTTATAAATACCTAACAATAATATTCATTTTCCACACCAAATCTTCAAACAAATTATTTTCCTTCCAATATTTTTTACTTTCCACCCAAAATTTCCTACTACTTTCCATTTGTATCAAAAAACAAATGGCCTCTTGACAAGACCCGCCCCGGAATTTCCCGAAAACTGGAGTGAATCCTGTCTTTGTTCTGACATCACCCAGATGCCGGGCCCACTTACTAAAAACCGAGACTCTCTACCAAAATTTTGGCAAAGTCCTCCCTGTGAATTGAACAAACCCAACAAAATTCAACCTGCATAAAAATACAAAATAATCCAACCAGCAGCATGCTTTGAAGCGAATAAACAGTTTACAACAAAATGGCCTCCGGCCTCACAAATCAAATCCTAACAGGGGCGATAACAGAGCATGACTAAGAACTTCAATTTCAACAAAACAGAGTTCAAAGGGAATAACATGAAGAAAGAATCCTACGAAGGCTCAAGACTCGGAAGCGCACGATCCGGCTCTGCTGCGGAGCTCAATCAACTACTTGCTGGGGGGTGCAAAACAGAACATTGTGAGCGGACAAAAATAAATTCAGTTCAATGTAAACCAACGTAATATAAACCCACCGTTTAGAAAACCATGCAAGAATCCCATGCATCTCAAAACCATCATACTCAGGTATATATATAAATATATATATATATCAAAACAAATCGATACCAGATGCCAAGTCCGAAATCCATAAAGAACACTATACAAACTCACATCCAAAACTTATAAATCCCACAACTAAACTCTCGAAAGCATACCCATTGGCACGACCGGCAAAGAAGTATCCTCACCGAAAAACAAGAATGAATGAATTATATATATAAATATATAATATAAGAGATATATATATATAGTATAAATATGACCATCACCTAGTTGTACTGGGGAAACAATCCAACCGGGGGATTGTTTGACTAGTCACCCTGGCAGAGTCCTCATGAAGAGTCCTCAATCCACCATGTGACTAGGGAACGAGCCTTCCAACTGGGGGACCAACTCTCAGCCAGCACGTACCGTCGATAACCTCAAAATCCGTACGTTTGTGATCAGTCTTACGCGCGCAGACTACCCAAGCAAGGGTCTACAGCAACATCCCGTCAAGGATGCCCCGGGTTCCGACCATTCCAAGTATCTCAAGTATCCGTATCCAAGTTCCAAATCCGGGAAGGTACATAGGGTAGTGCTTATAGCACTCCAAACTGACATTCTATACTCACCACTTTCCACAATCTCATTTCAACAACCCAAATACCTCACACATAGCCAAATATATATAGAAATCCTCAAAATCCATATATTCATACTCAAGATACTCAAATATGTCAAAACCCAAAATATATTTTCAATGCCTCATAAAAATATCACTTTCAACAATTTCATAAATAATATATATCCAAAATACCATTTAGAACATCATGCATAACATTTCCCAAAATCTATATAAAATATACTTTCAATACCCAACTATGCCAAAGCGCTATACAAACATCAAGTTCAACTCATGAATATAATATATTCAATAAATCATTAAAAACATTATGCATAAATCTTTCATCAATAAAACCATGCATAAGATTTGAAAACAAAATCCACTCACAAGTAGTCCCACGCTATTTGACCCTAAGAGGGTCCCGCCTGCTGCATATGCGTGGTCGGAGTACCTATTTCAGAATACGTATACGAGATTAATACGAAGCATTTCAAACGAGTACTTTGAATTAAATATCCAAATTTCCCAGGTGTCTAGTAAGTGTACTAGGATCGAGACGTTCTAAGGTCCAACTACTCAATTTGGACGATGGAACAACTTCGAGAGACACTTGGTCAACTGACGGTCAAACTTCCCAATTCGGGTCAACCTGGCCCACGGGACCCACGACCTCCGTTTTACAATCCGAAAGTTCCTAAAGGTTTCACAACGTCTAAGATACCCATATCGCAAGTTTGGTCCGAAACGGAGGGTTAGATCGCTTACGATCGCACGACCGGTCGGTTATTATAAAACGCAAACTTTAAGTTATTGAATCGGAACATCCAGGACTCCGATTCACAATCCACGAAGTCCTACACGATCTTAGGAATACGTAGAACAACATATTTTAATTGGAAAACGATCCAACGATCAGAACCTATCGAACCCGGATAACGCACAATATGCGAAAATCCGTTCGATAGTCAAACGATGTCCGAATTGAGATCCGCAAAATCCTACTCACTCGTGACAACCAGGAGATCGCATTGGGATCATAATGCCCCTCTGCTATAGTGCCCACGCGCCACCACAAGCGCCGGCAGTGCGCGGGTGTCCAAAGCGATAAAGCTTCGTCGGAAAATCTCCAAATTACAAGCCACCCTCCCGGCTACAGGTTCTACTCGACGAGTGGAACACTTTATTCAACTATATCCAAGTCCAATTCGGACGACAAGTGGTCGGAATCGGCGTCAGAAACTCACGGTTTAACTCGGAACTTCACGGCCTCGATCCGGTGACCACCGTCGCCATTGTTTTCGCACAACCTAGGAAATAGCTAGAAGGGGAGGAGAGCTACCTGTTTCAAGTGACGGCGCAGCTCACGATGGCCGGAAACGTCGCCGGTGACGTCGGCAGTTTTGGCTAGTTTTTTCACGTCGTTGCCACCGCCGTTTGCTGGGGTTTCGATCGGAGAAAAGGGATGGGCTGGGTAGAGGAGAAAGAGAGGAAGCTTTTGCAAGAAACGGCACCTGAAATGGAGGTCGGACGGCGAAGTTCTCGCCGTCTGAAATTCCGGTGAAAAATCGAATCAGGGAGGGAGGGTTCAGCCGCCGGGGGGGGGGGGGGGGGGGGGGGGGAAAGAGAGAGAGAGGGAGAAGTCAGATATTTTTAAACCCAAAATTTGAAATATTTTTGTCATTGTCGATGTTTTGATCGTAATTTCTTCGTTACAACTCCGAATTAAGTCTACCACGTGTCTAAGAATTTGTCTTAGTACCACCTACCCAAAAATACCAGTCACTGCTCCAAACACTTTTCGGACAAGAAAATGACCAATTTACCCCTACCCTAAGGGTAAATTTATAAATTCACTTAAATAATTTAAAATAGGAATTAAATTTGGAGTCGGGGTGTTACACCTCTTCCATCGAAGCCGTAAGCGCGTGGACAACTGAGGAAGATATTTTGTTATATGAATGTTGGATAAAAGTTGGTCATTACCCAATCACGGGCAATGAGACGAAGTTCTCTCATATGTGGAGAAAAATTCATGGAGAATTTTGTGAAAGATCGGGTTCGCCTTGGACGGAAATGGCCTTGGCCAGTAGGTGGAAAATTTTGAATAAAGAGTTAGGGAAATGGAGATGCGTTGGCAAAAGTGAGGGACAACATTCGAAGTAGTCAAAATCTTGCCGACGAGGTTAAATATTGATAAATGTCGTTTTATTCAATTTATTGTCACTTTTTTTTTTCTTGCATATTCATTTTTTATATTTTCTTGCATTTCCAATTTTTTTTATATTTTCTTGCATTTCCAATTATTTTTTAAAATAGATTATTTAAGCACAAATGTGGTTTGATGCCATGGGCCAAGGCAAAAAAGTTTCATGAATCACCAATGTTGGGACGTTATGAAGAATTGTTTGAGATTGAAAATTATTTCCACTGATTCAACGGTTGTGTTAAATGAGACGCCGCTCCACGATTCACTGGCAACCGATTCGCCATTGGACTCGTTAATGGATCAAGACTCACCAATCCAACGTGAGCCAAGGTCTATTGAGAGAAAGGCGGTAAAGGCCAAGAGGGAGCACTTCGAACACTGAATGTGCAAAATTTTTGTAGCAAATTGCTAGGAACGGCGCACTGAGAATTGAGATAGACTTGAAAAGAGCAGAAGCTGAAAAGGCACGATATGAAGCATATGCAATTGAAATGTAGCAGGCACAAGAACAAGACATGGAGAATAGAGAGATGAAAATCATGGCCATGAATACGAACCATATGTCTCTTGGAAACCTTACACATTTAAATGAACCCTTAAAGTTTTAACCTTTTTTGTCCCATCAAATTTAGTAATTCTTTGTTAATTATATATCTCTCTGTTTTCCTCTTTTCGGCCGAGTAGGCCGATTGAAGGAGTTTTTGGTCCTTCTTCTTTTAGATTGCGTAGGTGTGCCACCCCCAAGCCACTGACTGGCTTGAATGGAAAAGGTTGGATTGTTGTGTTCGCACTTCTGACTTCTCACTACTACAAAAAGTGAAAAAGACGACCAGAAAACAACGACGGTCTAAGTGAAAACCGTCGTGGTTTATAAAAAGACGACGGTTCTAAAAACACCGTCGTGTAATACAACCTTAGACAACTAAAAAATGGAGTTTTAAATGGCTGTTCAAAAACAACGACGTACATAATTAAACAACCGACGTCTATTTGAAACAGATTTCCGCAGTGTAAAATCAATGCCAACAAAGAACGGCAGAAGTTATGAATCGACCGACGTAGAAAGTGAAGACGACGATTTCAATAAAAACTGCCGTTTTTACTCATAAAATAACACGACGAGGTTTTCGTATAAGACGCCGTATAATTACAAACAAATCCACGGCTTTAAAATACAAAATATCGCCGTATTAAATTAATTTACAACGACGGAAAATATAAATATAACGACGTCATTCTCGTATAGTTCTACGACGTTATCTTTAAATCGTACAATAAATTTTATCGTCGTATTTATTCATTTTATACGTCGTACCTTTAATTTTAACGGTCGACTTAATAAGAATTTTTGTTAACAATTTTTTTCTTTGATTTTCTTATCCTACGTCGGTAGATCTACTTAATGACAAGAATTGAAATAACCACGACGGTTTATATAGAACACCGCCGACATAATCAGATTTGTCTGAGATCCCAAGGGTTACGAAATCTTACCAGATGGAACTCTGTTCCACATCATAATCTTAACAGATGACACAGATTTGCAAATATTGCGTCGTGTTAGTTTACAAATTCTAGAACATTAATTTCCCTCATTTTAAATTTCCTTGGGAAAGAAAAATCTATTTATCACGCTTTGGAATTGAAAACTAAAACTGAAAGAATACGGGAAAAAAAACTCTATTTATAATTTAAAATTAAAATCCACGTCGGTTGTAGTACACTTAACGACGTTTAACAAAATAATATACGTCGGTAATTATAAATCTACCGCCATCTTAACTTAATATAGACGACGATAAAAGACGACGGTAGAACAAAAAACCGCCGTTGTTTCAGTTTCTTTAACATATCTTTCTGCAGGACTTGTGTAGTTCAAAGCATTGACAATGTCTTCATCATATCTCCCAGAAACTACTGATTCAATTGCTCATGCTTTAGAGGCCATCTGAAGCCATTTCTATTCTTTATCGCATTCTTGAAACCCATCTTCTTCTTCTGAAGCTCTACGGATAAAGGAAGAGGCTATCACAAATCCGACGGATCTTCTTAGGCAAGAAAATTAAGCAGAGGATCAGGCACATCTGATCTTCAGATTTCCCTGAGAAGCGAACTTTCCTTCGACAGCGAGTGGAGGCCAGGCTTGCATCTCTTTTGATGGAAAGCAAGGAGTATTCAGAAGCACTAAGTGTCCTATCAGGCTTGATCAAGGAAGTGAGAAGGCTAGTTGACAAGCTTCTTCTTGTGGACATATATTTGATGCGAGTAAGAGAGGAAGAACTTGGAACCTTAAATGTAAACCGAAAATGAATGAAAGCGACAAATTTATAGAATAAATTTTTAAAACCAACGGCGGTCCTTACAAAAAAAACGCCGTTTAAATTGTAAAATCAACGTCGGTATGATAGACGTATATTACAGGAATCCACGTCGGTAAATTAATAAAAACGACGTGTTAAATAATCTACCATGACGCGAGTTATTACTTATGTACTTTAATTTTTGAGTTTACTACGACGGTACCTACAAACTACTGTCGTATTTATTTACCACGTCCGAAGTTAAATGTACCGTCGTATTTTGTAATTTATACGTCGTAGTTATATGTAACCGCCGTATTATTTTTTTGAAATGGTTTTATATGTAAGCAACTTTTCGTCTACTTGACTTACACATTAGTTGTTTTTATATTCTTATTTTATTTAAATCTGTCATCCAAAAAAGAAACTTTACATATTGCAGAATATTAATTTCCTTCGTTTTAAATTTCCTCCGGAAAATAAACTTTATTTATAACGCACTGTAATTGAAAAATAAACTGAAAGGTCACGGGAAAAAAAATTCTATTCATAATTTAAAAATTAAAATCCACGTCGGTTATATTAAACCTAACGACGTTAAATGAAATGATTCCACGTCGAACGAAAAATATTGCGTCGTGTTAGTTAAAAACGACGTAGTTAAATGTAACCGCCGTATTATTTTTTTGAAATGGTTTTATATGTAAGCAACTTTTCGACTTACACATGCACTGTTTCCAAACCCGATTAAAAATTTCAATCTCCCAGAGAAACCTTTTCGTCTTTTTTCCTTGTCAGAGCATTGTCAGAGTTTCTCATCGTCTTCCTCTCGTCTTCTTCGTCGTCTCTGAACTTAAACATCGATCATCTTCCTCTTGCTTTCATTGCACGCAAAAGGTAAGCTTTCATTTTCACTATTTTGGTTACTGTTTTGCATGCTCATACGTTTTTTGTTTGAAAAATCTTTTGACCTTTTTTCTGGCCAAAATCATTTTACTTCTTTCCAAGTTTGATAAAATATACAGACAAAGAGGGAAAGTTTCCAACTTTGAAGACAACTACATCAACTAAATAAGACGACGGTAGACCACGACGGTTCGTCAGTTGTTCTAGCGTCGTCTGAAAATTGACAAAGTTGTTTTTAAAATAATAGTCTTTTTTTATATGCTTGTTTAATTGCAGGTTTGATTTCTCTGAACAATGGTTTTTGTTTTTCCCTTATTTGATAAAATATAAAGAAAAAGAAACTAGGGTTGGTATCTAATATAGACGACAAAATATCTTATTGTTTTACGTCGTGTGAATGTTAATACCACGACGGTGTATTACTATTGACGTCGTATGAACATAAATACCACGACGTTATATAAATAATAGTTTACCACGACGGTGTATTACTATTGACGTCGTGTGAACATATATACCACGACGTTATATAAATAATGGTTTTAAACATTTATTACGTCTGAGATTATTTCATTGCGTCGTCTAAAATCATATCATACGTCGTATTTTTTAAATACCGTCGTTTGTGTTCTTAATGTTTTCCTGAAATATTTTCACTTGCAGTTTTGTCTGTTAAAATGGTTTCTCAACAACAAACTAAGGATTCTGGCTCCAAGAAGCTTGGAATGGTAGCTCCTCAAGACAAGTCTTCGAAGGAGATGAAGTCTTCGAAGAAGATGAAGTTTGCTTCATCATCTGCTGAGACAGAACAAACCAGCCAGACAACAATCTCTGATGATTCAAAGACTGGTCGAGGTATGAGCACAATGCCTCGTGTTGTGAAGAGAAAGCTTCAGAAACTGAGGCCAATTGTTGAGTACAATAAAAGGGGGAAAGGTGTTGGCCAAGCACATATTGAGATGCAGTCGTATATTGGTGTGTTGGCACGCTCCAGGATCCCACTTGTGGACAAGAAATGGTCCCAAATCCCCAAGGATATAAAGGAGCAGATTTGGGAAGCAGTTGACATGGCTTTTGTCGTAGGCCAAGGGGGCAAGACCTCTGTTTTAGCTTCTGCTTCCAAGAAATGGAAGGATTTCAAGTCTACACTAACGAGGCATTATATCCTTCCATACACCAATGACAGGGAGAAATTAAGCCAACCCCCTGAAACATATAAATTCATAGAGAAAGCACAATGGGATGCCTTTGTAGCTTCAAGGCTATCCAAAGATTTTGAGTCTGTGCATTCTCAACATGCACAGATTAGGGAGAAACTCGAGTACAATCATCGATTGTCTCGAAAAGGATATGCTGGATTGGAGGATCAATTGGAGGAAACCATGCCTGGGGTAGAAATTGATCGATCTACCTTATGGAAGAGAGCTAGACAGGACAAACATGGTAACATCCCTGATCCAAAGGTGGCAGAGAAGGCAAAATTAATTGTAAGCCTACTCACTCTGTTTTAAATTTTTATTAAACTGTGAATTATTCTTATTACGTCGTATGTTATATTTTTCGTCGTGTGAATGATATTACCACGTCGAAAAGTTTTTAAAAACGTCGTTAAAGGTCTAAATAGGAATCACTACTATGTTTTCTGTAATTATCGCATAAGACGTCGGTGGTTCATTTTCGCGTCGTGTGAATGATATTACCACGTCGAAACTTTTTTAAAAACGTCGTTAACGGTCTAAATAGGAATCACTACTCTGTTATCTTTAATTATAGCATAAGACGTCGGTTGTTTATTCATTTCGTCGTTTTAAATAAATAACCACGTCGGTATAACTACCGTCGTGATAAGTTATAATAACGTCGGTTTATACGTTATTGCGTCGTGTGAAATTATATAATACGTCGTTTGTACATAAATAACCGTCGTGTGTTTTTTTGTTTATCTTTTTTTAGGATGAATTGCAGAAACAAGTCTCGGAAGGCAAAGTCAGAGTAGATGGCAGCAATGATGTGCTGACCATGGCTTTGGGCCCCGAGCATCCAGGCAGACTGAGGGGAGTTGGTGCTGGTGTTTCCCCAAGGCAATATTTCAATTTGCCCAAACCACAGAGGGTGAGCTTTGACGACCGTTTGAAGGACAGTTTAAGAGTTCTCCTTCAAGAAGAGACTAAAAAGATGGAGGCTAAGGCAAGGGAAGAGGCCTTAAGGATGGAGGCTAGGACAAAACAATTGGTAGAGGCTGAGAGGGAGCATTTCCTGAGTCAGCTTTCCCAATTAATTCCCAATTTTGATCCAAGCATGCTTAAACCAAGAATTAGCCAAAGCCCCAAAAATCCAATGTCTGACAAAGCTAGCTGCTCTGGAGGTGACAAAGCAAGCTGCTCTGGAGGTGATGTGAGATCCCTACATTTGGAGGATGATACTGCCAAAATGGGGAAACATCAGCCAGATGAAGAGAAGGAAGAAGAAAAGGAGAAAGAAGATGAAGAAAAGCATGACGACAAGGTATGTTCACATAACTTTGCCTTTTTTATTTGTTTTTCAAAATTTCAGACGTCGATATTTTTATTTAATCCGTCGTTTGTTTAAAAATTAGACGGCGGACTTTTTTTAAGACGTAATAAAATATTTAAACGACGGTTTTTGCACCGTCGTTTAAATGGTTTCAGACGACGCTTTATTAATAAAACCGTCGTCTTTATTGAATTACCACGACCGTTTTTTCACCGTCGTTTAAATCCTTTTAAGACGACATTTTATTCCTTAAACCGTCGTCTTTATTGAATTACCACGTCATTTTTTTTATTTCTTTAAACAGGTTATTGAAGTTGGTGCTTATTCAAATATGGAGGCGCCATCTTCTTTAAAAACCCTTTGTCGTTTTGTGAAAACGACACTCCTGCCTGAGGATAAGACACTCCAATTTACAATTGATAAGGAGGTGTTTGGTGGTGAGCGCGATACCTTCCTCCTGCCTGAAGATATTACACAATTTGCAGGCATGGAAGAAATTGGAGCTACTGTATTGGCTGTATATATGAGGTTTGTATTTCTAAGATAATAACTCGTTGGTTTATATATTGCGTCGTCTTAACTAACTAACCACGTCGTCTTAACTAACTACCGTCGTGATAAATATATTATAACGTCCTTATCTATTTCAGTACGTCGTGTGAAATATTATAATACGTCGTTTTTTTATACATAACCGTCGTGTTTGTTTTTGCTGACTTGTTTATATTATTTTATGTATTTAGGTACTTACACGATGTTTTGAAACAAGCCAATATGTGCAGCATGGTTGGCTTTATTGACCCTGCTACAGTTAGTGCCAACTCTGGCACAATAACTGAAAGATTACGACTGGTAGCAGCTCGACTTCAGAAGACAGACGGCGAACAGCTTTTCATGATGCCTTACAATCCAGGGTTAGTCTCCTTAGGATTTTGTTTTTATGATTTTCAATAAATGACAGCTTATAAACTAACCACGTCGGTGTTTTATTTTATTTAGTCGTTTGAAACTACTAACCACGTCGGTATTTATTTGTCGTCGTGATAAATATATAATGTCGTCGTTATCTACTTTATTTCGTCGTATGAAATACTATAATACGTCGTTTTTGTAAATAACCGTCGTTTTTATATTAATTTTGTGCAGCCGTCATTGGATCTTGCTGATTGTAAGAGCAAAGAAGGAGACCGTCTATTTTCTGGATCCTCTGCCAGGTCATCGTGTGGTCGACGAAGAGGCGAAAAACATCGTGAACAGTGCTTTAAAAATATATAATACCCACATAGGCCGAGCAGGACGTAAAAATGTAATTTGGAAAACTCTCTCAGGCACACCAAAGCAACCCAGCAATGTCGAATGCGGGTATTATGTGATGCGCTTCATGAGGGACATCATCATGGATCCTTCCTTGGGGTTTGAGAATAAGGTAAGAAGAAATTACCTTCATACATTTCACGTCGTTTTTTGTATTATCAACGACGGTCATGTAAAATTAACGTCGTTGAATGGATATACTACGTCGGTTATGAAAAATATCGTCGTCTGTGATTGAATTTCTTTTTATTTATAAACCCTAATAGTCATTGTTTATGCAGTATGCCAAGGGAAACCAGGAAGCTTCATACCCCCAAGAAGCCATTGATGAAGTCCGGAATGAATGGGCAGAGTTTGTTTTCCAAATTATTAAACAGGGCAATTATTGAACACTTGATATTTATATATAATGTACAAATTTTCTCTATAATATGTAATGTAAAAATTTGTTGAGGTTTTCTTAAATTAAAAAAAAAACAAACATACAAATTGCTTAACCGACGTGTAATACTTTTCCAACGACCTAATAAAGTCACAAACCGTCGTATTTTGTTGTTTCGTGTTTTAAACAAATACGACGTAAAAATATAGTTAGACGACGTTCTTTGAACAATTGAGTCGTTTATGGTATACAAC
>NC_034012.1:17856547-17912413 GCF_000346465.2 Prunus persica
TGGTTTACGCTTTAAACGACGTCATTTTAATATGTAAGTCGGTTTATATAATTTACAACGTTTTTAATTTCTTAACACCGACGTGGTTTCTCATTTTAACGACGTCATTTTAACGACTTAGTAGTCTATTACAATTTACAACGTCTACAATTTATTTAACACCGACGTGGTTTGTTGTATGGTAAGAATATTTTATTATTTTTATATCAAAATATTCAAAATAAATATAAAATAAATCAGAAAATTGAAAAGTCAACTCCTATGAAGTCATTGATATATTTTCTTCCACATAAACCTTGAAAAAATTCATTTTGAATAATAAAAATTTAAAATGACCATCCAAAACAAAATTGTTTTGATGAGTCATAAAATCACTTCTAGTTTTATGGTTTAGGGTTTAGAATCTAGGGTTTAGAGATTAGTGTTGTTATTTATTGGGGTTTATTTTTAAAGTATAATTTTTGGGTAGTCTAGGGTATATGTTAGGCTTTAAAACCATAAAACCTTTTATAAACTTAATTTTTTAAATTGTATAATTTAGTTTTATGGGTTTAGGGTATTAATTTTTAACGACGGTGTTTGGGTCGTGGAATACATATTTTACGTCGTACAGTAAAACATACGTCAGGGTATCATCGACGACGTTTATGTTACGACAGCGGTTAAGTCGTTGATATATATATTTTACGTCGTATAGGTAAATAGCCGCCACGGTTTCTCATTTTAACGACGTCATTTTAACGACTTAGTAGTCTATTACAATTTACAACGTCTACAATTTATTAACACCGACGTGGTTTGTTGTTGTGGTAAGAATATTTTATTATTTTTATATCAAAATATTCAAAATAAATTTAAAATAAATCAGAAAATTGAAAAGTCAACTCCTATGAAGTCATTGATATATTTTCTTCCACATAAACCTTGAAAAAATTCATTTTGAATAACAAAAATTTAAAATGACCATCCAAAACAAAATTGTTTTAATGAGTCATAAAATCACTTCTAGTTTTATGGTTTAGGGTTTAGAGTCTAGGGTTTAGAGATTAGGGTTGTTATTTATTGGGGTTTATTTTTAAAGTATAATTTTTGGGTAGTCTAGGGTATATGTTAGGCTTTAAAACCATAAAACCTTTTATAAACTTAATTTTTTAAATTGTATAATTTAGTTTTATGGGTTTAGGGTATTAATTTTTAACGACGGTGGTTGCGTCGTGGAATACATATTTTACGTCGTACAGAAAAACATACGACATGGTTTACTCTTTAAACGACGTCATTTTAATATGTAAGTCGGTTTATATAATTTACAACGTCTTTAATTTCTTAACACCGACGTGGTTTTTCAGTCGTCGTTATATAAAAAATTCAAAATAAATTTAAAATTAATCCGAAAAATGAAGCTTCAAAATGAACGGCCTTACGTTCTTAATCCGAAAAATGAAGTTTCCGTCGTGGAATATTAAATTACGTCGGTACGTGTAGAACTTTCGCCTTGGTTTTTCTTTCGACGTTTTAAAACGCGCGAACTCTAAAAATTTTCGCGCGACCTAAATTTTTTTAGATTTGGCTCTTATTCTTATACTTCGAACCCTGAAACCTAAAATTTTCAGATTTCGCGCGACATAACATTTCGCTCTCTCACTTCTGCTCTAATTAAAAGTTGCACTCTCCAGGCTCCGTCGAATCTGTGAGCTCGTCCAACCTGTAAGTACAAACCCTATCTTCCCCTTGTAAATTCATTGAATGATATTAGGTTGTTTTGTTAAAGGGTTTTATGTGTATGCTTTGCGATCTGTTAATAATGTGCTTATAGGTATGGGTTCATGGATTTTCTGTTTAATGGGTTCATGACAAGATCAAATAAAGGTGTACTTTTGCTGGAAATCAACACAAAAAGACACAGATCACCAACTTCCAAATGATTTCCAGCAAAAGTACACCTTTATTTGATCTTGTCATTGGGAATGGATTTATTGTTTTCATGCTTGGTTTCATGTATATGTTGGTTTCTTGCTTGGTTTCATATATATGTTGTGTTCTTAATGGGTTTTGGGTTCTTGAAAATAAACTGAGACACGACGCCTTTTTAGGCATACGACGACGATTACACGACGGTTTATGAAAAAACCGTCGTTGTATTACTTATAAACGACGGTTTTTTCATAAACCGTCGTTTGTATTACTTATATTAGACGACGTCTGTTGAAAATCCGTCGTCTATATATGCCAAATACGTCTGTTTTTGTTTAAAACCCGTCGTCTCTGTTGTGTATTACTTGCGATTAGATCATTGTATAATCTGCTATAGTGATGGTCATTGCCTGTATTTTCACTTTATTATAGATAATAGGTTATAGTGTCGGAGATGGATAAGTCATGGATGCACTCGGATAGAAGATCGAAGGCATATGAATTTGGGGTGGAAGCATTTTTGAAGTTTGCTGTAGAAAATCTTCTAACTACAACACATATCCGTTGTCCATGTGTTAAATGTGTTAATTTGAAGTTGTTTGGGGTTGGAATTATAAGGGATCACTTATACTTTAATGGAATTGACCAAAGCTATAAGAATTGGACATTTCACGGAGAACCTTGGGAAGCAACTACTAATGCTAGTAGAAATGTTGAAGAAGATGATGGCCATAGTAGGTACAGTTTTGTGTCTGAAGAAATTGATATGGATGATAATGATTTTGGTGATTTTGGTTCGGATCCGTATGAGTTTGCCAATGTGATTGGGGATGGAGATCAACCAGTGTACCCTGGTTGTAGAAAGTACACGAAGTTATCGGCATTAGTGAAGTTGTATAATTTGAAGGCAAAACATAGGATGAGTGATGTCTGTTTTACAGAATTATTGATACTTCAAGGCGATTTGCTTCCAGAAGGAAATACAATACCAACCTCCATGTATGAGGCTAAAAAGACTTTGTGTGCATTGGGGCTGAGTTATGAGAAAATGCACGCATGCCCCAATGATTGCATCTTGTATAGGAAGGAGTATGAGGATTCAACTAATTGTCCTACTTGTGGTATCTCAAGGTGGAAGGAAGGCAAAGATTCAATCTTGAAAGAGGGTGTGCCAGCGAAGGTGGTGTGGTATTTTCCCCCAATTCCAAGGTTTAAAAGGATGTTTCAATCACATGAGACAGCTAAGAGTCTGACTTGGTGGCATGCTGCTAGAAAATCAATTGACGGTCAGATGTCTCATCCGGCGGATTCCCCGTCTTGGAAACTTCTTGATGATAAATGGCCTGAGTTTGGTAATGAGCCGAGAAACTTGAGATTGGCTCTTTCATCTGATGGATTCAATCCCCACAGTTCTCTAAGTAGCAGATATAGTTGTTGGCCGGTTATCTTAGTTACATATAATCTCCCTCCATGGCTGTGCATGAAACGAAAGTTCATGATGTTAACCTTATTGATTTCCGGTCCTAAACAACCCGGAAATGATATAGACGTCTACTTGGAGCCTTTGATTGATGATTTAAAATCCTTGTGGGTTGGGATTAGAGGAGTGTATGATGCACATAATGGAGAATACTTTACACTCAGAGCTGCATTAATGTGGACAATTAATGATTTCCCCGCCTATGGAAACTTATCTGGTTGTGTTGTTAAAGGATATAAAGCTTGTCCAATATGCGGCGATGATACACCTAGTCACAGGTTGAAAAATGGCCACAAAATTTGTTACATTGGGCATAGAAAATGGTTACCGATCAATCATCCATATAGGAGGCAACGTGCAGCTTTTAATGGGAAACCTGAATATGGCATACCTCCCGAGCCATTAACCGGAGAAGAAGTGCTGCATATGGTTGAAAATGGTGACAGAGTTTGTTGGAAGAAGAAATCAATATTCTTTGATCTCGAGTATTGGAAATACCTTCCGGTAAGGCATGCCCTAGATGTTATGCACATTGAGAAGAATGTTTGCGATAGTATCATTGGTACATTGCTGGAGATCCCTGGAAAAAATAAAGATGGGATTGCTGCTCGATTAGATTTATTGAACATGGGGGTCAAAACTGATTTGCAACCCGAGTATGGAGAAAGACGTACTCGTTTGCCTCCTGGGCCTTGGAATTTGTCAAGAGCAGAGAAGAGAGAGGTTTGCAATTCTTTCTATGGTATGAAGGTCCCTGAAGGTTATTCTTCAAATATTAAAAATCTTGTATCTTTACAAGATTCAAGACTTCTTGGCCTTAAATCACATGATTGTCATACCTTAATGCAACAATTGCTCCCTGTGGCAATTCGTTCTGTTTTGGAGAAGCCTGCAAGGTATGCAATAACTCGTTTGTGCTTCTTCTTCAATGCTATATGTGCAAAGACTGTTGATGTTTCCAAGCTAGATAAGTTGGAAGAAGATGTAGTAGTTACTCTGTGTTTGCTTGAGAAGTACTTTCCCCCTTCATTCTTTGATATCATGGTTCATTTAGTAGTACATCTTGTCAGAGAAGTTCGTCTATGTGGGCCAGTATATTTTAGGTGGATGTATCCGTTTGAAAGATATATGAAAGTGCTGAAGGGGTATGTTCAAAATCGTACTCGTCCCGAAGGTTGCATTGCTGAGCGGTATATAGCTGAAGAAGCGGTAGAGTGTTGTACTCAGCATTTATCTGATGCTAGTACAGTTGGAGTGCCTTCAAGCCAAAAGATGGGACTTTCAAAGCCATTATCAGGTTGCACAGTGAGCGTAGTTGATCAGGACCTGTTGAATCAAGCACATCTATATGTCTTGGAGAATACGGAGGAAGTCCTACCTTATATCGAGTACGTATGAGCTTTATTCTTTAAGTTTCCATTTTAAATTATTTCTTATGTTTATCTTCTATATTTAGGACCGTAATGCTTGAATTTTTCTTGTCATGTAGGCAACATATGATTCACATCAAGACTGCTTATCCAAAATTTAGAAAGAGAACAAAGTGGCTGCAGGATAAGCACAATAGCACTTTCATTCAATGGCTACGCTTCAAGGTATATATTGTTGAATAACATATTTCTCTTTTAATTTTCTTCTTATTTATATGTTAGATTGAATTAAGATATGATTAATTTGCAGGTTCAAAGTGAACTTGAGGAAGACAATCATGGCGTATCAGAAAATTTAAGGTGGCTAGCAGCTGGTCCAAACATGTCAGTGCCATTATATAGGAGCTATCTTATTAAAGGTATTAAATTCAATATCAAGGCACAAGATGATGTGCGGACAACTCAAAATAGTGGAGTTTATTTACTTGCACATACCATGCAAGTTGCTAGTGCCAAGGATAAAAACCCAATTCTCTCAAATATGGGTTTCTATGGTGTCATTCAAGAAATTTGGGACCTTGACTACCAAAAGTTTACAATCCCAGTCTTTAGGTGTGATTGGATAGATAGTTCTGGTCTTGTAACTTAGATTTACCCTTGTAGATTTGAGTAAAATTGGACATAGGAATGACCAATTTGTTTTGGCTTCTCAAGTCAAACAAATATTTTTTGTTGACGACCCGATGCATCGTGGTTAGTCGGTAGTGTTATCAATGCCTAATAGAGAATATAATGATGTTATTGGTGATGAAGTCTTAGGTGATGTGATAATTGAGTGTGAGCCATTTACTCGAGGGATGCCAAATGTTGACACATTTGATGAACTGGTGGGTGAGTTAGGCGGTCAAAATATTCGAGATGGGTGTGAAGATATATGGATTGAATGATGCTTATGTAATTGGCAGTGTATGACATTAATTTTGTAATATATTGTAATGTGATTTCTTCACTTTCTACGTTCAAATAAAACACGACGTTATTGTGAACCAGTTATTCAGCATATTTACCGACGTCTTAAAGCAACGTAACAATGAAGAACCACGACGCTATTGTGAAGCAATTATTCAGGATATCACGTCGGGGAAGGATTAAGAACTGCCATGTAATTCAAAATAACACGACTCTAATCCCATAATACCGACGTCTAAAAAACGAGATATATAATCTGAACGTTAAAAAATACGACGTCATCATACATTTTCCACGTCGCAAGTTCTTTTATAAACGAAGAGGAACGAAATGAATTCCGACGGAAATTCATTATAACCGCCGTCTAATAACAATTAAACGACGTTATTTGTAATACGGCTCTCATCATAATCAACGCCGTCTATATGTTCTGTAATACGGCTCTCATTTATTTGGAACCGACGTTGTTTAGAAGTTCAACGTCGTCTATATTATTAAGTGCGTCGTGAGTAATGATGATAGATATAAATACAACGTCGACTATATAAATGCCACCGACGTTGTTTCGCATTTCAACGTCAACTGTATAAATACATACGTCGTAAATAATGACACTGACAACTATTTCCACGTCATCTTTTTTAGAAAAATCGAAGTGGAAAATTTATTTCACGACGGTTGTTTGTAAATAAGAGACGTAGTATATTTCAATAACGTCGTCTTCTCATGTATTTAAAGACGTCATATTTTTTCTTGTCGTGTAAATTATATTTAACGGCGTAGTATTTTAGTTGTCGTCGTTGTATGTATATCTTGCGGCCTTGTTCTTTTAACATGTGTCATATTTTTCCTTTTTAACGACGGTGATTTGTTTGAGTTGGTCGTCTATTCTCATCCTCGACTATTTTCTAGAACTTTAGCAGACTAAACACGTCTGTTTTTATTGTTTTCCGACGTTGTTTTATTTAACAACGTCTAATATTTATCGTCGTTGTTTGTTTCTGAAAATATGACGTATAAATTTTGTAATACGACTCTCATATATTTGTAACCGACGTTGTTTCGTTTTTCAACGTCTACTCAATAAATACATACGTCGTAAATAATGACACTGACAACTATTTCCACGTCATCTTTTATCGAAAAATCGAAGTGGAAAATTAATTTTACGACGGCTGTTTTTATATATGTGACGTAGTAGGTATCAATAACGTCGTCTTCTAATGTATTTAAAGACGTCAAATTTTTTATTGTCGTGAAAATGATATTTAACGGCGTCGTATTTTTATTTTCGTCGTTGTATGTCTATCTTGCGGCCTTGTTCTCTTAATATGTGTCATATTTTTCCTTTTTAACGACGGTTTTTTTAGAGAGTTGGTCGTCTATTCTCATCCTCGACTGCTTTTTTAGATCTTTTTGCAGTACAAAGACGTCGTTTTGTATTTGTTGATGACGTTGTATATTTTAACAACGACGGTGATTTAGCGTCGTGGTTTATGAGGGAAAAGATGACGGTGGATTCCACGACCATTGAAAAACCGAATACACGACGGTGATTTACCGTCGTCTTTTTGCTTTTTTGTAGTAGTGAAAAAAGGTTAATACAAATGTGGAAGCACATGAACTACGCATGGTTATTCCAAGTACAGAGAAATACACCACAAGGTATATCTCCACTAATAGTGGCATAAAGCTAAACAAATTTCGGCATGAAGCCGCAAGTCTGAACAAATCAGACATGGACCATAGCGCCCAAAACCACTAATACAACTATAACTTTTAAACTCTCACAAGTAAAAAATACCAGTAGAGACTCAACTACAAACAGAACACCCAACTCACAAAAAGTTGTAATTATTACAATCGAGATGACAAAAAGTAGAGTTGCCGCCATCTCCACCACAAAAAACAGGAACACCACCATCAAAGCCCAGGTTTAGGGGAAAACTACAACCTCACAAAAACCTACTACAAAAAAAAAAAGACATAAGCAGGAAGAACCCAAACAACACCAAGACAAAGCTGCAAAACAAGGAGGTAACACAAGGTGAAAGGAATTTAAAGAGATATGGGGCAACAAAAAACTAGAGCAAAGAGCATAATCAAACCCTCAAAGGGTCAAAAATCACCACAAGCACAACCAAAAAATCCCAAAGGAAGGCAAGAGAAAAAGAGCGATGAAGAGGAGGAGAAAGGATAGGGAAGGAGAAAGAAGGAAGGACGAGGAAACCCAGTGACCTTTCCTCCCCCTTCCCTTAGGATAGGAGCGGCGGCTAGGGTTAGAGAGAGAGAGAAGTCACTTTATATTCTTTTGTACTAGAGTATAAAGAAAATGAGACTGAGAATCGGAGTGAGGATGAGATTGAGAGAAAGGATAAGAGGGGAGAATGAGAGGGATGACTAACAAAAATGAAAACAAAAACTTGTAAGTGAAAAAAAATTTTCAAAAAAATTTCATTTTTTAGTTTTTGTTTTCACTTTTGTTACTCCTCCCACCCATCCTCCCCTCTCACCTTCCCTCTCAATCTCATCTCCACTCTTATTCTCACTTCCATTCTCCGTCATTTTTCTCTATAAGGTGTTGCTATCCTACAATTTTATGGGAATTAGATAGGATAAGTTTTTCTTCATGAGTAATCCATCTTCTACCTTCAACTTAGTGAAAAAAATTTCATTTCTTCCTTCAACATGCTTAAAATTTAAGGAGTTGTCCTATCTAATCCAATCCAAGGCACCAAACGTGGAGCATATACATGCGAAAATACTTAAGATAAAAAAGACTTTCAAATTGGAACAAACACAGTACAAATTTGGATAGAATATAAACACATACATATATGTTCATAGAAATGAAGTTACCCGCTTCCCCCCTCCCCTCTAATAATATGAGAGGAAGTTTTGTATTGTTTAATTGCCTCTTTCAATAGACAAAAAGAAAAATCCCTCTTACAATACTCACGTGGGATCTAATCACCACATTATAATGAGATTTTTAAATATTAAGAAAACAGAAATTATTTTATCACCTATGTATTATAAATTTCTTGATCAAATTACAAGAATGCGGATCCCAAGCCTTTGCTTTTAGGTCCCGTGCATTTACCCGTATTTCGTTAAATCTAAGCCACTCAAACAATGTAATGACTTAACACACGATACGTCATCAAACATTTAAGTGAGATTATTTTATTTTATTATAATATTCTAAAACTCATTAAACACTATCATTAACGGCGTTGAGGATTGTTAGTTTTAACATGAGCGTGTTTCTTCTCTTTCTATCACAAGTGGACTCTGTCTCTAAGAGCGTGCTTCTTCTTCTTCTTCTTCTTTAACTTGTTTCTTCATGGTAATTATGGTAATTGGGCCTTCTTATGTATCTTCCAACATGTGAAAATACTTGTATGACTCGAGATACAGTCAAAATTTTGCAGTCAAAATATATATATGGAGATACTTGTTTCTTCTAAAATATTTCTTCCTGGTTAGTTTTAAAATGTTGGTCTCAAAATATGAGTTCATAAAGAGAGGAAGATCATGTTGAGTTAGTAATTGATGTGAGTAACGGTGCCACGACCTGACTCCCTAAGCAAGATATTGTCCGCTTTGGGCCCCCCTCACGGTTTTATTCTTGGGCTCAAGCTAATGCTATCTTGCCCAAAAGGCCTCTTGCTAGGAAGAGAAGTGCCCACACATATAAGGCACTTCATCTTTCCCTCCTCAAGCGATGTGGGATTGCTCACCTTTCTTGTTTCCCCAAGACACGGGTCTTACAATCCACTCCTCTTGGGGCCTAGCGTCCTTGCTGGCACACTTCTGGTCGGGGTCTAGCTCTGATACCATTTGTCACGACCCGACTCCCCTAGCAAGATATTGTCCGCTTTGGGCCTCCTCTCTCAAGGTTTTGTTCTTGGGCTCAAGCTAATGTTATCTTGCCTAAAAGGCTTCTTGCTAGGAAGAGAAGTGCCCCCACATATAAGACACTTCACCTTTCCCTCCTCGAGCGATGTGGGATTGCTCACCGTTCTTGTTTCCCCAAGACACGGGTCTTACTAATGGCTTATTAAGGATCGATTTTAACTAATTACCATGAAGTGATTGAGGTCGAATTATCCATTAATAGGATTCGCTGGCTTTATTTCATCATCATCACAATCTAGTATTATAATAATTAGCAAGCTTATGAAACAAACTCTCCAACAAGGGGATCAGTTGTTGTCCATGCTCCGTTCAAACATGCTACAAGCCCAAAATTGTATGTTGATCAGCATCATACAGAGACAACATTCAATGTAGGCGATTGGGTGTATCTGCGCATCCAACCTTACAGACAAACTTCTTTTGCCTTCACTGGTAACTACAAATTATCCTCCAAATTTTATGGTCCCTATCAAGTGGAAGCTTGCATTGGCCATCATCCAAAATTCATTCAATCTTTCATGTGTCTCTGCTCCTTATTAAGGGGAAGTCTGAAATATTGAATGCAAATTTTCCTCTTTCTCTCTTTGTTATTCTTTTAGTTATTTTCTCTCTTTTCAATCCATAGCCTTGATACCTATCATCCAAGCACGCCTGAACTGGCGTTGTAGTTATGATCAAGATGCTTCATATCTTTTCCATCATCTCCCAAAGCTCTAGGTCTCCATTAATTCCATCGACGTCTGCTGCCATTTGTAGGAAGAAATTGAGAGCACACTCCCAAATACTAGGAAGAAAACAAGTTAAAGAACATAAAGAAGAAGAAGAAAAAGTACGGTCGCAGAGAGAAAGAGTTTGCTCACTAGAGAGAAAGAAGATACATGCTGCGTTAAAACTAACCATCCTCAACGCCGTTAAGGATAGGGTTTAATGAGTTTTGGAAAAATAAAATACAATAAAATATTCTGACTTAAATGGTTGATGACGTGTTGTGTGTTAAGTCGTTAGATTGTTTAAGTGGTTTAGATTTAACGAAATACAGGTAAATACACGTGACCTAAATGCAAAGATTCATGATCCATTTAGTAATAGCTAAACATGTGTTTTTATGTTTTAGGCTTTATTAGCTAATCTTCTATCATTTGATATTTAAGTATTGGGTTCTTTAAGATGAAATAATCTCTTCTTTAATATAAAGAATTAAGAAATAATTTTAAAAAAGGGATACAAAATAGGTGGAGCCTACCAATACACATTTGCATACTACGTCTTTAATAGATTTAGCTCACCAGTACAATGGGGTCCATCTTTATTAAAAATGTGATATACAATGTGATATATAAATGTGACATAACTATTATTTTTAATGTAATAAAGGATAAATAGTTCCACGTTTAAACCCACTTGGCCATTTAACTCTTGTTGTGATCAGTCTCAGACATTTGAACGGTCTTTTCTTTTGGATTCTCCAACTCTAGTCCTTTTCATGAGCTTGAAATCTAAGTGAAGCTCTATTCTTTAATGCATATGAAAATATTTTACAATGTGGTAACTAAAAACCCTGTGAGCACGGCAGTAGGTAAGGCAGAACACAGAAACTGTGTGACCATAGCAATTGATAAGGCAGAACACAGAAACCCTGTGAGCACGGCAATAGGTAAGGCAGAACACCGAAACCCCATGAGCACGGCAGTGGCAACAATAAATTCTTCCATATAAACTTTAGCTAATTCACTCAGACACAACTTCTCTTCAATCTTCCTCTCCCCTTGAAGAGAAGGGGTCGTCGGAGTCAAGAAATAAGCAACATCTTCATAGAAATATGTCAAGGTAATTGGGATAGGTCAATAAACATATCCCTTTCACTCCCCCTCCCCCCCTCTCAAGGGGGGAGAAGAGCACTTAAATTTCAAGAAGAACACAAGCACAGGTCCCTAGATCGAACCTGGCTCTGATACCATGCTAAAATATTAAAACTATAAGAGAATATTTGTTTGTGGGAATTTCCTGTGTATTCTTCTCCTTGTAGGAGGTCATATTTATAATACAACGAAACCTGAATGGGAAGTAAATAATAAATTCCTAAATCTATTTGCAGTAGGAAATCAGGAATTAAAGTAAATCAATTACAATTATAATAGGAATTCTTGGTGTGTAAGGAAAGTAAGTCAATATCCACAAGTCACGCCAACACACATATGTGCCACGGTAGCAAATTAACAGATATATTGACATAATCAAACGGCATGGATTTACTTGACGTGGGAGTTAATGTGGAGAGCCATTCCTGACCCAAAAAAGAAAAAACTAAAGCTGATAATTTTGGAAACCTCGAAGATGTTTTGTAATAAAAATCCCTTTCGTATATAAAAACCCCTGAACCCTGAACCCTAAACCCTAAACCCTAAATCTTGTACCCATGGCTCCTTGTATACGGTCCTTGTTGTCTGCATTTCCAAATTTCCTTATTGAAAAGTCATTGGGTTCATACTCCTTCCTCTCCATCCAGTACAGTTGACTTAGACAGAAGAAGTATAAATGTAAAATTGCTAGGGGTCCAGTTAATATTAATTGGTCAATTGAAATAAGCGGCCCGTTTTCTCCCTTCAAGTCTGAAACCTGAACCAGTCAAATTGTAATTATGATTGATTTTGAGCATACGGTCATGCCCTCGCGTATGTGTTTGGAGTGCTTATTACGTATCAAGGACTAGGAAGGAATTTAGCTTCTGGCGTACAGGAGGCTCTTAAATCAGTTTGAAATTTCTATTTTATATATATATCTATATTATACTTATTTTGAAAAGATAGCAACAAGGACACAGGTGTTAGTAATAGCGACAGGGAGAGACTCGAAAATTCTGAGTCAAGGTGGTGGCTATTGAAAGAGTAGTATGCAAGTTTTCCTCCAGGGTTGCAACATCTTTATCTTTGATCTGAATTTATCTGAACCATAATCTTTCGTTTTACCGTTGATTGTGGGGTTTTTAATCTGCGCGCATATGATCATAACAATACTAAGAGATACTGAAGGAGGGGGAGGGCGAATTGAACACAGAACAAAAATTGACAAGTCTATTAGCTATATACGCTTAAACTGGTCGCAGATGCAATTTAAAGAGATGTCACAGATACATGCACTAGCTACAAGTAAGATGACAAATGCAGTAGTCACATACACACTAACACCAATCATGCATTCATTTATGCTATTCACGAATACACTTGTCAAGTATAGATATAGTGTCATATAATATTTATGTCAAAATAATAATAGCTATAGAAATGACATAGTTTTTTATATATGAAATATATGAATAAAATTTTAAAAACGATTCTCAGCAACGTGGCTTTTTTATTTTCTTTTCAGTATTACTTTGGTCTTGAACGACATGGGAGATTTGAGATTAAATAATACTAAATCTCACAGGACTTTCAGATTAACTACCATATGGATCTATTGTAGACGTCTTTGAATTTGGCCCTCCAGTTGCAATTGGGTTTGTGAACTTTTTTTTGAGGCAATTACATCTCTTAACTCGACAATTAGTTGCAAGTAATTAGGTCATACCATCCAACTTTGTCAATTTGTTCTTCAAAATGAGGGGTAAAAGTGTCCTTTTGAGTCTAAAGACTCTCCTTCGCTTCATAACCACTCAATATGAGAAATCCCCAAAATGAAGAACTGAAGAACTAAAAGGGGGCTGCGAGGAAAAGAAAAATGTCGGAGAGTTCGACATATTCAAATTGCAGCCATTGTTACTGCGAGTGTGGGTCGAAAATCAAACGCTGGACTTCATGGACAGATCTGAATCCTAGAAGAAGATTTAAGGCATGTTGCAATAATCGGGTAAGTTTTTGTATTTGTAGAAGATTGGTTGAAGTAAAAATGATTTTGTTGGGTCTGAAATTAGTGTTTCGTTTTGTTTCATTGCAGAACAGCAAAAGGGGGTTGCATTTTTTTGCATGGGTGGAGAATGAAACATGCCCACGAGGAAAGGAAATCTTGCCTGGGTTACTTAGAAGACTAAGAGGAATGGAGGACGAATTGAGAGCAATGACAAAGAACTTCAGATTGATGGAAGAAGAGAAGAATAAATTAGGGCAAAAACTGAGAGAAGAGGAAGATGAAATCAATATTTTGAAAAAACAGATTCTGTGAATGGATAAACAAGTTGTTGTACTAGAAAGGGAAATTTTGAGTTATTGACAAAGAGAAAGATGGTTCTGGGTTGTTGTTCTATTGTGTTTTATGTTTGTGATATTGTTCATCAATATGGATGATTTGGTAGTGTAGAAATGGGCAGGAAATGGGCATAACGTTTTATACACTCTTCAAAAGCTTTTGATGGCATGGGCATAGTGTATAAATGGGTAGGAATTGGTAGTATGAGCAAGATATGGAAAGGAATTGCTAGTATAGAAATCTGGGCAGAAGGTTATTTTGTGCCTCTTTGGAAGTGTATAAAACCTTTTGCTATATAAGGTCATTTTGTGCTGAATTGACAATGTATAAAACCTTTTGCTATATAAGCTGATTTTGTGCTGAACTGGCAGTGTATAATACCAAATGAATATGGGCAATCCAACATTTACCAAACTTTCACCAAAATACAATATAAGATTTACCAAATAACATTCACCAAAATACAATCCAAAATATACCTGGACATTACATAATCCAACTGGTAGATATGAGCCTTCAAAATAACATTACCACATAGCATACTTGACAGTCTATAATTGTCCACCCAAAATACACATCCACAAAGTACTTAAAAGTCCAAAATAGGTCTTAAAAGTCCAAAATAGGTCTTAAAAGTCCAAAAATAGGTCTTCACAGTCTATACTTGTCCTCCTCTTTTGACACTGTGTTTGAATCTTCCTCTACGGGTTGTGGTTTCTTGAGTAACTGAAGAGGATGGTGGTTGCAAGGGCACTTATTGTGAGGATGTCATTGGCAGATTGGCCCTTCCTTGACTGATACTGCTTACCATCTAAGATTAAAAACACAAAGAACATATATTACTATATAGGCAAACATAAAAAACCTGAGTTGGACAAGAATAATAGGCAACTAACTGGTTGTCAAGATGATATCCTTGCAGCTTGATTCCATACGCCTCTTCCTCTTCCTCTACCTCTATTAACTTGAATTTGGGCTGGGGCAGTGTAAGTTTGAGTTGGGGGTAGCATTGGTTTGGGCTAGGGCAGTATTAGTTTGGGCTGGGGCAACATTAGTTTTGGGCTGGGGCAATATCATTTTGGCCTGCATTTCCATTGTCAACTGCTTCAACTCGATTTTGGCATGAATTTCCATTTTGGGCTGCCTCAGCCTGCACAACATACAAGCACAACTATAAAATGAAAGAACAACTCAAATAATTAAAAACCCATTGCATAACTTGAAAGGACCCGCCCCGAATTTTCTCAATACTCAAGGCGAACCCTTTGGAATTCCCGACATCCTCCCGATGCTAGGTCCAATTACTAAAGACCGAGATTTCCTGCCGAAATTTCGGCAGAGTCTCCCCTAAAAATTGGACATTCCCAAAATTTCAACCTGCATAAAAACGCATTTAATATCCACAACCGGCAGCATGCACAATATAATTTCATGCAAATTCTCATAAATGGCCTTCGGCCTTCCAATAATTCTCAAACAACTACCAAGCAATTCAAATACAAATTATGACTAATATTTAGTCTGCGGCTGCACCTAATAACCTTAGGCTGCCTACGTACCCTCCTTGAGGGATCAAGTCACACGTAGTTCTTCCCTAGAACCCAATTCCACACTTAGGCGATATCTTATTTCATTTCTCTGTATCCCACATAATCTCCCCATACGCCGGTACAACCAGCGCCACGTATGGGGCCTGTCAACACGCTGGATAACCTACGCCACGTGCGACCATGCCATACTATCATAATATCTCCCCATACGCCGATACAACCAACGCCACGTATGGGGAGATTTGTGATATGATGTTGAGGTCCCGCGTGGCGTAGGTTATCCGGCGTTGGGGTAAGATCCCACATCGACCAACGGAGAGGAGGTGATGTGCCTTATATGTGCACACCCGCATCCATCTAGCACGAGGCCTTTTGGGAGCTCACTGGCTTCGGAGTCGTAGGAACTCCGAAGTTAAGCAAGTTGGGGGCTAGAGCAATCCCAGGATGGGTGACCCACTGGGAAGTTGCTCGTGAGTTCCCAAAAACAAAACCGTGAGGGCAGAGAGGGGGGCCCAAAGAGGACAATATCGTGCTACGGCGGAGCCGATCCCGGGGTGTGACAATTTGGTATCAGAGTCACTCTGCCGTGTGGTGCGAGTGTGCCGACGAGGACGTCGGGCCCTTAAGGGGGGTTGATTGTAAGATCCCACATCGACCAACGGAGAGGAGGTGATGTGCCTTATATGTGCACACCCGCATCCATCTAGCACGAGGCCTTTTGGGAGCTCACTGGCTTCGGAGTCGTAGGAACTCCGAAGTTAAGCGAGTTGGGGGCTAGAGCAATCCCAGGATGGGTGACCCACTGGGAAGTTGCTCGTGAGTTCCCAAAAACAAAACCGTGAGGGCAGAGAGGGGGGGGCCCAAAGCGGACAATATCGTGCTACGGCGGAGCCAATCCCGGGGTGTGACATAACTAAACCCAAAAAATTAAAGAACCTGTCTTCCACATCCTCTTCAATTGTGGCCTTCTTTTCCACATGCTCCACATCTAATCTTAATTAAGAGTCTTCTAAGTTTTGCTACTGGAGCAGTGTAACCTGGAGGCAAAGGGTTTGGTGGGTTTGGGGTTGGTACTTGAACCTCACCAGGCTTCTTTGTCCTCACTCTCTTGGGTCTTCCTAGTTGTCGCCTATGAAATGGAGGTCTAATTGGAGGCAAGCCACCCTTAACCCATTGATCCATAGAAGGGATGGGGTGAACTATTAGTTGATATGACCTCATGTATGTCTCTGACTTATAACACTCATCTACATATTGAATAGGGTTTCCATCTCTGTGGAATATAGCTGAAATAGCATGTGCACAGGGTATGCTGCATAAATCCCATCTCCTACAACTACAAGACATTTCCTTTAGATCTACAACAAACTCCCCACCATAGTGATTAACTTGATACATTTTCTCCTCAGCGAATCTAGGAATGCATTGAAAGGCTCCCATCTGTTCACCTGTTTTAATTTTTATCCTGTGATGGTAGGGTAAAGTTCCCCATTGGCTTGAAAACTATTGGTGATCAACAAGTCAACTTTCTTTTGTGTATGAGCGTGCCACTGCTAGCAATGAAAACCCTAGCAAACTTCTTAAAATAGATAACTTGCGCCCCAAGTTATTGACTTCTAAACAAGCGATTGTTAATTTGGGTGAGGAATATCTCCCAAGTAAGTTTTTTTCTTGCCTCAAACTGGTGAGGACTTCACAATTTTTCACAGTACAAAAACTAGTAGTTCTGGCAAGAATAAATGATAAGAAAGTGAACTGTTTTAGGCTGAACTGCCTTTTACAAAGCTCATAAAGGGAAAGACCAACTCTGAAAAAGACAAAAGAAACATTGGACTTTGGTTTCTGCCTAGATAGCTGCTTTTAATCCGGACTGGACTAGGTATGTCTGTGCTGGATTGGACCATCAACACCTTCAACTGTCAAGTTCTAGTTGTAAATCGATACCAACGTTCGAGTTTGGCAGAACTTTAATCTATTTCAAGCCCTGGAAGGCTTTTTGAATGGGCAGAATTGGAGCCTCTTCAATCTGAAAGGGGCAAAGTGGCTGGATTGAATGATTATTGAGCTGGGACTGCACTGTAGTACCTGTTCTGCTTGATCAGGGCTTTCCATAAATTTGTTGAGGTTTTCATATTTGTAAAAACCCGGACTCTGCTTGATTTGTCTTATGTTGAACCAAATTTGAAACGAGAGAAATCTCGCTTTGTATAACTGTTTCTCTGAACTTGACTTAATTCAGAGTTTTTGAATGTTAACTGTCTTGCTTCTTGTGGCTTAATGAGCTTTGGTTGCTTCAGTGTTTGAAGGCTTTTGATATCAATTGATCGTTTTGAGTTTGTCAGTTATGACTTTGAGAGTTTTTGTCTTGATTGATTTTTTGGCTGTCCTTTGATCTGTTCACCTCCTCTCATATTTATAGAAAATGCTGGAGTGGGGCTTCTAATCTTTTAATAATGGGCGGCAGATTTTCAAAAAGAAAGATCTTTTTATTTTTAAATGCCAAGAAAATGGAAGTTTATCTGTTCTGACAGAAAAGCCATCAACAGTCATTTCTTATGGTGATCACTTCCCTGCTTTTCCTGAAAGAAAACCTAATCCTTTTTTAATTTTTAACTGCCCTTTGCAAGAGTGCAATTTGCCGTGATGGTTAGTTTGCTTTTCCTAATGAACAACTCCCTGCTCCCTACTTATCTCTTTAGAAAATGTAGTCTGCTTATCCCTTGGAAATGATACCTGCTCTGGTATAGAATTTTTTTGTATATAGAAAAGGGATTTTGATCTTTTGGCTGCAAAGATTTTCAGAGAAGTCTTCCTTTTATACCTACCTTCATTAACTCTCTATCAACTCTTCTGAGATAGTTGAAATTTTTGACTTTTCAAAGACAGGTAGTCATGTGGGGTTTTTTTTTTATAGAAAAGATCTGCTAACTTGTCTTTTTTGGGGTAGAGATCAAATGGTGTGAAAAAGGGATGTGCTAGTTTCTTTTTATTCTCTGTAGATAAAAAGCCCAAATGTTTTGTTCATGGGCCTTTTTGATAAAAATGGGCTGGGCGTATCGAGAATTGGCCCAAATTCAAGGTAAACTTCGGTGGCTGCCAAAAATTAACATGGGCTTTTTGATTTTGGACTGGGCGTGCCAAACTAGGCCCAAACAATGCCACCTAAGTCTGAATCATTTTGAAACGGTTTTAGACTTAATGACTTGGCCATTAATTGTGCACGCCATTTCCTTCCGTTGCAACTAGCCTATGTCTGCCACATCCCAAACAATACCCCCTAAGTCTGAATCATTTTGGAACAGTTTTAGACTTAATGACTTGGCTATTAATTGTGGACGTCATTTCCTTCTGTTGCAACTAGCCCATGTCTGCCACGTCTGTCTATATGAACTAGACTTTGTGGGAAAATGGATAGTTACTAGCTAGTTACTAGGTGACGCCTTGTCTTCTATAAATAACCTTACAAAATTTACACCAACTTAGAAATTTTGCCCTAGGTTGAAGCCCACTCCAGCCCACACATAGGTCCGTCCTTGGCACTAAATAAAATGGTTGTTAAGCATGACATATTATTCGCATGCTTGTGCTAAGGCTTCGCTGTTTTGCAATGGCTCAAGGTCGTGAGAGGTAACACTTGACGAGGCAATAAGCTTGTTATAGAACCGGTGCATTTTTGGAGCTTGCTGTGACCTCCCACATGAAGAAAAAAATTGCTTGCCTAATTGTAAAATGTGAATGGGGTTATGTGCTTCTATACGTAATCTGATATTGAAGTTGTTTTCTTCCCATTTCGGCCTTCATGCATAACTCAAGGCTTTATGTTTGACTTGCTATCATGATATTACAAAATGGTAAGGGAGTATCTAGTAATTGTCTATTAGTTTTACATTTATATGTTCTGACATGATATTATACACACTATAACATGGTTTTGATTATGAGTTTCTTTAAAAGAATTTAAAACTCTGTTTCCTTAGCCATTAAAATATAAAATATACAGTTTCCTTTCATTGAAGGATCCCTCAAATAATTTTATTTGAAGAACACCCTTTAAAGTACCTTAAAAAAAATTCCAATGATCCAAACAATCTATTTTTTAAATCTACATTCATAGATTATCCTTATAAAAAAATTAGACAAATCGGAAACCGTTTCGACATCCAATGTGTCCTACAAAATCAATGAACACGTTGCTTCAAGAAAGTACTAAAATTTCAATAACTCAATTGAGTGGGCAAATGATATCAAATTCAAGTGATTTTTTGTAGAGATGATCTTTGAATAATTATCTTAAAAAAAGACGATTTGAATTATTGGAATACAATGTGGAGTGGGGCCCTACAAGAGTATCCCTCAAATAAGTTTATTTGAAAGATCCCTCAACCGAAACTCCCTTATATATATATATATATATATATATATATATATCTAAATTTCAAGTTAAGCAGAAAGTTTGAGTTAGATTTACTAGTTTGTTTCAGTAAATAGTTGTCATCATGATGATACTTCGAGCACTACCATGTAGAAAAAAATTGCTTTGAGGTAGATTATTCAGTAATTCTCCTTATTTTCTCTATTTAATTTTAATTAGAATATGGTATAATTTCAGTGGGATTTGGCTTCTCCAAGTGGGAGAGACCTAAAATCATAAAATTATAAATATCGGAAGTGGTGTTCCAATAAAAATGTTAGGCTTTGTTTCGATGGAAGGATTTGTAAGAAAGTATTTGGATTTGACAATAAGTCTAAATTTGCTACAACAATAAGGACCATATCAGGTTGAATGTATTTGAAATAAAAAGATGTAAATTTGAAATGACTACATGTAAGGAATCATTTGAAATCCTTTGTTTTTTTTTTTCTTTCTTCCTTATTCAAATCTTGACATACATAGAGTATAATAGTCTATACAAACAATTTTACCTTATAATCCGAAGTTTTGGAATCCTTACATTCAAATGAAGCCTTAAAGTTTTAACCTCTTGTGCCATGAAATTTAGTAGTTGGGTGTAATTCTTTGTTAATTATATCTCTCAACGGAGGAATGGTGATATGAACTTGGGAACGTCTTCTATCATTTGGAAGAAAAATATGAATAGAGCAAAAGCTATTCGGTTAATTATTCCTGTAGTTGATGCCCACCAATATTGAATTAAGCTTACAGATTGGAGTACATGCATAGAAGGCCATCTCACATAATTTAGGCTTTGAATGCTGATTAGTATATGATGCCCATTTGTCGCCAAAACCTTACACAACTCTTATGCTGTGATGAAGAATTTATGAACTCTTTTTAGTCCAATTGATACCAATCAACCCTGTAAATTCCTTTTGGAAACATCAAAGCTCACTTATGTATGTCCTTTAAATACGTGGAGGCAAAAATTTAACAAGAATATTAAATATATTGAATTGGAAAAAAAAAATTTAATAAATTTCTTTCCACTTTCCCACCCAGAAATAGTGACTGTACAAAAAACCAAAAAAAAAAAAACTAAAAAATATCCCCCCGTGTGTTTGGACCATATATTGTGGCACTAGTTTCCTCAAGCTCAATTATTCTTCAAACAGTATCTGAAGCCAAACCATGAAAAACACAAATTTCCACTCCTAATTTCTGACTTTAGATCAGACCCAAAAAAAAAATCTGACTAGAAAATCCTCCAATTTCATTGCGACGTCAATACCCAAGACTAGCAAACTGGGAAGACCACTTTCTGGTTTGCGTCTTTGCATATCATCTCTACTGCACACATTCTCCCTCTTTTCTACACACATACACACATCGAAAAGAAGGCATCACCTCATTTGGGAATTCAGACTACAATTGCCCCACTAAAGCTTGTGACCATCTGTCGAATTTCCAAGCAAACTACAGCCTTGTTTTTTTTCCCCTCCTGCAAGTACGATCACGATGTCACTCAAGCCGTTGACGGTCAGGCGGTCACTACCATTCAGATGCGGGGCTGAAACAATTGCAAACATTGGTGGATCCTTGAACTGGAACTACATATGTAGCAACTAAATAAAACCTTCTTCCGACCACATTTCATGAATATCTACTTGACCAGGTTGCTTCTGACCCTCTAGCAGATGAGTTGCCGTAGCTCCATTGTCGCCTACTGCTACTTCTTTCAAATGGGTAATTTTGAACATCTGCAGGCATTCTAGACGTGCTGCTTCCACTGCGTTTCTTTTGTGCATTCCTCATCTCCTCTTCAGCATCATACCTTGAACGCTGCAAAATTAGTAAAATAAACACCAAAATTTCTTTTAAATATTGTAAAGAGCATGGTATACCAATGTCTAACAGGAAAAATTATCTGATAACTCAATTTAAAAGATGGTTGCAATAAATAGAAGTTTGTCCTTTTCTACCAAAAGGGTGCTACACAGAAACTTGTTTATTTGAGACATAAATAAAGCATTATAGCTAAAGTGTCTTGCGACCTTGGTAGGGTCTGAAAGTACTGCATATGCCTCCCCGATCATTTTGAAAAGCCTGTCAGCATCCTGGTGCACTTCTTCTGCTATCTCCCTCCAAACCCCATCATCACCATTATCGCTCCTTGCAAAGAATTGACCAGCCTATAAAAGAATATGTTAAAGGGTGAATAGCAGTAAGCAAGCAATAAATCACAAAATATTACATACCTTGTCAGGATGATGTCTAAGTGCAGCTTTCCGATAGGCCTTCTTAATTTCTGCTGCTGAAACAGATGGTTCGACTCCCCTGCCATTATAACCAAAATAGCTTAAAATGATTGATACAATTAATTTTACTCAGAATTAACTGTCTGGACTGTGGATTAAAAATCTTTACATTTTTAAGAGAATCATAAAATGCATGTGATGGTATATTTCCTAGATTGCATGGGTTCTTCACTATCTACCAAAAATCCAGGGCATGGAGCATAGCAAAGAGCTTGTTTCAAATAATTAATTAATTATCTTGTTCCACAGAATTATTAGATAAAGTTACATGTCATATTAATTAACAAACATACCGATATGAATGTATAACTACTCAGGCTCCACAAAGTATTTTATTGTATGGTCTGGCATCAATCATATATGTTTGATTTGTGCACACATCCTAAGTAGGGGCCAGTTCACAATCATGATGGAAATAAATCTAGACAGATAAACTTACAGAATCAGGTACATATCCAAGGGGATGTCCTTTCTGTCTTCTTCTTCTATTTCAGAAAGACGAAGACGAGCTTGTCTCAAATCGTTTGTGCAGCTAATGGATCTGTCAGATGTTCCACAATGATTGGTTTTTCCCTCTACCTGCTTAGTGAGAAGAGATACAAGTCTCTGAAGATCTCTAGCTGCTTGTCCATAATCTCTGATCATCTCATATAATGTAGCTCGCCTAGAAATAGCCTGTGAAAGTGTAAATGCAAAACCGTAAAAAGCAAGGTTATAAAACTGCAGATTAGAATATCGCTGTATTAGTTTAATCATATAAATGAATATGAAATGCTTCTAAAAAAGAGCATAGCAATCATCTCAGGAAAATATTTGAGAAAAAGGAAAGAGATCTAGTCAACCAAAAACAAATGGAAATAAAAATAATTAGTAATTACAAAATGGGAACTACATGATAATACTAAAGGACCCAATCCAAGAAAATAATCATTCTGAAATGCAATAAACCACAAGAAAAGTACTTTTAATAAGTATTGTGAAAGTGCCAACTACTCGAGGACTAACAACTTCATTACATTAGTGCAATCTTCTTGCATTAACACTGAAAACAACCTCATTTCGGACTTAAAATTTTAATCCCTCATAGACAAGCAACCAACGCCAAACTAGGCTCAAAGACCAAGGTTTCAGGATATCTACAAACCATATTCTAAACTACCAACAATAGTTCCACAACATTCTGAATGTCCAGGTCATTTAGCCCAGCCAGTTGCCATCACATTCGTGGCAGACAGAAGCATTTTAATCCATACACATAAGCAAAATGTAACAATGTATAACCTAAGAAAATACATGAGGACACCACCAGCAACACATACCAGGAATCTAAAGTAAATAAAAAATGCAACACTGCGGAAGCTACACTTTGAGATTAATATTAACCACAGAACCAATAAAAGGGAAGAACTCATTTGGAACTTAAAATTAGAAATTTAAGTTTGCAACTGGAGTCAAAAGTGATGCCAAAACTGAACTTATTTAAAATTGTCTTCTTTCATTCTTTATCCAGAAAATTTCTTTTAAGCATAGTCTAATACTCAAATTTAAGATATCTAAAGTTCTCAAAGTTCAACTCAAAAGGACAAGCCTTGATTCTTATCACAGTTTGCACACAAATTGGAAAAGTTCAGAAGACAGAAATCTGAATTTAAACATGTGATTTTTTAAAATTAACCGTGGAATTTAGATGTTTGTGCATCACAATTGACACAGAAAGCAAACAAAAATTCTAAGATTTCCTTGAAAGTTAATTAGATAGACGTAAAAGATCCATTTGCGACATTTCCACAGAAAGAAACCACACAAAAATATTATACCACATCAAATTCCTAATGCTCCCCACAAACTAGGAAACCTGTGTGACTATGTAGAACAAAGGACATATAAATTGATTAGAATACTAGTATGCTTAATGACCTGAAGAAGACTACTAATTTATTTGTACAAACCATGTGTCAGTTACCAAAGAGTGTTATCAACCAAACAAGATACAAAACCAGCCCCTCCTTCTACCGAAGGAAAATGTAATGCATAAATAATCACAAAACGTCCCTAAGGTTTACGAAACTATCAGATTTCATCCTTTATGTTTTTTTGTGTCATTTGTGGTCCTTAAGGTTAATACGTGCGCTCACAAATAGTCCTTGTCGTCAGGTTCCGTCCAAAAATCTGTTAAATTGATGACGTGGCACACATGTGGGTCTCACATATCCAATGATATGACGCCACATGGATTAAATTAAAAAAAACATTTGAAACTTATAAAAAAAAATTTAAAACTTAAAAGAAAAGAAAACATTTTTTTTTTTTAAAACAAACAAAATCACCATCATCTTCTCCATCGCACTAAACCCCAACCCCCACCTTCTCCTTGCTCCCACCCACATCTCCTCTCTCTCCCTCTCAGACCTCCAACAGCCGCACCCTAACCTCACCCACCCTCTGCACCACTGCCCCGCCCTCCTCCTTTTCTCTCCCTCTGTCTCTCTTTCCTTCTCTCTTTATTTGACAGCAACCTCCTAAACTCCACCCACCCCCCCTCTCTTTCTCTCTCGAACCAAACCCAGACAACCACTAAGCCCACCCAACCCACTCCAGATTTGGCCTTTACTAACCACCATCTCCTCCGGTGAAGGCCTCAACTCTACCGACGACTCCGAAGAAGGCAGCAGCAAAATAGGATCGAGTACCAAAATTTTATCCCCGAAAATTCACAAAGAAGCAAGAATTCATGTCATTTCTCCTCATTTTTGTATTATATAAATAATTACAACATCCAATTTTGGTCTTTGGTGGTGGAGATTAGACGGGCAGTGGGTGAGGGGGAGTTCATGGCATATCAAGGTTTGGTTGCCTGTTGTGGCTGTTGATTTGGGATAACAAGTTGGGATATGGAGGAGGCTGGATGTGGGGGTTTGGTGCAATGGAGGAGGTGGTGATTTTTTTTTTTTTTTTTTGGTTTATAATTTTTTAAAGTTTTTTTTAATGGATTATAATTTGAAATTATTTTTTAAAATGTATTTTTTATTTAATCCACGTGGCGTCATATTATTGGATATGTGAGACCCACATATGTGCCACATCATCAATTTAACAGATTTTTGGACGGAATCTGACGGCAAGGACTATTTGTGAGCACACTTATTAACCTTAAGGACCACAAATGACACAAAAAAAACATAAAGGACGCAATCTGATAGTTTCGCAAACCTTAGGGACGTTTTGTGATAAAAAGCCAATAAATAAAATCATCAGCAGTGTCATATCAAACAGCCGTTAAGAAAACTTCAGTTTTGAGCAAACCTTTAGATAATTTCCATCAAGAGCTATAGCTAGACTGCAATCAGCAATAGCATCAGTCATTTGGCCCAACGCTTTGTACGCAGCAGCACGATTGCAGAAACAAACAGCTGTAAATGGACGTGATTCCACATTACATGACAAAGCAGCAGTATAATGCTCAACTGCTTCGGTATGCCTTCCAGCCTGAAATGCTTCATTCCCTGCAGCCTGTGATGAAGAGTAACAAAGATATCAATACATAAGCAGCATGCATATATAGTATAAAAACGTACTTCACTAAAAAAGAAATAAACAGTACAGAGGACATGCTGTCCCCTATATATGGAATAGATGCATACCTAGCAGATGCAATGGAGCATTTCACACTTCAATTAAACAGTTTAATGATGAGCAGATTTAACGCATCAAACATCAGAAAAATAAACTAGTAGAGAATGAAGAATGGCGAGTATTAACTAAAATTTGAAAAAGAAAAATTGTTACAGACAACTAGAAAGTACTACATATCTAAAGGACAAAGAATGTAGCAGACATCATAGCAAGTGCTAAGCATTTGAGAAAATTATCTGCCAAGGATAACCAATGAGGTTTGAGAAAAGGGTTTTGAAGTGGAAAAGGCAGTGTTTGTCTATAGGAGGGAATATGACATTCTTAAGAGAGTGTCTTTATTTGTATTTATACATTATGCGATAAAACAGCTGGAGAGGATCCCACAGATCATTTTTTAGTCTGGGATGGGGGATGAGTTCAAATATTACTTACTCAATTGTGATATCACACGTCCAAATAGAAAGGGTTTGTAGAATGGATATTTAATTTTACTTATGAGGTCAAATATTACTTAGTCAAGGACAGATATATCAGTGGAAATATTGATACAATTCACAAAAACTACGGATATTTAAAGGCACCTTTAGGAAATGCTAAATTCTTTGTCAAAAAAATTTAAAAGCAATTCCATTTAATTTATTGGGTGAGGTATTGCTTTGATTGTTATGTGACTTTTGTTTGTGCAGTTAGTTTTTGTAGTTCCCATTTCCAAGTTGGAAAACTTTTCTGTCTTTCCTTCTACCTATAACCAACTTCGTTAAAACAATAAAAAGGTCATATTTCATGAGTTGATTTTACAAAACAACTCTCTGTTTTTTGTAAAGTTGCCTGTATCTGTTAATTTTACCCTAGCCCTATTTCATATGTCTAATCATTGGAAGTTTTTTATGAAAAACACAAGTATTTATAAAAATCTAAGAAATTAATGTGCAAAAATAGTGGACAACCTATCCACTGGAGCAAATATAAAACTATAATCAAACAAATACTGTAAAACCAAAAACCATCTGAACACATCTTAGAACAGCTAAGCCAGAAAAAGAAAAATTAAGAGGCTGCCACCTTCCAATTTCCATGATGGGTAGAGATGATTCAAAAAAAATTTAGAAAAGAGATAACTCAAAATTAACCTACTAAGAAATATTTGCACCAGGATCCTGGACAATGAAAGCTGGAACTCTATAAAGACATAGAAAAGGTGCACAGAAAGATGACTCCCCTATCCACCCTCACACCCCATTCCCCACCACTTCATGAAGATACAGATAGGAAATATTAATATGCTGTAATGTCTTTCCAAGGGCATCTATTCATACGTTTGACCACACTTCCTGTATTTACTTTGTTGTGATGGAAGCATCCTAGTGGCAATTCCAAAAGGAACCTCCACAACAACTTCCCAAGGAGGCGTTTTCTTTTATCCAAGCTGCCTGTTCCTACACCACTCTTTTCTAGTAAACAAGAAGCAACTGCCAACCTCACCAAATAATCCCTTTTCCCGTCCCCAACTGCCTCCCGCAGGAAATCTCTCACTAATTTCTCCAATCTATCCCACACTCTTAGGGATTTTAAAGACAAATAGGTAATATATTTGAATGTTTCTAAAAACCATAAAAATAAAAAATAAATAAATTGCACCTAATCTCCTCTCCAGTTTTGAGCTTTTGAATATCAAACGTCTTCTACGTAACCATGCTCGTACCTCTATCATGACTCATGACAATGGAAACACATTGGCTTTGTACATTTCATGCTATGCATATAGAAAATACACAACTGAGAGCATTATATAGAAATATGGCACAGATTGACATACCTTATGAGATAAAAGTTCACGTACAGTGAGAACAAGGGGTACAGATGATTCCAAAGTTTTTCTCCAATTCCTGGATATTCTAATTAGCGTTAGGAGCTGCAAACACCAAAAGCAGTAATCTTTAACATAATTAAACATGTACAAATCTGGTCTGTAAGTTACCTGTATGTGGACACCTTTTCGTCTTGTTTCTTTAGTGAAGCAAGACCCTCCTCAAGTTTCCCAAGATGAAAATATGATTTAAAAATCACACGGCACCGCCAGAGTCGGAAGTAAAAGTATTTGGACAGTTCAGAACCATCCGAAGAAAGGGCCTGGTAATTAGTATCCATTGAAGGGTTGTTCTTTTCAGCGGAACCAAGGGTCTGCTCGCACAGCTCAATCACCTCTTCATACCTCCACATCTGCTAGGGAATACAGAAGTCAACCCACAACTGAGTGAAAACCATTCTGAGTTTCTGGGAATGCTTAAAGTATACAGTATAACTGCTGACTTTTAAACCACAGAATAAAGATTTACTGTATCACAAAAACAATATTAGAAAGAAAAGAAAAACACCAACCATGAAAAGAGCCTCCGCTTTCATTTCAAGTAATTTTTCTGAGCTAGGACTCATTACCAAGCCTTCAGCAATAAGTTCCAAAGCTCTCTCTGCATTGGTAGATATCTTCCATTGTAAAAGTTCAGCCGAAAGATTCAGGCATTCAGACACTTTCTGCCAGCAATTAAAAACTCTAATCAGTTTTTCCACACACACTTCTGCATAATGTTTCAGATATTGATATATGTATGTATGTATATATATATATACATATATAGAGTCCCTTTCTATTGAGGGATCCCTGAAATAATCTTATTTGAGGGACACCTTGTGGGGCCCAAAACTGCCCCAAAATAAATACATTCTAATCCCAAAATAAACTCCAAACCCAAATTTTAATCTCTCGAAAACCCCATAAAGGCTAATAATACAAGTCTTTATCCAATAAACAGCCTTTACAAATCCCTTAGTGAGACCTCCCTGACCACACTCACTCAACACCAAGTCTTTATCAACCATGAGCAATAATAATTTTGTGCACATTTAAAATCTACAATGTCTTCAGACTAAATGAACTTTAGATGAAAAGAAAGGATTTAATTAGAAACACAGATTAAGACCCCACTTTCAATCCTTTTTTTTTCCTCCTGTCCTTTGCCCCCTCAATCACCCTACAGAATCATGTGATGGGCAACTTAAACTACTGCTCAGAAGACGCGAAGTGTTACACCGTTTCCGGAGTTTGACCAATTTCATGTGCACAATGTACAATTTGGAATTAATTAGTTTATTATTAAGTGATGTTAGAAAAGGGCCATTGTTTTCCCACACAAAAAATACCCTATGAGACGATCTGGCTTGTATATGATATAAAATAAAATAAATTACAGTACCTGTGCTTTTTGTAAGCCATCAGAGGCTTCTACTGCAATCTTTCGGTCCACGCAGACATCATTTGCCAACTGCAGGCACCTCCTAAAATGTTGTGAAGCATCTTCAACTTCCCCAAGGGCAAGATAACAGCTTTAAGAATTTTAACAAGAAATAAAATTAGGGAATGCATGTTATTTGACATTAAAAGCAATTAAGACTGAGGATACTCCCTATGCCACAGCTCGGAAATCAAAGAATCAATGGGCATTCAATAGGAAATAAAAAAATACATAATTACAAAACCAGCAGAATAACAGACGTGCATGGAAATTTTGAGGAGTCGAATTTTGAGGACCAGAAAAATATCTTATTTGGATCCAGACAATCCAAGAACAACTGCACAATATTGCACATGTACTGATAACTAACAAAAATCTAACAATCCATTACGCTCGAAATTAACCAAGAAAATTATAGCAAATTGTTTACATATTTTCATACGAACAACAAGCTTTATTATTGAAAATGAATAAAAATACAAGTACGTTATCAAAATAAGATGATACAAGTTCATAACATGTTTTATAGGTTTAAGTTCAGATACCTCTTTTTTAATGAAATGAAAGAAACTTCTATTAATAAACTTGTGCAATTAAAGGTTACCAAAATAAGATGACACAAGTTAACATGTTTTTATAGGTTTAATTGCACAAACACCCCTTTTCTAATGAAATGAAATATACTTATATTGATACCCCTGGCCCTTTAAGAGCACGATGCCAGCCTGCAGACCAAAAATAAAAGACAAAACAGGCCAGCTAATCAAGCTCAGACCATTTTTAAAGGCCTATCCCTTGACATTACTTAGTTCATCTAAAAGGATTTGCTTTTGGGAATTTATGCATTTAGGTGTCCTGACTTTATTGAATACTGACAAAACATACAACGTTGTGGACAAGAAGTCCAGTTAGAAAACATACAGGATACAAAAAATGAGAACAGACAAGCCTATAAAATCACATATAGAACAATTTGGACCCCACATAGGTGTGATGGCTACCTTTGATACTGAGACTGAAAATCATGATGTGTAAAGTGAAAAAAAAAAAAAAAAAAGTTAAGCCCTAGGGGTTAGCCCAAGTGGTGAGGGAGGGAGGGGTAATTGGTTAAAATTAGAATAGGTTCAAGGTTCCATCCCCTCCAAAGTAACCAACAAAAAAGTGAAAAAGTGATTTCCATCCCACTAATTGATTACATATAGAAGGGAAATCTTATCATGTCAACAGTCTAGCATGTTATGTTGCAGAGTATCAATCCTAATCCATGATTACATGGAATCTTGTTTAAATGTGTGGTCCACATTGACAAATCTGACGTAAGAAAACATTTCCCACGTAAACCAAAAACTACTTTAGTTCTATAAGGTTATGTAGTCTTTTTCAAAAATTTAAGTCCACCAATTGACTTTCGTTGTGATGTGGCTTAAATTTTAAGGTTACTACTTAGCGTTTTTGGTCCCATTGGCACATCAAGGTTAGCACTTGCACTTCAATGGTTTTTTTGTTTCTTATCCTATGACGATTCCTATTCCTTACAGGGTTTGGCCTGTCATGAGTAGTATATAACAGGCACATGAGGTTCTTATTTGTTGTTGAAGAATGTTAGAGAGAAAACTATGAAGAGTTTTGATAATCTTCTCATCTTTGGTTTAGTGTTTGTCCTTAGCTCTTTTGTGAGAGATTGCTTTGGGTGTTTTGGGATTTTGGATTTGTGAGAATTAAATAAGTTTGCATTAGCATAGAACTTCATACTGGAAAGTCAAAAGAAAATATCAAATAGTAAGAAGCAAATACTTACTTGGCAGCTCTAACCTGCGCCTTAAGGAAGTTGGGATCAATTCCCACAGCCATCATACAGTCCCCAAGTGCATCTCTCAATCTTCCAAGAGTCATACGTGTTGCTGCACGGTTGCTATAGCACAGCATCAATGCCCTAAGGCAGCTTCTAGATGTCTCATTTCTAGAAATGCAATTCACCCCTCTCGTATAGCAGTCCTCAGCTTTAGACAGATCTCCATTACAGTACGCTTGGTTTCCCCTGATATATTCACATTCAACAAAAGAAAGCTGATCTTTAGCCAGGTATATTACTCCACATATAGGTCCAAGTATAAAGGAATCATACAACGAGTTTTAAGCACAGACAAAAATGATCATTTGATTATAAGTTCTAACCTTAGTCTCCACTTTTCACATGCTTCCTGAGCTGCAGCCGTTTCAGCGGATGGAGAACCAGATTCTTGCTTTATCTCCTTTTCCTTACAGACCCCATAATTATCTCCATATTTCTGTTGTGGGATAGACAAGTCTATTTTCTGCGAACGTCCAGGTGACATAAGTACTGAAGCACCAGGATACGGAAAAAAATTTGCAGAGGATGATGCATATGGAACCTTAACATTTGGAACCATAACATTGGTATCTTGACCTTCCTTTACCAAATTTTTCTTTTTGTGGAGGCGTTTTGATGCAGATAATTGACTTTGAGAAGCAGAAGAGGCAGCAAAGGTGAAGTTAGACCGAGTTCTATCTTCCGAAGTTGAAGGAAAGCCAAAGTGTATCCTGGCATCAATATCATGTCTTTCCATGTTTGAGCTCGAACTGGCTTCAGTTTCTTTTGCGGTAAGGGAGTTATCACTACTAAAGTCTACCTCCTCAGCAGCAGACTTAAAGCTTTCAGTTTCAACCTCAGAAACGGATCCTTCAAGTGTGCCTTCAACATCAACACTTCCATCCAAACCATACTCAAAAGTGTCCGCTCTTGTTTCTCTGCTTGTTGCATCAACTTCATTTATATCCAGACATCCTGTTGCCACAGCCAGATCTTCATCAATAGGATCATTTGAAACTGTTGGTACTGAATCAGCTGCCGAATAGTTGTTGAGTATAGTAAATGACTCACCAGATGCCACAGAATTTTCTTTTGCACACTGGTTATCAGCTAATGTTTCTTGATACGGGGAAACGTCCATTGGTGAATAGGATGCAGAGGCCTCAACATTTTCCTGAGAACTGCCTTCCCTCGAAACAAAATCATGCCCAGGGCCCAGATGGGCTGAGCTAGAACGTCTTGGTTTTCCGGTTGTTTTTTTCTTTCTAGTGTCCCTAAATGATTCCCTCCTTGCGCCGAATTCTAGTTTCTTATTTATGCCAGAAAACAGGTTTGCTTTGGGATTTGGTGTTTTAAATTCTACAGAGTGTCCGCCTAAACCATCTTGCTTGCTTGTAAAGTAAAACTCATCCCTCTTCTCAGGTCTGTCAACAGCAGGCATTTCAGAAGTGCCTCCAACTGGTTCAAAATGAATGCCCCCAGATGGAGTGGTTCCGCATGATTTGGCCCCATCTTTTGGTTGGTCTGACGAAAATTCACAACCACCTGCATTCCTGCCCTGCATTGCCACCTGAAAAGGGAACTCCCTTGGTATTGGTTTATCACAATTTCCAGTTTCCACATGTTTTATAGATGTTTGATGCGATGGAGTCCCTGCATGTGATTGAGTAGAGTCTCCAGCCCTACTTCCTAGACTCAGCTTCTCCATCTTTCTCGACAGAAGAGTTCCTTTTCTTCCATCAAAAGTATCACCAACAGTTTTACCGCTTGTCAAGGCTGGATTGTCTCTGTCACTCATATCTGCATAGTCCTTTATGTTCAAATTCTTCATCAAATCTGGAAGTATATTTTCCGAGCTTCCAGAAAATGAATAGCTATCCTTTTTACTATTTCCAAAGGCAAACTTATTCACACAATCGGCATTAGGTGTGTCAGTACTGCGATCCAGCTGCACAGTCTCTTTAATGTTCAACTTCTTCAACTCATTTGGGAGTTCCGATTCCAGGTTTTGACCCAAAGAACCACCCACATTGTCATTATTCCCCAGCCCAAACTTGGTCTTGTCAGTTGCAGTTACATTAAACTTTACATTCTTACCTTTCTCAACAGATTCAGCATTCTCGGGACCTTCAATGTTCAACTTCATCATATCCTCAGGAAGCTTTGACCCAATGCTTTCATCAATACTAGAATTCTTCCTATAACCATTACCAAAGACGAAACCACCTTTATCCAACCCCGCAGCTGAACTCGAACTCGCCCTACTTCTTGCATTAAAACTGAAAGCACCCTCTTTGGTATTCAGAAACTCATTGCCACTCCCGATTTTCAAATTCCTCATTTCATCAATGACTCCTTTCCCCAAACTCGCATTAGAATCCCATTTCCCTGAATTTGCATTCGAATCACTCCTATTGGCCCCGAACATTTTTCCTTCATTCCCACTCTTAGGGGTCCCAAATTCCCCAGAGACTGAAGTCCCCGTTTCTATCCCGGATGGGACTGGATTTGAACTCTCCAAATTGGTTCGAAACGGATTGAATCCAGGACGAAACCCGGTTTCTGGGGACTCTGGGGGTTTAAAATTCTGAGCATTCAAGCCTCTTCTCACCTTCACAAACCTCGGTCTCGCAAGACCGGACCCCTGCCGCGAAAGGGACGAGGTATTGAAGCCAAAATTGGAGTTTATGTCGTTAGAATTCGAAAAACCAGAAGTTACATCACCAGCATTTGATGGGTTCATGGTGTGGGACAAGCTTTGATATTGCTTGGATTGATTTTGCAACGAGAACCCAGAAAAGTCGAACGAGAAAGGGTGAGAAATCTGACCGTTATTGAGGTTTTGGTGTTGTTGGGTGTGCGCCGGAGCTCTGGTCTCTAGCAACGGCGACGACATGTCAACGTGGGAGTCATCAAATCATACGGTTGCGGATTGAAGATCGTGGTGTTGATCAAACCCTGGTTCTGATCAGCAAAAATGCAAAATTTTATATATATACAAAAATTTGGAGATATTGGAAAGTGATTTGGGTATATATGTGTATGATTAGAAGGTCAAGGTTTTGCGTTTATGCGTGGATGCGAGGTATAGTTGTATGCCTTCGGTTATAAGGAACAGAGAGCAAATGGAGGTTATCTTCATTTCACGGATTGCAGCACGGGTTCTTGCGTCTATGATCCTCTCATGGCTTTTTCAAAAAAAAAAGTTCACCTTTGTTTTCATTACTCTGCTTTGTTTTCCTTTCATTTCCTTTTTTGGACTCTTTTCTCTTTTCTTTTTCTATTTTTGAGTAAATCTTTATTTTTCTTTTCATCCATTTCCATGAGGAAAATAAAAATAGAATTTGGATAAAAGTTCAATTTTTTATTTTAAAATTGACATGCATCAATTTAGGGCTAGAATTTAAAATCGAAATACTACCAAATCGACCGAACTGATTCAAATCGAACCAATTGCTTAATTGTTTGATACCGCCCTTCTCCAGTTTGGTTTTCGATTTGATTTTTCAAAATCATCTATACAACCGAACCGAACCAACAATTATTAAAAAGGCTGTATATTGATAAGGTTTGTGTCAAGGGGATTCCAACCTTCACCACCAACTTGAAATACAGCAACTCCACCACTATAGTAACATCACGTTGTTTTCATAAAATGAATATATTTAAGGGCTTTTCGATGCCCATTGAATTTAAAATTATATTATATTATATTATATTATATTATATTTAGGATTTCTTTCCAAATTAACCCTAGTGTCTTCTCTCTCGTCACTCGCCATCTCTCATCTCTCTTCTTTTTCTTCTTTGCCTATCTTCTTCTTCTTCTTGAGGCGGCATTTTTTATTGACAACCTGAATTATCGACCAAACCAAACCAGATCAAACTAGCCAAATAGAACCATACCAAAACAGCCCATTCAATTTTTTCCTTCATTTTCTCCATTTTGACAACAAAACAGCCCAATTTTGGTTCAGCTCATGGTTTTATTCCTCCAAACCATCAGTTCAAATCGACGTTGGAGTCATGACGTTTGAAACGCTTGATCTCCAATCTCTTATTTTTAGCATTTTACCACTAAACTAATAGTTTTCTTGTGCAAAGTTTATATAACAAATATATTTAAGGGTTATTCATTAGATAAAAATACATGTACACACATATATATACTTCTATTAAGTGATCTCTCAAATAAGTTATTTGAGGGACACTCTTGTAGAGCCCACTCCATATTGTATTTTACTAATCCAAACTGTCTATTTTGTAAATATTCATTCAAAGATCATATCTACAAAAAAAAAAAAAAAAAAATCACTTGAATCCAATATCATTTGACCACTCAATGAATTATTGAAATTTTAGTACTTTTCTTAAAGCACAGTGTGCATTGATTTTGTAGAACACAATTAGATGTTGAAACAGTTTTCAATTTGTCTAATTTTTTGCAAGGATGATTTATGAATGTAGACTTAAAAAATAGATGGTTTGGATCGTTGAAAACAAATTCGAAGGGAAATTCTAAAAGGTGTCCCTCAATATTTGAGGGATCCCTCAATAGAATGGGACTATATATGTTTTAGGGTTTATAACTGTATCTCATAAAATCAAATTAGTCATTGTCCCCTCTCTAATCGTTTTTATTTATAGGGTTCTACTGCAATGAAGCCATCACCAACAGCCTATATCGATCTCTCTTTCTCTCGTCTCCCTCCTCTTCTTCTCCCTCTCTCTCTTCTCATTTTTCCTCTATCAATCTCTCTATGTCATCTCCCTCATCTCCGTCTTTATGTCACTCTCTCTCTCTTCTTCGCATCTCTCTCTCATCTCTCTAGACAACTATAGCATCGCCACATCCAGACAATGCATGCCACTATTATATCTCACAACGTTGGTCCAAGGCCGGTCCAGGGTTAGTCCATTGATTTTGGAGGCCCTATATAAAGAGAGATGTTGAGAGCCTATAGATACAAGTTAAAAAAACTCACAATCAATAAATAGAACCAAAAACATCCTTAATTGCATGAACTACGCCATAATCCATAAATAGAACCAATTACATCCTTAATTACATCAACTACATTTATTTTCCCATATTGATAGCCCACTCAATTGTCCTTTACATTTTTATTTTTTTTTTAAGTGATGATAGTTCAAAAACTAACAAAAAAAACAGCAAAATGAAGCTACAAACACAAGTGTTGAGTCAAAATCATAACTAAGCTTGATCTAGAAAGAAGAAGTCCAATGCTAATTCTAAATCTGTAGTTGCTAAGAATATCCCTTCTCCAGCTATGGTTTCTCGCACTTCTTCTCCTGCGGTTGCAAAACAAATTAATGTGTTTCGCAATAAAATTGACAATATGACAATAAAAATAAAAATAAAAAAAACTAAATAATATTTTAGCAATAAAATTGACAGGACCCGACCCAAATTCTGGTTTGGAATTCAGGCCAAACCTTGTGCGTGTCCGACACCTGGCAGGTGCCGGGCACAAATGACCTAATTGCCCTTCTCTACAATTCGGTAGAGTCTCCCCTGTAATTTGAACAATTCTCAAAATTTACACATGTCAAACAAGCATATAAACACAAATCAACTGCCAGCATACATATATATATACATTCCAACAGTTAAATTCTAATTCTAGGGCAGGTTATCAGAGCAACCACTAAAAATTTACAAAAGGAGTCAATTCATTTACACAAGAGTCCTACATCAGAAAGGAAAGCGTGGAATGTGAAAAAAGGCCCGGTGGTGGATCACTGTGCACGCCTACTGCCTGGGGGGTGCAAAACATTGAAAAATGTTAGTGGACCCAAAACCAAAGTTTAAAAATACATAGGAACATACTAACCCCACATTACACGGATCATACACTCTAATGTAGTGTGTATGCAATGCATCAACTAATACAAGGTTGCAACATACTAGTGCACTAACTGTTGTGTGGCTTTTCACCACAAAGACTTTCCCTACTTGCTGGCCATGGGATCATACACTCCCATAGAATAAGGGGAATCAACTCTAACCTCTACCCGCACAAAGCAAATGACCATCAATAAAAATAATAATAATAATAATCGCAATTTAATAACATCGTTCAATGTATAGAGAAGTTCAAATCGCAATATTTATGAAATCAGAATTTTCAGTAGTAAAAACCCATCTAACACAAATTATATTTCACATCATATCTATTCTCTGCGCATAAATATTTTTTGAAAGCAAAATTATAAAAGCACTAAATAGGCAACATAGTTTGAAATCCCGGTTTGTTTTGAATATATATTTAATTATTTCAATTATTGTTAATAAATTAGGGTGTTTATTAATTTATTTGTTGTGATGGGTGTATTTAGCATTTTTAAGGGTGTATTGAGTAATTAGTTGATTTAAAAATAAATAAAAATCTGCAACTTTGAACGTGAATACCAGGAGGTGTCCTCCTTCTCTAGCTCCAAATTTTTATTCTCTTATTTATCTCCATTAGGATTTGCTAAACTTGGGACAGTCATATGAAGAATGTTGTTCGACACAAGCAAGTAGGTCTTCTTAGATTTTAATTGGATTAAAGATTGTGTTGGGATGAATGCAGATTGTAGAAGCAACTGTTGGAATTAGAGGTCTAGGATGCTGCTGGTGGAAGGTCTAGGACTCTGTTTCAGAATCAATACTATATTGTTTCTCAAACTAGATCAATGGGAAAAAAAGACGAGGAAAATATAAAAAGAAAAACAGAGCAAGAAAAACAGAGAAAGAAAACAGAAGCAAGGGAGAGACAGAAAGGGGAAGAGAACTTAGAGATTTTTCAGAGTTCTAGCATCAAAGGTATCGAGAGTGGGTGTGTTGATCAAATTTGAATTTTTGGGTTTGATGTTTAAATCTAAGTTTGTTTGTAATTGTGAGTTGAGATTGAAATAGATGGTTCTACATGAGTTGGAACTTATTTGGGGTCTTGGAATTGATTAGAATCGAGTGGGATTACCTTGAAGTTATTCAATTCCGTTGAGATTTGATGGGACGAGGTCTAGAAGTTTGGAAATTATCCCAAATTTATGCACATTTTTTAATCTGCTGAAGAAGGGAGCTGATGGTGTTGCAGGAGATGACGGTGTCGCTTGCACTTTCCCCACTTGCACAACCGGAGAGTGGCGACGTGTGTGGTGGTTTCCAACCACCCATTTTGTCCTTCTCCACTCCATTTTTCGTTCCGGATCCAATGGTACCCTTTTAGAACCATTCGAGGCACGTATTTGGGTGTGTGAGTTACACTCTCTCTTCTTGGAGGGTAGGTATATTAAATTATTTTCTATTTTATTCTCTTGTTCAATTTTAGGTTTGGGTATGTTAAGTCATGGGCTATATTCCAAATACAGCCTTAAAATAATGCAAAACTCATCTTCAGCCATGGGCAAAACAAAATTTTTTTGGCCTTTTAGCCCTCCAACCGGGCCAAATGTAGCCCAGCTTTGGCTTATGCCAAATTTGAAGTGGGGCCCATCTAAATGCTTTTCAACAGCCAATATTGATATATATATATTTTTAAAAGCCTTTTGAATGTTTCAATTCGTAGTGTTTAAGAAAAAAAGTATAAAAAATTGTTGGCAATCACGTTGGAGGTCAAACTGACCCACTCCTTTTTTCTTTTTTCTTTTTTTAAATAATAAATGTGGCCAGCTTTTCAAATCTTTTCAAGTGTTGTTTAAAAACAATTATAAAAAAGTCTTGTTCATGACCATTGGAGCTCAAACATCAAAACCCATTCCTTTTTTCTTTTCTTTTTTTGTCTTCACATTTTTAAATGTTTGGTATTGTTTTAAAAAATTATAAAAAATTCTGGGTCATGACCATTGAAGGTCAGACCCTTGAAACACTTTCAATTTTTGTTTTTAATTGCCTTTGTTGGCTTTATTATTTTTTTTAAATAGTAGTTTGATTAAATTAAACAATATATGATTTTGGAATGTATGAGTGTTGTACCATAGTTTTTCTCAAAATAATAAAATATGAAGGACTCAAAAATATAGCCATGCATGGTTGGAGATGAAAAAATTTAGCCATGCACTATTCTTTAAAAAATTAATATTTTGAGGGGCTAAATTTTTAGCCCTGGACTACATTTAGTCCTACGGCTGGAAATGGCCTTAGCTTGGACTAAAGGTAGGGGTTCTTGGGGAACCTCTACAGAGGTTGACTTAGTTAAATTTTGTATAAATTGTATTGTGCATGATTGCCAATGCTAAGAGCATCCACAATAAGAGCATCCACAATGGGGGGTTGTATAATGAGGTGTATGTTAAATATACACAATTTGTCATCAGAATCACCTGTAATGGGCAGGGGTAAATGATTGTAAATTTGCATCACAACCGTGAGATGCAAAGTTAGATGCACATGTGCATCCTGTTTTACATCCTTAGCAGGTGGGGCCTACATGAGAAAAGGTGGACAAGAGTGTGCAACAAAAAGGTTGAAGGTAAATCCACTTGCCCAAGATGCGCGCCTACAAGGTAGTTGCTAGACAAAAGTTTATATGTGAGGCCCGCGTCAATTATAGTTCCTTTGATGTCATCTCAAACGGCTACATTGCAAAATGAATTGATGTGGTTCATGTTTTTTTTTTCAACCCCTTTTTGAGATAAAATAAAATAAACCAAACACACACAAAATTAATTTTATAAAGTTAACCAAAACAAAAATAACACAAAAACGAATTAAGACAAGAAAATCAAATATACATCTTTAGATTTACATATTCCCCATTGGAGCAAAAACCACATTTACAACCCCCAGAGGTGTAAAGTGGATGTAAAAGTGGCTTTACAACCCCGAAAATACACCCCTCCATTGTGGATGCTCTAAGTAACTGTTATGATTGTTTCTTTTTCTTGGATGTTATTACTTGTGTGTTGTTATTAAAACACTCTAAATAAGTGATGTTGCATATTGCTTTATATACATGAAAAGCAGTCTTCAAAAAATCAGCCTAGGGGGCCACTTAGGCGGGAGGACACCACACCAATTTCACCTTAATCGTTAGAGCACTTCTAGTGATGGAGCAAAAGTTCCCCTCGGCTAGAAAAACTCATTCCACCAATCAATTGTAGCCTGAGTAGGAGATGGGCTCCACTAAGACTGGGCAGGCCCGAATGCAAAATTAGCCTAAGCTGTTGCTTAGCGAAGAAAAAAATTGGAAACAATTCTTAAAAAATTTAGAATTTTTTTTTTAAAATACCTAGCAACTTTTTATTTATTAATCTCATACGTGTGAATAAAATTAATCTCATATGAGTCGTTGCTTCCTTCTCTCCCTCTCTCTCACGACAGACACCACAACCCGCAACGACCCCTTGCCCAACCGCCGCGACTCTTGACCAGCGACTCCCCCTCTCCAAGCCGCTGCGACCCTCTTTCTCCGTAATTATCTATTGTATGCTTTGTTTTGTTGCTTCATATATGGTTTTTTGGTTTTTTTTTTTTAAATAAATTTTTTAACAGCTTTGATAATTTATAACTAAAACTAAAACTATGGTTTTTTTTAGAATAAGATTTCATTCATAGAACCAAAAAGGCACAAAAACAAGGGCACCTTCCTAGGAAAACCACATGGGATAAACCCAAGGGTAGAAAAAAATACCACAAATACCATGGACTTATAAGAGAGTCCGATTCAGGTCACCTTAGACCGTTACAGAGAATGCGAAAAAAGATAAAAACTAAAACCCCACATGAGAGCTCACCAATACATTCCAACCGTCAAAAGAATCCTGCTATTAAAACTCATAGTCCTTTGTGCAGCATCAGAGTAGTTATAGCACCCCATGGGTTAGAGACATGAGAACCCACCAAGAAATATCCAGAGACAACAATAGAAGAACCCTAATAAAACACACAAGTAAGTCTAGAACCAACTGAAGAAGAGAGAGCACCTATGACCAATCATAGTTCTTCAGTCGGCACAAAAATGAGAGAATCTGCACAAAGGCGACACAATATAGAGAGAGAAAACCACTACGAACAGGCCTAGAACAACAAAATGAAAATGCCCTAAAAGAGCACATCACCGTATCTCAACACTGTCAAAGAAAAATTCTTATAAAAGCACCATAGTCCAAAACTAAAATTATGCATGTTTGATAATTTATAATGAGTATGCTTTATATATATATATATATATATATATATTTTATTATTATTATTTTTTGTTTTTTTTTTTTTCGCAGCTTTCATAATTTATATGAGTATGCTTGTTTAATAATTTATTTATAAATATAAAACATCTTCCGGAGCATCTAATGCACCCTCCGAGACAAATAGTTCATCATCGTTGAAGCGTGCTTCAAGTGATGTGTGATGAGACTATGGGGTATTGGCGGATCCTACGAACTTGGATAAGTTGAAGTGTAAGTTCAGTGGGGAAGTTGTTAATGGTGCAATATATAGAATTAAGCAACATATAGCCCACATAAAGGGAAATGCGGTGGGAAATGTATCCCAGCACCCAAGGTCTTTAGCTGAGGATAAAGCAAAATATAAAGTTGCATTAGAAGGAGGAAAAAATAAGAAGATACAAAAGAGTAGACACAAATGGGAAGTGAGGGAAGAAGTTGAGCTTTAACAAATTGAGAAGAAGATGAAGACATTGAAGTTGTAGGGTCAGGGAAAAAGCCGCACTTTCGCCTATGGATAAGTTTGCATCCTAGATCAATATCGATTCTTCAATGGATGCAAGAAAGAGGATGCGATAACAAAATATCCATGATGCACTTTTCAAGCAAAGAACACATAAATTGCATCAATATTTGGCTCAATGGGTGTATGAAGCATGTATTCCTTTTCATGCTATCGATAATAATAGTTTCAAAAGATTTGTGGAAGTGGTTGACCAATTTGGTTCAGATTACCGACCTCCAAGCCAATACCAATTAAGGGAGCCACTATTGAAGGAAAAGGTTAAGCACTCAAGAAGCAAGAAGAAGAGAGTGCTAGAAATGGTTCTCAATTATGACCAATGCTTGGACCAACTGGAAAAGAAAAAGCATCATGAATTTATGTGTCAATTGCAAGGAAAACACCACTTTTCTTTCTTCTAGGAAGACTCCGAGGAAGCACACACCAGGTCATATATCTTTGAATATATTTACAAGTGCATTGAAGAAATCGGGCCACAAAATGTAGTTCAAGTGGTGACAAACAATGCTTCTAATAATATGGAAGCCGCAAATATGTTGAAGAGAAGGAGAAGAGGCCAAACATGTTTTGGACTTCATGCTACTCACACATTAAACCTTATGCTTTAAGCAATTGGTAACCTACCTAGGTTCAAAAGAGTGATTGAGAAGGCAAAGTCATTCACTATCTTCATATACGCCCATCATAACACATTGGCATTGATGAGGAAGTATACGAAAAGAAGAGATATAGTGAGGCAGGGAGTAATTAGATTTGCAACTTCTTTCCTAACTTTGCAAATCTTGACAGAAAAGAATAATGAATTGAGATCTATGGTTGCTAGTGATGCATGGGATCAATGCAAACATTGCAAGACTACAGAGAGGAAAGCGATATATTCCACCATTTTGAGTATAGCTTTTTGGAATTGGGTATCCCTTTGCTTGAGAGTGTTTGATCCTTTAGTTAAGGTGATTCACCTTGTTGATAGGGATAAAAGTCCATCAATGTCTTTTTTGTATGGAGAACTACTACAAGAAAAGGAAGAGATTAAAGAAGCATTCAAAAATCACGAGGCCAACTATCATCTAATCCTACAAATTGTTGATGCAAAAGCCCATGCTTAACTTGATAGTCCATTACATATGGTGACTTACCTCTTTAACCCTTATTATTTCTTCAAAAATCAAGACATACAAAATGATTCACTTGTCATGGATAAGATCCTTACTTGTGTTGTCGTGGATAGATCCTTAATGTGAAATTATAATATTTTATAAGTTTCCTCCACCTTTGTCGTCACATGTTCATCTGTTTATGAGAAAAGAGATATTTCAAACTCTTATGATCAGAGAAGCGTTCAAATTTCTCACCATATGAATATCTTCAACTCTTGAAAAACATGGCAGATGAGCTTGCCTTAATCGATGTTCTAGTAACTGAAGGTGACTTGACCATCTATGCTCTTAATGGTCTTCGTATTGACTTCAAGGAGATTTCTCCAGCAATCCGCGCCCGAGAAACCGCCATCAATTTTGAAGAACTTCACGATAAGCTTGTTGATTATGAAGAAACTCTCAAGAGAGAAAGCACCAGTTCTTACACCACTCAAATCACATAAAATTACACTCAAAGCTCCTCCAATCAACCTAACTCAAGAGGTGGCAATTATCAGAACAGATCTGGTCACACTTCCAATCGTGGCTCCTCCCAGTTTCAGCGGTCTTGCAATTTTCCCTTACAAACCGGGTCTCGTAACTCCTCCAGTTTCCACTCAGGTCATGTCTCATATCTCTACCAAGGGTCTCGAAGCAACAATCGCCAGCCCTCCTTTCAATCCAGAGATCCAAATATCACCTACCAGCTTTGTGATCAACAAGGACACACAGCCCAAAACAGCCCATCATCACGGTCTTCCTATGGACCTATATGGCCAACCATACAGCTGCTCAACAATTTCAAAACCAAAATTGGCTGGTCGACTCTAGTGGGTCCCATCATGTGACCACTGATCTCAGCAACTTGTCCCTTCATCGAGACTATGAAGGTCCAGATGATATTCTCATTGGTGACGGTTCTAGCTTGGCAATCACCCACACTGATTCTACAACTCTTAACTCTCTTTTAATTTATCTAATTTTTTTTGTGTTCCCTCTATTCAAAACAACTTGATTTTAGTTTCTGTCAGAGTTCGTCTTCTTAAAATTAAAGAAAGATAATTGCTATATATTTATAAGTAATTATCTTGGTTATATATATATAGTCTTATGTACTGTTCTAATAAATATTATAACAGAATAATATATGTTATAAGATATAAATATATAGGGTATGTATATGTATTAGTAAAATAGTTCTTGTTAATGTGGTTACATGTCAAAGTAAAAAACATGTTAAGTAGCAAGGCTGTGATTACTAGCTTTGTCAACTCACCAAGAAGAATAGAATAGGAGATTGGAGGAATTGGAAGAGCCACAACATAAGACATTCTTCCTTATTTGCAAGACTACATTAATAACTATATATATTACTTGGATAGTAAGCATATAAACTGCCCGTACACCATCCAATAGGAAATGAGTTACTACCGACTTAATTATTCCTTGTATATATAGGTCACTAGTTGCATAGTAAATGAACAAAAAAAAGTGAAAAAGAAATAGTGGTAGAGAGAAGTAAGAAAAAGAGTGGGAGACTGAGTTTGTGAATGCGGTGGAAAATTAGGAAACACCTTACATTTCTAGCAAAAGCTTTGGTGCCAAGGTAGGGGGTTTCTTGGGGCCTTTACGGGGATTGATTTAATTAAATTTCGTGAGCACTATATTATGCATGATATTATAATTTGATGGATGTTCTTGATATAGGGTGTTTATGTGTTGTTAATTATTTAATAAATGTTGGCATGATTATATGTATATTGGTGATATCTAAATGATATACATTGTTTTTATGAGATATGCAAAAAGAAGAACTATATCATGTCATGGAAATTAGTTGGAGTTCTTGGGTTGAAAAAATAATGGTGGAAAATAGGGTAATGGAAATAGTATTTTGTGTAGTTGAATCTAACTCTTGGCAGGGACAGGTCCTAGGGATCCCACAGTGCACATGGTTTTTATTGGGTGATTCGGGATTGGTGACAGAGACTTAGACAAGATGACTAACAGAAGGGGAATTATAGGATGATTGAGATGGGTGTTAGTTCATATAAATGGGCATTCAAGACCAAGTGGTTTAAGCATGGTATGGGACGTGCAAGTCTACTTATCCAGTTATATGAATTAACGGGAGTAGATGAAGAGTATTCATGCATTATTATTATTAATGTGATATTTGGCAGTGTGATTGTGTGTTACTTAATTTAGTTATATCAATCTACTGTGGTAAGGTCTTATGTCCCTACTGAGCGGTGGTTGCTCACCCCTCACCCTGTTTAATTTTTCAGATGAATTAGTGAGAAAGACAAGGACTAAACTAGTTGAGGTTGAATTAGATGAGAGTGATAGAGCTTTATTTATTAATTGTAAAGTTTTAAGATTTTAGAGCTATTTTTATAAGAGAAATTTATTTTAAACCCTTTTTTTAATATTACTTTTTATTTTCTCACGCACCGGGCGCCGGATCTCCACCTATCCCAAGGTCCGGGGCGTGTTAGTTTCTCAATTTTGTAAAACCAATAACACTTCCATTGAATTCTTTCCTTTTTTTGTTGTTGTGAAGGATCTCATCACTGGGGCACAGTTTCTTCGGGGGGCGAATATGAATGACATTTACGAGTGGCCACAACACATGGGTTCTACCCGTCGACGCCCTTGTGCCTTGGTTGGAGTTGCCGCATCTCATGCTACATGGCACCATCAACTAGGACATCCCTCCTCCAAAATTCTCCACCATGTCATTCAATCTCAATCTCTGTCTACTTCCTCTACATTCTCCAAAGACTTTGTTTGTGATTCCTGTTCTTATAATAAGAGCCATAAACTACCATTTGATGTTTCCACTCTTAAGAGTCATAAACCTTTAGATTTGGTCTACTCAGATGTTTGGGGTCCTGCCCCTATTTCCTCTTATGATGGATTTCGATATTATGTTATCTTTGTTGATCACTTCACTAAATATATCTGGCTATATCCTTTAAAACAAAAATAAGATGTTTTCTTTGTGTTTACCAAGTTCAAATCTATTGTTGAAAAACACTTTAATACACCCATTACCACGCTTTACTCTGATGGTTGTGGGGAATTCATTCGCCTTCGATCATTCCTTGAGTCTTATGGTATTCAACACCTCATAACTCCTCCACACACACCACAACACAATGGGTCCGCTAAACTCCGTCACCGTCATGTTGGAGAAACTGGTCTCACACTCCTCCATAAAGCATCATTACCATTATATTTTTAGAGCTTTGCTTTCCAAACCGCTAGTTATCTCATTAACCGTATGCCCATTCCTATTTTACAAGTTAAATCTCCGTTTGAGTCCTTGTTTAAATCTCCTCCCACTTTGAATTTTTGGGTGTCTCTGTTATCCATGGTTACGTCCCTATTCTGCTCATAAACTCGAGCCTCGATCTCGACCTTGTGTATATCTTTGTTGGCTACTCCACCTCTCAGAGTGCCTATAAATATTTTGACCCTTCCACCTCACGAGTCTTTATCTCTCGTCATGTTCAATTTATTGAGCATATTTTTCCTCCCTTGGCACTGGATTCCTCTTCCTCTTCTCGTGTCTCTTCACTCACACCATCCTTAGTTTCTACATGGTCCAACTTTGCCCCTTCCCATGCAGCCACTACTCTTCATTTTTCTGTATCTCCATCCTCCCATGGTTCCCCAACTAATGTGCATGGTGCTAATACCTCCAACCAAGGTGCCACTCCCACAAGCAGATCCTCACCTAGTGTTTCTGGCCACTCACTGGATGTTCCTCATTCTCCCCCACATGCTACTACATGTGCTCCCTCCCCTCCTATCAGAGTGCCCTCACCGACTGTTGTCTCCTCATCCCTACCCCCACCACCTCCTCCTCCCAAACCCCGCACACGACTCAACCCATGACACATGCTCCAAAAATAACATCTTCAAACCCAAACAAATCCACCACACTACAACCCATCTCCTTCCCTCCCCCATCAAGCCCACATGTGTGTCTCAAGCCTTTCGTGACCACAATTGGTGTACAACAATTTTTGATGAAATCAATGCCTTTCTTTGTAATGGGACTTGGGAGTTGGTCCCTGCTGAGCCCAATCAAAACATTGTGGGGTACAAATGGGTCTTTCAAATCAAATGCAATCCTGATGGAACCCTTGCCGGCTATAAAGCCAGCCTTGTTGCCAAACCATTTGCCTTATTCTATCAATTGCCCTTAGCCATGGATGGTTTGTTCGTTTTACCGAGGAAGTCTTCATGACTCAACCTCCTGGCTTCATTGATCATTCACAGCCTTCTCATGTTTGTCGCCTTCACAAGGTCATTTATAGCCTCAAACAAGCACCTTGTGCTTGGTACACGGAGCTTAAACAATTTCTTATTTCTTTTGGCTTCCACAATTCCAAGTCTAATGCCTCATTGTTTATTTACAATACTACTGATGTCACCATTTATTTTCTTGTGTATGTAAAGGATCTTCTTGTGACAGGTAACTATCCATCATTCATTGCCCACTTTATTCGTGCATTGTCCACCAAAATTCTTAGTCAAAGACATGGGTGCACTTCATTATTTTCTTGGTGTGGAGGTACTTTCGACCAACACAAGCCTGTTTCTCACTCAACATAAGTACATTCACGATCTTCTTGACCGAACCAACATGTCTGGACCAAAAGAAACTCACACTCCCATGGGCACGTCTCAGTCTCTCTGTCTTGCTGATGGTTCTCCTTCAACTGATGTCTCCTTTACAGTTAACAAATTGGCTTAGTTCATGCACTACCCCTCTGAAACACACTGGGCTGTCGCCAAATGTGTCCTCCGCTATCTCAAAAATTGTTGAGAATTAAGCTGCATACTCAGCTTAAATCAACCTGCAGATGACAATCCTGCATATTGGAATTGAAGAGATGAAGAATTAGTTTTTTTTTTAAATAGCCGTTAGTTTAAATATGTAACAGCTTTATTTCTGTTTTTAGAAACCAGCACTACTGTTATTTTTGTCCTATTTGGTTTGTACTAGGTCATCCGATCTTTCTCCAAGTGGAAAGATCGTAGCCTCCTATGGTCTGAATGGCTGGAGATAAGTCCTTGCTCCCTAAAAACTAGGGTCTGTTTTTTGACTGAGATAGGAATAGAGTCATGTAATACCTCTGCGTTTTGATATAGAGAAATATACTGAAACCTTCAAATCCTCTGTTTTTTCCTATCCTTCTTTCTCTGAGGTGTATTTCTCCTAAAGGTTTCAGCTGCTGTTTTCAACCTAAAGTATTAAGCTTGATACTAAATCAACATGATATCAAAGCTCCTGGTTTGATTCCAGAGAGGGGCCTGAGCTGTGAGAGAGAAAGCCTTCCTGAAAAATTCCCAAAAGGGATAAAGGTTGCTCTTTTACTATTTGGTTCACTGAGACTCACTAGGAAAATGGTATGATCAGGTTCTTCAGGTGGAGATTTACGAACTCCACAGTTTGATGGTGCAAACTATGATTTTTGGGCTGTCAAAATGGAGACCATCCTCATAGCACATGATCTATGGGATGTAGTTGAGGTCGGAGTACAACCTCAGCCAGTTCTTGAGGAGGAAGAAGGCTCTGGAGGTGAAGGAAGTAAGGCTGAGCAAGTTCCAGTGGAAGCACCCACCATCTCCAGAGAAGACAGAATCAAAAACGCCAAGGCACTAAGTCTCATTCAAGGAGCTTTAACTGATGAGCTCTTCCCTCGCATCAGAAATGAAAAGACTGCAAAAGGAGCTTGGGATACTCTGAGAAGAGAGTACAGAGGAGATAAAAAAGTAAGAGCAGTAAAACTTCAAGCAGTTAGAGCAGATTTTGAGTATATGAGAATGACAGATGGTGAAAGCCTAGATAGCTATTTGTCTAAGTTTTTTGGAACTGTGAATAATTTGAAATCACTTGGTGAAGATGTGTCTGAAACAAGAATTGTGCAAAAACTCTTGATGAGCCTAGGTAGAAAATATAAGTCCATTGTGTCTATCATTGAAGAAACTCGAGATCTTGATGTTCTTAGAGTTGAAGAAGTTATTACATCTGTCAAGGTCTATGATAAAAGGGAAGACTTGCATGATGAAAGGGATAAATTGACAGGAACTGAGAAAGCTTTCAGTAGCCTAAAGGTTGGAAATAACCAAGTTCATGGCACTCATAAGGGCTCACAAAGTAGACCAAATCAAAAGTGGCAAGGACAAGACAAAAAGGGATCAAATTGGTCTCAAAATGGAAGCTTGAACAACAATAATGGCTCAAGCTAGAATAATAGTGCTGGAGGAAATTGGAACAATAGCTTCAATTCACAGAACAAGCAAGGTAGTACAGTCAAGGAAGAGTGAAACCACAGTGCCAAGTATGTCAGAAGTATCATTTTGGCGTGTGCAGGCACAAAGGCAAACCTAGATGTGGAAAATGCAATAGGTTTGGTCATACTGCAAAGGACTGTGAAGGTCATAGTCACAAACAAGTAGCCAACTATGCAAAGGAAGAAGAAGTAACCATGGGAACTATGTTCTATGCTTGTCACTCTGCAAGTTTGCAAGATAAAAGTATATGGTTTGTGGACAGCGCCTGCAGCAACCACATGACCTCTCAAGAGTCTGTGTTAATAAACATTGATAGGACCGTGACTTGCAAAGTTAAAATGGGCACTGGAGATCTTGTACAATCAACTGGAAAAGGCACTCTAGTGGTTGAAACTCAGCATGGAAGAAGGTATATACATGAAGTGTTTCTTGTTCCGGGCTTGGATGAGAATCTATTGAGTGTAGGCCAAATGATGGAGCATGGTTACTATGTCCTATTTGGGGGTAACATGGCAGTCATCTTTGATGATGGCAGCCTCAACAATGTTGTAGCAAAAGTGGTCATGGGAGGAAACCGATGTTTCCCTCTCTCACTAGAATCTATGACACCTGCAGCAAGGAAGGCATCAGTGATTGAAGACTCTTGGATTTGGCATAGAAGACTTGGACATTTGAGCTTTGTTAGCATGAAAAAGATGCAGCATATGGAAATGGTGACTGGACTACCTGAGTTAACCGAAATGAAGGATGTGTGTGAAGGTTGTGTTTCAGGAAAACATCACAGAGAGAAATTTGATAAAGAGGAAGCATGGAGAGCAAGCTGTCCACTGGAATTAGTACACACAGACTTGTGTGGACCAATGCAAAATGAGTCAATTGGTGGAAATAGGTACTTCATCACATTCATTGATGACTTTTCAAGAATGTGCTGGGTATACTTCCTTAGAAATAAATATGACACCTTTAATGTGTTCAAGAAATTCAAAGCTTTTGTTGAATTGCAAAGTGGATTTAGTTTGAAAAGGCTAAGGAGTGATAGAGGAGGTGAATATACCTCACATGAATTCCAAGATTTCTGTGCAAGCATAGGAATGGAGAGGCAACTAACCATTGCCTACTCTCCTCAGCAAAATGGAGTTGCTGAGAGGAGAAATAGAACAATCTGTGAGATGGCAAGATCCATGATGACAAAGAAAGGAATTCTAGTTATTTTTTGGGCAGAAGCTGTAAGTACAGCTATGTATCTCTAAAACAGATGTTTTACAACATCTGTGTCAAGCAAAACACCATTTGAAGCATTCACAGGTAGAAAACCAGGAATCAAGCATCTGAAAGTTTTCGGTTGCATCTGTTACATTCATGTTCCATCACCCTTTAGGCAGAAATTTGATGACAAGGCTAGAAAGGGAGTTTTTATGGGATATGGAAGCTGTGAAAAGGGTTACAGGGTGTATGATCTGCAATCTAAGAAGATTGTACTCTCAAGGAGTGTAATTTTCAGTGAGGACAAGTCATGGAATTGGAAGAGTGATCAAGAGGAATCTGTTCCAATACCTTTCAATCTTGAAAGGGATGAAATTGAAGATGAAAACAATGAAATACAACCTGATGGAACTCAGTTTGATGATGGTGGAAGTTCTCATCTAAACTCCACAGTTGGTGATTTAGTTGAGAATGTTAGTGGTAATGGCAGTCCAAACTCCACACCTAGTTCCACTCCAGTCAAATTAAAAACTTTGGAAGATATATATGCAAGGTGTCACATATGCATCATAGAACCAGAGAATTATCAAGAAGCAGCTGGTGATTTAGCTTGGCAAGAAGCCATGAATGCAGAGTTGGAGATGATAGAGAAGAATAATACTTGGGAATTGGTTGAGAGACCAGCTGATAAACCTGTTATAGGTGTGAAATGGGTGTTTAAGACTAAGCTTAACTTGGATGGAACTGTTCAGAAACACAAAGCTAGGCTTGTAGCAGAAGGGTATTCACAGAAACCTGGGATTGACTACAACGAAACCTTCGCACCAGTGGCAAGGTTAGATACAATTTGAACTCTTATTGCACTTGCAGCACAAAAGGGTTGGAAACTATTTCAGCTGGACGTCAAGTCAGCATTCTTAAATGGTGTGCTCGATGAGGAAGTATATGTAGAACAGCCTGAAGGCTTTGAACTGGAAAATGCAGGTCACAAGGTTTACAAGTTGAGAAAAGCCTTGTATGGACTTAAGCAGGCTCCTAGAGCCTGGTACAGTGAGATTGATGCATATTTATCTATGTGCAAGTTCAAAAGAAGCATTAGTGAAGCGACTATGTACACTAGATCTGATAATGAAGGAGGTTTGATCATTGTCTCAATCTATGTGATGAAATTGTTTATACTGGAAACAATGAGAGGATGCTACTGAGTTTAAAAGGGAGATGATGCAAAGATATGAAATGTCAGATCTTGGACTCCTTCATCACTTCTTGGGCATGGGAATACTACAAACTGATCAAGGGGTTTTCATTCATCAAAGCAAGTATGCCAAATCCTTGCTTGTGAAGTTTGGGCTTGAAGACTGCAAACTTGTCTCAATTCCTTTGCCTACTGGTGAGAAACTAAAAAAGGTGGATGGGAGTGAGTTAGCTGATGAAGGGCTCTACAGGAAAATAATAGGAAGCCTACTATATTTAACTGCAACTAGACCTAATCTAATGTATGCTGCTAGCCTGTTATCAAGGTTTATGAATAGTCCTACAAAAAGGCATATGGGAGTTGCAAGAAGGGTTCTAAGATATGTGCAAGGGACTCTTAGCTATGGCATTGAATACGTGAGAAATCAGTCAGCAACCCTTGTTGGATTCTGTGATGCAGACTGGGCAGGCAGTGAGGATGATAGCAGGAGCACTTCTGGCTATGCATTTAGTTTTGGAAGTGGAGCATTCTCTTGGGCTTCTGTGAAACAAAATACAGTGGCACTATCAACAGCTGAAGCTGAGTATGTCTCAGCAGCTGAGGCAACAGTACAGGCCATTTGGTTAAGATTTGTTCTTGATGATTTTGGTGAAATGCAATCTGAGGCAACACCCTTGTTCTGTGACAATATGTCAGCAATTTCGATGGCCAAGAATCCAGTTTTTCATCAAAGAACTAGACACATAAACAGAAGGTATCATTTTATAAGAGAAGCTTTGCAAGAAGGTGTGATCAACATGCAATTCTACAGAAGTGAAGAACAGCTCGCATATATTTTTACTAAAGCACTGCCCAAAGACAGATTCAAGCATCTAAGGTTGAAACTTGGAGTTAAGCCAGTAAGCAGCTTAGGAGAGGCTGTTGAGAATTAAGCTGCATACTCAGCTTAAATCAACCTGCAGATGACAATCCTGCATATTGGAATTGAAGAGATGAAGAATTAGTTTTTTTTTTAAATAGCCGTTAGTTTAAATATGTAACAGCTTTATTTCTGTTTTTAGAAACCAGCACAGCTGTTATTTTTGTCCTATTTGGTTTGTACTGGGTCATCCGATCTTTCTCCAAGTGGAAAGATCGTAGCCTCCTATGGTCTGAATGGCTGGAGATGAGTCCTTGCTCCCTAAAAACTAGGGTCTGTTTTTTGACTGAGATAAGAATATAGTCATGTAATACCTCTGCGTTTTGATATAGAGAAATATACTGAAACCTTCAAATCCTCTGTTTTTTCCTATCCTTCTTTCTCTGAGGTGTATTTCTCCTAAAGGTTTCAGCTGCTGTTTTCAACCTAAAGTATTAAGCTTGATACTAAATCAACAAAAATACCCTACATCATGGCCTTCTTCTTCGCCGCAATCAACCACTAAATCTTCATGCCTTCTCTGATTCTGATTAGGCAGGCAATCGAGATTATCGCACTTCCACCACTGCTTACATTGTCTATCTTGGCAGCAATGTCATCTCTTGGTGTTCCTGAAAACAAAAGACGATTGCTCGCTCCTCCACTGAGGCTGAGTATCGAGCCATTGCCTCTACAACTGCTGAACTCACCTGGATATCCTCTCTGCTCACTGAACTTGGCATCACCACTTCTCAGCCTAACTTTATATTGTGACAACATGGGTGCCACATATCTTTGTGCCAATCCAGTTTTTCACTCTCGTATGAAACATATTGCACTCGATTACCATTTCGTTCCCGAAAAAGTTACAAATGGCGCTCTTCGTGTTTCTCATATCTCCACCCATGACCAACTGGTTGACCTTCTCACCAAATCGGTAAGTTGATCCTGGTTTTGCCTTCTTCGATCCAAGACTGGTATCTCCTATGGGAGTACCATCTTGTGGGGGCATATAAGATCCAATCAAGCCATTCAACCACAAGCAGATCCTAGCAATCAAGCAATACCAGATTGACATATGGTTGACTTCCAGTGATTTAGGATCTTGATTTTACACTGTTGTAATTGCTTCTATTTTGCCTAGTGTTTAGGAATTCATTCATTTTATTCTGTAAAAGGTTCTCCTCACTACTACAAAAAAGCAAAAAGACGACGGTAAATCACCGTCGTGTATTCGGTTTTTCAATGGTCGTGGAATCCACCGTCATCTTTTCCCTCATAAACCACGACGCTAAATCACCGTCGTTGTTAAAATATACAACGTCATCAACAAATACAAAACGACGTCTTTGTACTGCAAAAAGATCTAAAAAAGCAGTCGAGGATGAGAATAGACGACCAACTCTCTAAAAAAACCGTCGTTAAAAAGGAAAAATATGACACATATTAACAGAACAAGGCCGCAAGATAGACATACAACGACGAAAATTAAAATAAGACGCCGTTAAATATCATTTTCACGACAATAAAAAATATGACGTCTTTAAATACATTAGAAGACGATGTTATTGATACCTACTACGTCGCCTATATAAAAACAGCCGTCGTAAAATAAATTTTCCACTTCGATTTTTCTATAAAAGATGACGTGGAAATAGTTGTCAGTGTCATTATTTACGACGTATGTATTTATAGAGTAGACGTTGAACAACGAAACAACGTCGGTTACAAATATATGAGAGTCGTATTACAAAATTTATACGTCCTATTTTCAGAAACAAACAACGACGATAAATATTAGACGTTGTTAAATAAAACAACGTCAAAAACAAATAAAAACAGACGTGTTTAGTCTGCTAAAGTTCTAAAAAATAGTCGAGGATGAGAATAGACGACCAACTCAAACAAATCACCATCGTTAAAAAGGAAAAATATGACACATATTAAAAGAACAAGGCCGCAAGATAGACATACAACGACGACAACTAAAACACTACGCCGTTAAATATAATTTTCACGACAAGAAAAAATATGACGTCTTTAAATACTTGAGAAGACGACGTTATTGAAATCTACTACGTCTCTTATTTACAAACAACCGTCGTGAAATAAATTTTCCACTTCAATTTTTCTAAAAAAGATGACGTGGAAATAGTTGTCAGTGTCATTATTTACGACGTATGTATTTATATAGTTGACGTTGAAATGCGAAACAACGTCGGTGGCATTTATATAGTCGACGTTGTATTTATATGTATTCATTACTCACGACGCACTTATTAATATAGACGACGTTGAACTTCTAAACAACGTCGGTTCCAAATAAATGAGAGCCGTATTACAGAACATATAGACGGCGTTGATTATGATGAGAGCCGTATTACAAATAACGTCGTTTAATTGATATTAGACGGCGGTTATAATGAATTACCGTCAGAATTCATTTCGTTCCTCTTCGTTTATAAAAGAACTTGCGACGTGGAAAATGTATGATGACGTCGTATTTTTTAACGTTCAGATTATATATCTCGTTTTTTAGACGTCGGTATTATGGGATTGGAGTCGTGTTATTTTGAATTACATGGCGGTTCTTAATCCTTCCCCGACGTGATATCCTGAATAATTGCTTCACAATAGCGTCGTGGTTCTTCATTGTTACGTTGCTTTAAGACGTCGGTAAATATGCTGAATAACTGGTTCACAATAACGTCGTGTTTTATTTGAACGTAGAAAGTGAAGAAATCACATTACAATATATTACAAAATTAATGTCATACACTGCCAATTACATAAGCATCATTCAATCCATATATCTTCACACCCATCTCGAATATTTTGACCACCTAACTCACCCACCAGTTCATCAAATGTGTCAACATTTGGCATCCCTCTAGTAAATGGCTCACACTCAATTATCACATCACCTAAGACTTCATCACCAATAACATCATTATATTCTCTATTAGGCATTGATAACACTACCGACCAACCACGATGCATCGGGTCGTCAACAAAAAATATTTGTTTGACTTGAGAAGCCAAAACAAATTGGTCATTCCTATGTCCAATTTTACTCAAATCTACAAGGGTAAATCCAAGTTCGTCGACTACAAGACCAGAACTATCTATCCAATCACACCTAAAGACTGGGATTGTAAACTTTTGGTAGTCAAGGTCCCAAATTTCTTGAATGACACCATAGAAACCCATATTTGAGAGAATTGGGTTTTTATCCTTGGCACTAGCAACTTGCATGGTATGTGCAAGTAAATAAACTCCACTATTTTGAGTTGTCTGCACATCATCTTGTTCCTTGATATTGAATTTAATACCTTTAATAAGATAGCTCCTATATAATGGCACTGCCATGTTTGGACCAGCTGCTAGCCATCTTAAATTTTCTGATACGCCATGATTGTCTTCCTCAAGTTCACTTTGAACCTGCAAATTAATCATATCTTAATTCAATCTAACATAGAAATAAGAAGAAAATTAAAGAGAAATATGTTATTCAACAACATATACCTTGAAGCGTAGCCATTGAATGAAAGTGCTATTGTGCTTATCCTGCAGCC
>NC_034012.1:17912531-18024570 GCF_000346465.2 Prunus persica
ATTTAAAATGGAAACCTCAAGCCCCTTAGTCTCCAATGTACTCGATATAAGGTAGGACTTCCTCCGTATTCTCCAAGACATATAGATGTGCTTGATTCAACAAGTCCTGATCAACTACGCTCACTGTGCAACCTGATAATGGCTTTGAAACTCCCATCTTTTGGCTTGAAGGCACTCCAACTGTACTAACATCAGATAAATGCTGAGTACAAAACTCTACCGCTTCTTCAGCTATATACCGCTCAGCAATGCAACCTTCGGGACGAGTACGATTCTGAACATACCCCTTCAGCACTTTCATATATCTTTCAAACGGATACATCCACCTAAAATATACTGGCCCACATAGACGAACTTCTCTGACAAGATGTACTACTAGATGAACCATGATATCAAAGAATGAAGGGGGAAAGTACTTCTCAAGCAAACACAGAGTAACTACTACATCTTCTTCCAACTTATCTAGCTTGGAAACATCAACAGTCTTTGCACATATAGCATTGAAAAAGAAGCACAAACGAGTTATTGCATACCTTGCAGGCTTCTCCAAAACAGAACGAATTGCCACAGGGAGCAATTGTTGCATTAAGGTATGACAATCATGTGATTTAAGGCCAAGAAGTCTTGAATCTTTTAAAGATACAAGATTTTTAATATTTGAAGAATAACCTTCAGGGACCTTCATACCATAGAAAGAATTGCAAACCTCTCTCTTCTCTGCTCTTGACAAATTCCAAGGCCCAGGAGGCAAACGAGTACGTCTTTCTCCATACTCGGGTTGCAAATCAGTTTTGACCCCCATGTTCAATAAATCTAATCGAGCAGCAATCCCATCTTTATTTTTTCCAGGGATCTCCAGCAATGTACCAATGATACTATCGCAAACATTCTTCTCAATGTGCATAACATCTAGGGCATGCCTCACAGGAAGGTATTTCCAATACTCGAGATCAAAGAATATTGATTTCTTCTTCCAACAAACTCTGTCACCATTTTCAACCATATGCAGCACTTCTTCTCCGGTTAATGGCTCGGGAGGTATGCTATATTCAGGTTTCCCATTAAAAGCTGCACGTTGCCTCCTATATGGATGATTGATTGGTAACCATTTTCTATGCCCAATGTAACAAATTTTGTGGCCATTTTTCAACCTGTGACTAGGTGTATCATCGCCACATATTGGACAAGCTTTATATCCTTTAACAACACAACCAGATAAGTTTCCATAGGCGGGAAAATCATTAATTGTCCACATTAATGCAGCTCTGAGTGTAAAGTATTCTCCATTATGTGCATCATACACTCCTCTAATCTCATCCCACAAAGATTTTAAATCATCAATCAAAGGCTCCAAGTAGACGTCTATATCATTTCCGGGTTGTTTAGGACCGGAAATCAATAAGGTTAACATCATGAACTTTCGTTTCATGCACAGCCATGGAGGGAGATTATATGTAACTAAGATAACCGGCCAACAACTATATCTGCTACTTAGAGAACTGTGGGGATTGAATCCATCAGATGAAAGAGCCAATCTCAAGTTTCTCGGCTCATTACCAAACTCAGGCCATTTATCATCAAGAAGTTTCCAAGACGGGGAATCCGCCGGATGAGACATTTGACCGTCAATTGATTTTCTAGCAGCACGCCAAGTCAAACTCTTAGCTGTCTCATGTGATTGAAACATCCTTTTAAACCTTGGAATTGGAGGAAAATACCACACCACCTTCGCTGGCACACCCTCTTTCAAGATTGAATCTTTGCCTTCCTTCCACCTTGAGATACCACAAGTAGGACAATTAGTTGAATCCTCATACTCCTTCCTATACAAGATGCAATCATTGGGGCATGCGTGCATTTTCTCATAACTCAGCCCCAATGCACACAAAGTCTTTTTAGCCTCATACATAGAGGTTGGTATTGTATTTCCTTCTGGAAGCAAATCGCCTTGAAGTATCAATAATTCTGTAAAACAGACATCACTCATCCCATGTTTTGCCTTCAAATTATACAACTTCACTAATGCCGATAACTTCGTGCACTTTCTACAACCAGGGTACACTGGTTGATCTCCATCCCCAATCACATTGGCAAACTCATACAGATCGGAACCAAAATCACCAAAATCATTATCATCCATATCAATTTCTTCAGACACAAAACTGTACCTACTATGGCCATCATCTTCTTCAACATTTCTACTAGCATTAGTAGTTGCTTCCCAAGGTTCTCCGTGAAATGTCCAATTCTTATAGCTTTGGTCAATTCCATTAAAGTATACGTGATCCCTTATAATTCCAACCCCAAACAACTTCAAATTATCACGGTTAACACATGGACAACGGATATGTGTTGTAGTTAGAAGATTTTCTACAGCAAAGTTCAAAAATGCTTCCACCCCAAACTCATATGCCTTCGATCTTCTATCCGAGTGCATCCATGACTTATCCATCTCCGACACTATAACCTATTATCTATAATAAAGTGAAAATACAGGCAATGACCATCACTATAGCAGATTATACAAAGATCTAATAGCAAGTAATACACAACAGAGACGACGGGTTTTAAACAAAAACAGACGTATTTGGCATATATAGACGACGGATTTTCAACAGACGTCGTCTAATATAAGTAATACAAACGACGGTTTATGAAAAAACCGTCGTGTATAAGTAATACAACGACGGTAGTTTAAAAAAACCGTCGTGTAATCGTCGTCGTATGCCTAAAAAGGCGTCGTGTCTCAATTTATTTTCAAGAACCCAAAATCCATTAAGAACACAACATATATATGAAACCAAACAAGAAACCAACATATACATGAAACCAAGCATGAAAACAATAAATCCATTCCCAATTCAACATAACATAGGGTGATTAAAAGATCCGACAAAATTAAATCCATTCCCAATTCAACATAACAGATAATGTAATCCATGAACCCATTAAACAGAAAATCCATGAACCCATACCTATAAGCACATTATTAACAGATCGCAAAGCATATACCTAAAACCCTTTAACAAAACAACCTAATATCATTCAATGAATTTACAAAGGGAAGATAGGGTTTGTACTTACAGGTTGGACGAGCTCACAGATTCGACGGAGCCAGGAGAGTGCAACTTTTAATTAGAGCAGAAGTGAGAGAGCGAAATGTTATGTTGCGCGAAATCTAAAAATTTTAGGGTTCAGGGTTAGAAGTATAAGAATAAGAGCCAAATCTAAAAAATTTAGGTCGCGCGAAAATTTTTAAAGAGCGCGCTCTTTAAAACGTCGAAAGAAAAACCATGGCGAAAGTTCTACAAGAACCGACGTAAATGTAATATTCCACGACAAAAACACTGAACGTAACGCCGTTTATTTTGACGCTTCATTTTTCGGATTAATTTTAAATTTATTTTTAATATTTTGATATAAAGACGACTGAAAAACCACGGCGGGGTTAAGAAATTGAAGACGTTGTAAATTATAATAGACGACTTACATATTAAAATGACGTCGTTTAAAGTATAAACCATGTCGGATATTTTACTGCACGACGTAACATATGTATTCCACGACTCAACCACCGTCGTTAAAAATTAATACCCTAAACCCTTAAAACTAAATTATATAATTTTAAAATTTAAGTTTATAAAAGGGTTTATGGTTTTACAGCCTAATATATACCCTAGACTACCCAAAAATTATACTTTAAAAATAAACCCCAATAAATAACAACCCTAATCTCTAAACCCTAGACTCTAAACCCTAAACCATAAAACTAGAAGTGATTTTAGGACTCATCAAAACAATTTTATTTTGGATGGTCATTTTAAATTTTTGTTATTCAAAATGAATTTTTTCAAGGTTTAGGCGGAAGAAAATATATCAATGACTTCATAGGAGTTGACTTTGCATTTTTCTGATTTATTTTAAATTTATTTTGAATATTTTGATATAAAAATAATAAAATATTCTTATCACAATAACAAACCACGTCGGGGTTAAGAAATTGAAGACGTTGTAAATTATAATAGACGACTTACATATTAAAATGACGTCGTTTAAAGTAGAAACCATGTCGGATATTTTACTGCACGACGTAACATATATATTCCACGACTCAACCACCGTCGTTAAAAATTAATACCCTAAACCCTTAAAACTAAATTATATAATTTAAAATTTTAAGTTTATAAAAGGGTTTATGGTTTTACAGCCTAATATATACCCTATACTACCCAAAAATTATACTTTAAAAATAAACCCCAATAAATAACAACCCTAATCTCTAAACCCTAAACCATAAAACTAGAAGTGATTTTATGACTCATCAAAACAATTTTGTTTTCGATGGTCATTTTAAATTTTTATTATTCAAAATGAATTTTTTCAAGGTTTAGGGGGAAGAAAATATATCAATGACTTCATAGGAGTTGACTTTGCATTTTTCTGATTTATTTTAAATTTATTTTGAATATTTTGATATAAAAATAATAAAATATTCTTATCACAACAACAAACCACGTCGGTGTTAATAAAATATTCTTCTCACAATCAGCAAGATCCAATGACGGCTGCACAAAATTAATATAAAAACGACGTATTATAATATTTCACACGACGAAATAAAGTAGCAATCGACGACATTATATATTTATCACGACGATAAATAACTACCGACGTGGTTAGTAATTTCAAACGACTCAATAAAATAAAACACCGACGTGGTTAGTTTATACGCTGTCATTTATTGAAAATCATAAAAACAAAATCCTGTTAAGGAGACTAACCCTGGATTGTAAGGCATCATGAAAATCTGTTCACCATCAGTCTTTTGAAGTCAAGCTGCTACCAATCGTGATCTGTCAGTTATTGTCCCAGAGTTGGCACTAACTGTAGCAGGGTCGATAAAGCCAACCATGCTGCACATATTTGCTTGTTTCAAAAGATCATGTAAGTACCTAAATATATAAAATAATATAAACAAGTCAGCACAAAAAAAAACACACGACGGTTATGTATAACAAAACGACGTATTATAAAATTTCACACGACGTACTGAAATAGACAACGACGTTATAATATATTTATCACGACGGTACACACTAACGATGTGGTTAGTTAGTTAAGACGATGCAATAAATAAATCAACGACGTATTATTTTAGAATGACAAACCTCATATATACAGCAACCACAGTAGCTCCTATTTCTTCCATGCCTGCAAATTGTGTAATATCTTCAGGCAGAACGAAGGTATCGCGTTCTAGACCAAACACCTCCTTATCAATTGTAAAGTTCAGGGTCTTATCCTGAGGCACGAGTGTCGTTTCCACATAACGACAAAGGGATTTTAAAGAATATGGCGCCTCCATATTTGAATAATCAACAACTTTAATAACCTGTTTAAAGAAATAAAAAAAATGACGTGGTAATTCAATAAAAACGACGGTTTAAGAAATAAAACGTCGTCTGAAAAGAATTTAAACGACGGTGAAAAAACCGTCGTGGTGAATAATTTATTACGTCTTAGAAAAAAATTCCGCCGTCTAAGTTTACAAACGACGGTTTAAAGAAAAATATCGACGTCTGAAATTTTGAAAAACAAATAAAAAAGGCAAAGTTATGTGAACATACCTGGTCGTCATGCTTTTCTTCATCTTCTTTCTCCTTTTCATCTTGTTTTTCTTCTTTCTTCTCTTCATCTTTTTTTTCTTCATTCTTCTCTTCATCTTGATTTCCTTCATTTTTCTGTTTTAAGTAATAAAGAATGTAGAGAAAGTAAAAAAATTAAATTCAAATGTCGTGGTAAGACAAAACACAAGACAGTATGTAAGAATTATGGACGTCTTAAATTATTAAACGATGGTAAATAGTAAACGTCGTGGGATTGATATATTACGTCGGGAATGACTAACACCGTCGTCTAAAAACCACAAAGTTTTAAAAATAACGACGTTTAATGGCATGTAAAACAAGTAAACTAAATACGACGTGGTATTGAAATACAAACGACGGTTTATTTTTAAAATCGTCGTGGTATGTATTTCAAACGACAGTTTTATTAATAATAACGACGTCTAATAGTTTTTAAAAAAACAGAGAATTCAAAGTTCAGATATGTTACCTTTTCTTCCTGATGTTTCCCATTTTTGGCAGTATCATCCTCAAAATGTAGGGATCTCACATCACCTCCATAGCAACTTGCTTTGTCAGACATTGGATTTTTGGGACTTTGGCTAATTCTTGGTTTAAGCATGCTTGGATCAAAATTGGGAATTAATTGGGAAAGCTGACTCAGGAAATGCGCTCAGCCTCTACCAATTGTTTGGTTCTAGCCTCCATCCTTAAAGCCTCTTCCCTTGCCTTAGCTTCCATCTTTTTATTCTCTTCTTGAAGGAGAACTCTCAAACTGCCCTTTAAACGGTCGTCAAAGCTCATCCTCTGTGGTTTGGGTAAATTGAAATATTGCCTTGGGGAAATTCCAGCACCTACACCTCTCACTCTGCCTGGATGCTCGGAGCCCAAAGCCATGGTCAGCACATCATTGCTGCCAGATACACTGACTTTGCCTTCCGAGACTTATTTTTGCAATTCATCCTAAAACAAAGATATATAAAAAAGTAAGAACAAAAAACACACGACGGTTATTTATATACAAACGACGTATTATATAATTTCACACGACGCAATAACATATAAATCGACGTTATTATAATTTATCACGACGGTAGTTATACCGACGTGGTTAGTTTTTTAAAACGATGAAATGAATAAACCACCGACGTCTTATGCTTTATTTACAGATAACAGAGGGATGATTCAATATTCACACCTTTAACGACCTTGTTTAAAACATTTCGACGTAGTAATTTAATACAAACGACGCGAAAATGAACCACCGACATCTTATGCTATAATTACAGAAAACAGAGTAGTGATTCCTGATTTAGACCTTTAACGACGTTTTTTAAAAAATGTCGACGTGGTAATATCATTCACACGACGCAAAATATAACATAAGACGTAATAAGAATTATTCACAGTTTAATAAAAATTTAAAACAGAGTGAGTAGGCTTACAATTAATTTTGCTTTCTCTGCCACCTTTGGATCCGGGATGTTACCATGTTTGTCCTGTCTAGCTCTCTTCCATAAGGTAGATCGATCAATTTCTACCCCAGGCATGGTTTCCTCGAATTGATCCTCCAAACCAGCATATCCTTTTCGAGACAATCGATGATTGTACTCAAGTTTCTCCCTAATCTGTGCATGTTGAGAATGCACAGACTCAAAATCTTTGGATAACCTTGAAGCTACAAAGGCATCCCATTGTGCTTTCTCTATGAATTTATATGTTTCAAGGGGTTGGCTTAATCTCTCCCTGTCATTGGTGTATGGAAGGATATAATGCCTCGTTAGTGTAGACTTGAAATCCTTCCATTTCTTGGCAGCAGAAGCTAACACAGAGTTCTTGCCCCCTTGACCTACCACAAAAGCAATGTCAACTGCTTCCCAAATCTGCTCCTTTATATCCTTGGGGATTTGAGCCCATTTCATGTCCACAAGTGGAACTCTGGAGCGTGCCAACACACCAATGTAGGACTGCATCTCACTATGTGCTTGGCCAATTCCTTTCCCCCTTTTATTGTACTCAACAATTGGCCTGAGTTTCTGAAGTTTTCTCTTCACAACACGAGGCATTGTGCTCATACCTCGACCAGACTTTGAATCATCAGAGATTGTTGTCGTGCTGGTTGGTTCTGTCTCAGCAGATGATGAAGCAAACTTCATCTTCTTCGAAGACTTCATCTTCTTCGAAGACTTCTCTTGAGGAGTTACCATTCCAAGCTCCTTACCTCCATTTTTCTTGGAGCCAGAGTCCTTACTTTGGTCTTGAGAAACCATTTTTACAGACAAAACTACAAGTGAAAATATTTCAGGAAAAGATTAAGAACATAAACGACGGTTATTAATAAAATACGACGTATGATATGATTTTAAACGACGCAATGAAATAATCTCAGACGTAATAAATGTTTACAACCAAGGTAATTAAACAACGACGAAATAATATAAAATAAGACGTAATAATAACTTATTACGTCGATATTTACCGGACGACGTGATAATTAACTATAAACAACGAAATATTTATATAACGTCGTGGTATTGATGTTCACACGACGTCAATAGTAATATACCGTCGTCTATATAAGGATCCAAAACCCTTCTTTCTTTCTCTGTGAATGTTTGATTGCAGATTTAATTTTTCTGAACCATGGTTTTTGTTTTCTAATTTGATAAAATACAAGGCCAAGAAAGAAAGTTTTGGAAATACCTTCCTGTGAGGCATGCCCTAGATGTTATGCACATTGAGAAGAATGTTTGCGATAGTATCATTGGTACATTGCTGGAGATCCCTGGAAAAAATAAAGATGGGATTGCTGCTCGATTAGATTTATTGAACATGGGGGTCAAAACTGATTTGCAACCCGAGTATGGAGAAAGACGTACTCGTTTGCCTCCTGGGCCTTGGAATTTGTCAAGAGCAGAGAAGAGAGAGGTTTGCAATTCTTTCTATGGTATGAAGGTCCCTGAAGGTTATTCTTCAAATATTAAAAATCTTGTATCTGTACAAGATTCAAGACTTCTTGGCCTTAAATCACATGATTGTCATACCTTAATGCAACAATTGCTCCCTGTGGCAATTCGTTCTGTTTTGGAGAAGCCTGCAAGGTATGCAATAACTCGTTTGTGCTTCTTCTTCAATGCTATATGTGCAAAGACTGTTGATGTTTCCAAGCTAGATAAGTTGGAAGAAGATGTAGTAGTTACTCTGTGTTTGCTTGAGAAGTACTTTCCCCCTTCATTCTTTGATATCATGGTTCATCTAGTAGTACATCTTGTCAGAGAAGTTCGTCTATGTGGGCCAGTATATTTTAGGTGGATGTATCCGTTTGAAAGATATATGAAAGTGCTGAAGGGGTATGTTCAGAATCGTACTCGTCCCGAAGGTTGCATTGCTGAGCGGTATATAGCTGAAGAAGCGGTAGAGTTTTGTACTCAGCATTTATCTGATGTTAGTACAGTTGGAGTGCCTTCAAGCCAAAAGATGGGAGTTTCAAAGCCATTATCAGGTTGCACAGTGAGCGTAGTTGATCAGGACCTGTTGAATCAAGCACATCTATATGTCTTGGAGAATACGGAGGAAGTCCTACCTTATATCGAGTACGTATGAGTTTTATTCTTTAAGTTTCCATTTAAAATTATTTCTTATGTTTATCTTATATATTTGGGACCGTAATGCTTGAATTTTTCGTGTCATGTAGGCAACATATGATCCACATCAAGACTGCTTATCCAAAATTTAGAAAGAGAACAAAGTGGCTGCAGGATAAGCACAATAGCACTTTCATTCAATGGCTACGCTTCAAGGTATATGTTGTTGAATAACGTATTTCTCTTTTAATTTTCTTCTTATTTATATGTTAGGATGAATTAAGATATGATTAATTTGCAGGTTCAAAGTGAAGTTGAGGAAGACAATCATGGCGTATCAGAAAATTTAAGGTGGCTAGCAGCTGGTCCAAACATGTCAGTGCCATTATATAGGAGCTATCTTATTAAAGGTATTAAATTCAATATCAAGGCACAAGATGATGTGCGGACAACTCAAAATAGTGGAGTTTATTTACTTGCACATACCATGCAAGTTGCTAGTGCCAAGGATAAAAACCCAATTCTCTCAAATATGGGTTTCTATGGTGTCATTCAAGAAATTTGGGACCTTGACTACCAAAAGTTTACAATCCCAGTCTTTAGGTGTGATTGGATAGATAGTTCTGGTCTTGTAGTCGACGAACTTGGATTTACCCTTGTAGATTTGAGTAAAATTGGACATAGGAATGACCAATTTGTTTTGGCTTCTCAAGTCAAACAAATATTTTTTGTTGACGACCCGATGCTTCGTGGTTGGTCGGTAGTGTTATCAATGCCTAGTAGAGAATATAATGATGTTATTGGTGATGAAGTATTAGGTGATGTGATAATTGAGTGTGAGCCATTTACTAGAGGGATGCCAAATGTTGACACATTTGATGAACTGGTAGGTGAGTTAGGCGGTCAAAATATTCGAGATGGGTGTGAAGATATATGGATTGAATGATGCTTATGTAATTGGCAGTGTATGACATTAATTTTGTAATATATTGTAATGTGATTTCTTCACTTTCTACGTTCAAATAAAACACGACGTTATTGTGAATCAGTTATTCAGCATATTTACCGACGTCTTAAAGCAACGTAACAATGAAGAACCACGACGCTATTGTGAAGCAATTATTCAGGATATCACGTCGGTGAAGGATAAAGAACCGCCATGTAATTCAAAATAACACGACTCCAATCCCATAATACCGACGTCTAAAAAACGAGATATGTAATCTGAACGTTAAAAAATACGACGTCATCATACATTTTCCACGTCGCAAGTTCTTTTATAAACGAAGAGGAACGAAATTAATTCCGACGGAAATTCATTATAACCGCCGTCTAATAACAATTAAACGACGTTATTTGTAATACGGCTCCCATCATAATCTACGCCGTCTATATGTTCTGTAATACGGCTCTCATTTATTTGGAACCGACGTTGTTTAGACGTTCAACGTCGTCTATATTATTAAGTGCGTCGTGAGTAATGAATACATATAAATACAACGTCGACTATATAAATGTATACGTCGTAAATAATGACACTAACAACTATTTCCACGTCATCTTTTTTAGAAAAATCGAAGTGGAAAATTTATTTCACGACGGTTTTTTGTAAATAAGAGACGTTGTAGAACTTTAGCAGACTAAACACGTCTGTTTTTATTGTTTTCCGACGTTGTTGTATTTAACAACGTCTAATATTTATGGTCGTTGTTTGTTTCTGAAAATAGGACGTATAAATTTTTTAATACGACTCTCATATATTTGTAACTGACGTTGTTTAGTTTTTCAACGTCTACTATAGAAACACATACGTCGTAAATAATGACACTGACAACTATTTCCACGTCATCTTTTATCGAAAAATCGAAGTGGAAAATTAATTGTACGACGGTTGTGTTTATATGTGCGACGTAGTAGGTATCAATAACGTCGTCTTCTAATGTATTTAAAGACGTCATATTTTTTATTGTCGTGAAAATTATATTTAACGTCGGCGTATTTTTATTGTCGTCGTTGTATGTCTATCTTGCGGCTTTGTTCTCTTAATATGTGTCATATTTTCCCTTTTTAACGACGGTGTTTTTAGAGAATTGGTCGTCTATTATCATCCTCGATTGCTTTTTTTAGATCTTTTTGCAGTACAAAGACGTCGTTTTGTATTTTTTGATGACGTTGTATTGTTTAACAACGACGGTTATTTAGCGTCGTGGTTTATGAGGGAAAAGATGACGGTGGATTCCACGACCATTGAAAAACCAAATACACGACGGTGATTTACCGTCGTCTTTTTGCTTTTTTGTAGTAGTGAATCTTATATAGACGACGGTATTTTAATATGACGTCGTGGTATTAACATTCACACGACGTAAAACAATAAGATACTGTTGTCTATATTAGATACCAACCCTACTTTCTTTTTCTTTATATTTTATCAAATTAGGGAAAAACAAAAATCATTGTTCAGAGAAATCAAACCTGCAATTAAACAAGCAAATAAAAAAAAGACTATAATTTTAAAAACAACTTTGTCAATTTTCAGACGACGCTAGAACGACTGACGAACCGTCGTGGTCTACATATTTAACCACGTAAATAAGAAGCTACCGTCGTCTTATTTAGTTGAGGTAGTTGTCTTCAAAGTTGGAAACTTTCCCTCTTTGTCTGTATATTTTATCAAACTTGGAAAGAAGTAAAATGATTTTGGCCAGAAAAAAGGTAAAAAGATTTTTCAAACAAAAAACGTATGAGCATGCAAAACAGCAACCAAAATAGTGAAAATGAAAGCTTACCTTTTGCGTGCAATGAAAGCAAGAGGAAGACGATGTTTAAGTTCAGAGACAACGAAGAAGACGAGAGGAAGACGATGAGATACTCTGACAGTGCTCTGACAAGGAAAAAAGACAAAAAGTTTTCTCTGGGAGATTGAAATTTTTAATCGGGTTTGGAAACAGTGCATGTGTAAGTCAGGTAGACGAAAAGTTGCTTACATATAAAACCATTTCAAAAAAATAATACGGCGGTTACATATAACTACGACGTATAAATTACAAAATACGACGGTACATTTAACTTTGGACGTGGTAAATAAATACGACAGTAGTGTTGTAGGTACCGTCGTAGTAAACTCAAAAATTAAAGTACATAAGTAATAACTCGCGTCATGGTAGATTATTTAACACGTCGTTTTTATTAATGTACCGACGTGGATTTCTGTAATATACGTCGGTCATACCGACGTTGATTTTACAATTTAAACGGCGGTTTTTTTGTAAGAACCGCCGTTGGTTTTAAAAATTTATTCTATAAATTTGTCGCTTTCATTCATTTTCGGTTTACATTTAGGGTTCCAAGTTCTTCCTCTCTCAGAGATACTGTCTCTCACATCTCAAAGACAATAATTTGGATGTCTTTCTCAAAGAGAAATTGAGCTTACTCGCATCAAATCTATGTCCACAAGAAGAAGCTTGTCAACTAGCCTTCTCACTTCCTTGATCAAGCCTGATAGGACACTTAGTGCTTCTGAATACTCCTTGCTTTCCATCAAAAGAGATGCAAGCCTGGCCTCCACTCGCTGTCGAAGGAAAGTTCGCTTCTCAGGGAAATCTGAAGATCAGATGTGCCTGATCCTCTGCTTGATTTTCTTGGCTAAGAAGATCCGTCAGATTTGTGATAGCCTCTTCCTTTATCCGTAGAGCTTCAGAAGAAGAAGATGGGTTTCAAGAATGCGATAAAGAATAGAAATGGCTTCAGATGGCCTCTAAAGCATGAGCAATCGAATCAGTAGTTGCTGGGAGATATGATGAAGACATTGTCAATGCTTTGAACTATACAAGTCCTGCAGAAAAATAAAGGACCAAACTGTTAAAGAAACTGAAACAACGGTGGTTTTCTGTTCTACCGTCGTCTTTTCTCGTCGTCTATATTAAGGTAAGATGGCGGTAGATTTATAATTACCGACGTAGATTATTTTGTTAAACGTCGTTAAGTGTAATACAACCGACGTGGATTTTATTTTTAAATTATAAATAGAGTTTTTTTTCCCGAATTCTTTCAGTTTTAGTTTTCAATTACAAAGCGTGATAAATAGATTTTTCTTTCCCAAGAAAATTTAAAATGAGGGAAATTGATGTTCTAGAATTTACACGACGCAATATTACTAACCCGAGGAAATTATAAATAGATTTTGCTTTCCCGAAGAAATTTTAAATTAATTCAGTTTGAAACAACGACCGTTTTTTGTTATGCCGTCGTTTTTAACTAACACGACGCAATATTTGTTTTGCGACGTGGAATCTTTTCATTTAACGTCGTTAGGTTTAATATAACCGACGTGGATTTGAATTTTTAAATTATGAATAGAATTTTTTTTCCCGTGACCTTTCAGTTTATTTTTCAATTACAGTACGTTATAAATAGAGTTTTTTTTCCGGAGGAAATTTAAAATGAAGGAAATTAATGTTCTGGAATATGTAAAGTTTCTTTTTTGGATGACAGATTTAAATAAAATAAGAATATAAAAACAACGACTGTTTTTGTATTACTGTCGTCGTTTTTCGTCGTCTTAAGTAAGACTAAGACGATGTAATATATTTGTTGAGCGACGTTGATTTGTTTTTTAAACATCGTTAGGTATAATATAACCGTCGTTGAAAATTGTCTCTCTGATTGTAAATTTGCAACGACGTTAGGTATAATATTTGTAGATACACAAACGCACACACATCATCAACTTCCAAAAAATTGTCTCTCTGATTGCAAATCTGTGTCATCTGTTAAGATTATGATGTGGAACAGAGTTCCATCTGGTAAGATTTCGTAACCCTTGGGATCTCAGAAAAATCTGATTATGTCGGCGGTTTTCTATATAAACCGTCGTGGTTATTTCAATTCTTGTCATTAAGTAGATCTACCGACGTAGGATAAGAAAATCAAAGAAAAAAATTGTTAACAAAAATTCTTATTAAGACGACGGTTTAAATTAAAGGTACGACGTATAAAATAAATAAATACGACGTTAAATTTTATAGTACGATTTAAAGATAACGTCGTAGAACTATACGAGAATGACGTCGATATATTTATATTTTCCGTCGTTGTACATTAATTTAATACGGCGATATTTTGTATTTTAAAGCCGTGGATTTGTTTGTAATTATACGGCGTCTTATACGAAAACCTCGTCGTGTTATTTTATGAGTAAAAACGGCGGCTTTTATTGAAATCGTCGTCTTTACTTTCTACGTCGGTCGATTCATAACTTCTGTCGTTCTTTGTTGGCTTTAATTTTACACTGCGGAAATCTGTTTCAAATAGACGTCGGTTGTTTAATTAGGTACGTCGTTGTTTTTGAACAGCCATTTGAATCTCCATTTTTTAGTTGTCTAAGGTGGTATTACACGACGGTGTTTTTAGAACCGTCGTCTTTTTAAAAACCACGACGGTTTTCACTTAGACCGTCGTTGTTTTCTAGTCATCTTTTTCACTTTTTGTAGTAGTGCCTAGCCTCTATATATATTCCTTTATAAAATCAATTGAAAATACACACTTTGACAATCCCTCTGTAGTCTTCTCATGCTTCTCGTCTATGCGACTCCAGCCCCCGCCCAAAACTCTGATGTTCGTTTACTTATTCTTTTTGTTTTTGTCTAACTTATATAGGCTTCTATATTGCTAGTTCCATCATGAAAACAAAACAAAAGAAAACCTTTTTGCTATTAGGAATCTTCTGGCCAACAAGAGTACGTGGAAACAATAACATATAGATTTCTCTTGATTTCTCCCACACCCTATTTATCATACATTGATCCCATGCTATATATATAACTATAAGATTTGTTATCTCACTTGAAGTGATACTCCTTTTGTTGCCTCACCTTTACTTCATTCAATAATTTTCAAACGCCAATGGAAAGGGTTTTTTTTTTTTTTTGGGTTTTCTAAATGTATTGTTAATCATATTCAGGAGCTTCTTTTTGCTTGGAAATACATTTCGTTTTGTCATGGGAAGTACAATTGATTGCTATGCCATTAAGGCGACTATATATATGATCTTTTATTTTTATGATATTTACTAACCTCTTGAAACGTGTACTTGAGTGATAGTACTTACAGGGCTGATCTTGACTGCAAAATTTAAATTGGGGTCCTCACATGGTCTCACACGAAACAAAATAAAAAAAATATAACCATGACTTAATGCCATAAAACAAAAATTGGTTAAAATAAAATTCATCACCAATTATTGTAAAAGTAATGAGCACAATTTTTTTTTTCAAGAAAACATGCCTTGTGATATGGTGTGGTAATCTTGTGTAGTTGGTCATCGGTTTGTTCATTAAGGTCATTTTATGAAGGAAAAAAAAATGTATTTCGAAAAAAGAAGTAAAAAAGGAACCAATGGAGCACACAAGTGACTCAAACCTAAACTTATAATGAAATTCAAAGTGCAAGAACCAACTTCACTAGAGCCACAATTGTTTAAATATGTTGTATGCTGACGTGCGTGTATATATATATATATATATATATATTTCATTTAAGAATTTTTTAAATAAGTTTATTTGAGGAACATCTTTATAGGGCCTACTCTGTGACAGGACCCGACCCAAATTCCGCTTTGGAATCCGAGCCGGATCCTGTGCGTGTCCGACACCTGGGGGACTCTGCATTGTATTTCACTAATTCAAACCGTCTATTTTGTAAATATTCATTCAAAGATCATCTCTACAAAAAAAAAATCATTTGAATTCAATATCATTTGACCATTTAATTAAAATATTGAAATTTAAGTACTTTCTTGAAGCCACCGTGTTCATTGATTTGTTGGTCTCAATTAAATGCCTTAATGATTTTCAATTTGTCTGATTTTTTTGCAAGGATGATCTATGAATGAAGACTTTAAAAATAGACAGTTTGGATTGAAAACAAAATTCATAGGGTACGCTAAAGGATGTCCCTCAAATAAAATTATTTGAGGGATCCCTCAATGAAAGGAGACTGTGTATATATATATGTGAAAAAAATTTGGGGGCCCTCCAAAACTAAGGATCATGTGCAATGACACTACTTGCACTATGTTAGGACCGCCCCCAACAATTTACATTATTTTGATGAAAGTTTCTTTATTTTTTTTGTTCAAACAAGTTTCTTTATTTATGTATTTATTTTTTTAAAGTGATTTAACTCAAAAACAAAATTAAAATAATGGAATATTCACTATTATACCCAATATAAGAGCCCAAATTATTATAAAATAAAATAAATTTTAAAAAACTTATATGAAATGGACTTTAGAAACACACTCAAAGCCTATTTATAACATAACAAAAAGGCTTTTAACTTCTTTTAAATTACAAAACTGCCATTGATTTCTTAAAACAAACTCAATCCCAAAACCTTATATAAAAAAAACCCAAAACACTCAATATCTATATTAGTAGACCTATATTTGGGTTTTTTTTTTTTTGGGTTTGTTTATAGAAATTAAATTATATAGAGTTTATCTATATTATTAGTGCTAAGAATAAATATATGACTAATATCTCTTAAAACAAGTTAAATCCTAACCCACTTTCACACCTGCATTCATCATTTGCACTAACCTAAAAAGACTAACCCGAAGGGCTTTGGGGGAAGTTTATTCGAATTCTCTGACCCCAAAGAAAAAGCAAAGTACTAGTAACTTACCCAAAAATACAGTCACTTACCCAAAAATAATCCTATACGCATAAATTCGCATTGGCTAAGTAACAAAATACAGTAACTTACCCAAAAATAATCCACCTATCTAGTAATATTTTATGTTGAGATCATTAATAGGCAAATTTAATACAAAAACGTTACGTCGTCTTAAAAAAGTAAATAAAAAAATGAAAACCTTCCAATACACATAATACTATCTTACCCCAACATAATTACCGTATTAATTTTTAGTTTGCATGCTTCGACACAAAGTAAATTGCCCATGACTTTCCTTTTTAAGTCCATTCTTAACTTTTCCTCTTGTTGACCACTCTCGCACACTATATATAGGCCGACCCTCTCAAGGGGGCTCTTCAAATTTTTTTCATGTGTATATATTGAATATAGCGAGCGGTGTTGCACGGCCTTGACTCACAAAAGAAAATTCCTCCTGAGTCAAAAGTTAAACACAAGGTACGATCGCTTTTATTTATTTTTGTATAATTTAAACTACGAGAAAGAAGATTCAAATTTAGGGCAGAGTGGAGAGCATATCTTGCTCTAGTCAGCTTGACTAAATCCATATCTATGATACAACCACTTAATTAATTTTGATTACAACTTGACTATGCCTTATGCTATATACATCTACTTATAATGTTTCTTTCTGTTAAGTATATCTAAAGGTAAAGTACAAATTTTATGGATGGATAATTCTTTTTTTTTTCTTTTCTAATAGTATATTTCATGTCAGATGTTGAAGCTAGGAAATTACCAACAAGGCATAATGGAGGGTCATCCTCCTGTTGGCAGTAAGAACAAGGGCAAGGAAATCAAGATCGAGAGGGTCATAGAGAAGCAGCAGCAAACTAGAAGAAAAATCAAGGTCAGCAGGAGGAGGAAGCAGTACAAAATTAAGATGGCCAATGATGATGAGGCGGGCCCATCTAGTCGTTATAATCCAACATTAGGGTTTAAGCAACTTTTGCCAGATCACCAAGAAATTGATGAGGTTGTTATTGGAAAAGAAGTTTATGAACTTTATTCTCATCTCCTAGGTCCATGCATGGATGACAAGTCATCACTTACCAGTTCTTCGGAAGATTATCTCAGATTGAAGACTCCATGAATAGGTTTAAGCTTTATTTTAAATGTGTTAGGTCAAATTATGGTATTATATTTTAGCCCCAAGCATGTAAACGGTTTCTCATCATCATATGTACTGGTTTTTTCTTTTATGAAACCTCATCAACACTTTGTTCCAATAACTATTTCTTTCTTTATTTGAGCATAACTTGATTGACTCAATTTTTGTTTTTATTTCTATGGTGTAATTATAAATTTTTTTTGCCAATTTTGAAAGAAGTTTCAAGTTTGAATGACCCCAATGATAAATAAAAGACTTTTTCTTTCAAGCTAGATTATACGTAAATCAAACTTTTGGCTTTTTTTACCATCTGCTAATTGCTTTGTTAAATGCATCTGCCAAACGATAGATATCATCAGTGGCGGACATGTGTAGGCGCAAGGAGGTGCACCTGCACTTCCGGTCACCGGAAAACTCCATAGAAGCTGCTAAAGTTGCACCTCTACTCATGCACGGAAGCGGGGCTGCTGTGCTGCGCGCAGTGCGACCTCTCTTTTTTTTTTTAAACTGCCTGGCCAAAACGACGTCGTTTTGGACCAGGCACTGCTTTTTAAAAAAATAAAAAATAAAATAAAAAAAATCTGGCCATTCGTGGATAAGGGTTTTTTTTTTTTTTAAACCTGGCCATTCGTGGGCCATTATGGATAAGCCAATTTGAATTAGGATTTTAAAAATTAAAAAAAAAAGATATAAAAAAAGGGGGAAACTACTGGGTCATTCATGGGCTTCTAAAGGGCTTATATAATTCCTACATAATTGGGTTTTAATTGGAACTTCTCTTTATTCAATTGGGTTTTGGGAATTCCTTATTTAAGTGGGATTGAGAATTCTCTTTATGAAAAACCAATTTAACATCACCCAAAGTGTGTGTGCATCACAAGAGTCTTGCGTTTTTTTTTTCTTCTTGAGTACGCCAATACAAAGTAAATTGGATGCATATATATTTTTTCTTGAGCAAATGCCAATTTTGTTTTTTTTCTTTTTTTAATAAATACTTTTTTCTTATTTAGCTCTCTCTGTATTAGTAAGATCAATAGCAAACTCGAGGGGGAATAGACTATGTGACACGCTATTTGAGGTATTAGCTTTTCTTTTTTTCTTTTTTTTTTTGAGATTTTAGTTTTTAAGAATTGCACCTCCATTGAAAAATTTCTGGGTCCGCCGCTGGATATCATAGATATCATTGGAAACTCCACATCCCTCTTAAGATCAAGACCTTTCTCTATTTCCCTCTTGTTTGTTTTCTCTCTTCTTCTTCGTCCTCTTTCTTTCCCTTTTCTATTCTCTTTGTTTTGAAAGGGGTGGGTGGGTTTGGGATATTTGTTTTGGTTTAAAAATATTATCTTTAAGAATATTAAAAATCAGCTTCTTTAAAAAATATAAGTTTTTTTTTTTTGTTTTAAATCTTTGAATTGGGTTTCTTTGCAACATTTATTTATTTTTAAGACAAAATTCCTAATTAAATTTAAATATTACAACAATTATTTTGTAGTCCGACACAGCACCAAACGTAAGTCTTCACTATTTTTACAATCCAGCTTCTTAGTCCGACGTATTACCAAACGTAGGTCAGTACTTAATCCAGCTTGGGCCAATCCGAACTAATCCAAGACAGTCCCAGAATTTAGTCCAATCTATGACAGTCTGCTGTATCAAATGACCCTTAAGTTCATTATTTAGTATTAGCTTGTGGTATAAGTGAAGTGATCGAAAGATGAACATCATTATTTAGATAGGGAAATGGGTTTTGGGTAAGTTAACATTCTCTATTATTAGAATGTGAATAAACTTTGCCTTGTTTTTTATTTTTCGGAAATTGTTTTTGGGTAAGTTAATATTGTCCAACACTGGAAGAGTAATGGGAATAAATTTGCCTTTTTCTTTATCCATGGACAGTTGTTTTTGGGTAAGTTAATTTTGTCTATTATCTTTTCTTTTCTTTTTTTTTTAAGGGCCTTTCTTATTGAGAGAGGCTATAGTATACTAAACTCATACACACTACACGAGTGCTAGGACTCGAATCCAGGAATTTTGTCTATTACTTAAAGAGCATAGCTTGACTCCTTAAAATTGAGGAGGTGCTCCTCCTTAAATTCAATGGAGTTTGACACTTGTCAGCTTCAAGTAACATTGACAAAGTTTCAACCAAAAAAAATTTAACAAGTGTCAAAACCACATTGGTTTAAGGAGGAGCTCCTCCTCAATTTTAAGGAGCCAAGTTTTTCCTTACTTAAATGTGAATAATGTGGATAAACTTTGCCTTTTTTTCTAAAAAGTTTGGGGTAAGTTCAAATCTTTACTTTATAATATTTTGCCCAGTACATTCGTATACTACTTTGCCTTTCCGAGAGAGGGGGTGCGGTACGGGGGTTGGAGTAGAACTTTGCCGTGGCACATTGTTGATGTTTTGCTATCTTCATCCAATCACGTTTCACTATGTGAAATTATTATCATGCATGGCAGAACGTGATTAATTGGAGATAGCAAAACAGTGTTATCCCATGCAATGACGGACGTACGTTGGGACAAGAAGGGTCGCACGACCCCTTGGGATGTTCGAAATCTAATCGTGGACTCCACTGACGACCCCTTGGCCAGCATCTGAGCGACCCCTAGTGTGCAAATAAGGTGCTCAATGAAAGTCCCTTATGGGCAAGGACAGATCCAAGAATTCTATCAGGGGTGGGCTAATATTTTCCTTGGCTTTTGGGACTCCAAGTAAAAAATAATAATATAATAACATTTAAAATATTTCAAAACCAGAAAGTAACAAATAAAATAATAAAATAACATCTTTAAAAAATAATCTAAAACAAACCCTTTCTCCTTCTCCCATAAATACTATGCAGCTAGAAGAAGCATGCAAATGCAATTCAACAGAAGCAATCCAAACTACAGGGGGACCAAACCAGCCACTATTTAACCTCAAGCCTTAGAGTTTCAACTTCAAAATCACCTTAATTAGTTGATACTTGTAAAAATATTTAAAATAGAGCCAAATAAGAAGAGGGGTTTACAGTTTATTTTGGCAAAAAAGGAAAGGAGGTTTACGGCTATTAGGGAACATATAGAGCATGAAGAAATTATTAAATTTTCATGTTGGCAGACATTCAATATTTCCCATATTTGTTTTGATATTAATTTACTATTACTACCATGTTATTTGTTCCAAAAGCAGTCATAAATGTGTTTTTTTAGTCAAAAGAGGTGAGCTAATATTAAACAAAAACAATCACAGCTAATATTAAACAAAAAACAATCACAGGCCAGGAGACAGAGATTGTGGGCTAATATTTTTTGGAGTAGGATTTGCTCATAAAATTTGCACTAAATTTAGTATTTTTAAAATTTAACACTGTGCTAGAGCCCAGCCTAGCCTGTATATGGATCTGTCCTTGCTTGTGGGTTTGTCTTGCGCTGCTCAGTGCTCTCTAACCTTCTTCCAGACGCATTCTCGCTGCAGCACCACGACTTGAATTTTTTTTGGGTTGCAGAGGCAGCGAAGAAGATGATTTTGGTGATGTTGCCCTAGTTTATGCCCATTTTAGTTGAAACTCACCATTTCACTAACTTGTATATTTTCTTAAAAAGTCTGACCCAAATATATATTAATAAAACCCTTTTTATCTTTTACCCCAGTGATATATTTAACTAATATGTTAGTACAACACTAATTTATAAAAATTAATAAATATATTATTTTCATTGCCATATAGGTGTTGTATTCGTCTCTTAATTTTTGAAGATTTGAATGAAAGTACTATCTTTTTGCTTTTTGGTGTTTTTTTTTATTTTTGTAAAACCCCTTAGCCTGAGAATCCTAAATCCTGCACGAATACCATGCAAATTTTTCTCCCGATAATGTGAAGAAAAGCAAAGTAGGGCATCTCAGAGAAAAGCAATTTAAATTGTACTTTTCTATTCATTGTTTGCATTTATAAATACTACTTTTCTCCACTGTGGCATGTTTTAGTTAGGCATTTTAATCTTCTTAATAAAAATTAGTTTTGTTTAGTTATTTGTTCCTTTATCATTAGTTTATGATCTCGAAATTTCAAGGTCGGCCCTTTGAGTTGGGTGCTCATTGAAGAATTTGAAATTAATTCGTCCAACACAAACCCTAATTAAGGCAGAATCACTTTTTTACCTCTAAAATTATTGGGGTTGTCGTCTTTTTTGTTGATCTCTGAATTGAAATAATGTTGCATGTAGGAATATTTCGTAAAAACTAGAGCGGCTATATTCTCATCCTCCATACGACATGTATAAAAGTTCTTCACAGCATTAAAATGAGTATATAGGATGGCATTAGATGTAAATTACATTCCACTTGTTTCATTTACTAAAGAATACCACGTATGTAGAGGGCGGAAAAGATTCACATTTCTCTCCAAAATTTGTTTAAAGTAATGACCCAACAGATTTCTGGTCCTGCAAGATAGGGAAGCCTCACAACTGCAACAAATAAAAACATTCGCCACCTGAAAAAAAAAAACGATTAATATTTGACAATGGCTAAAAAAACAAAATAAGCGGTACGACCCTATCAGTATATATTTCTTATCTAATGCTTAAAAACTTGTGTCATAATTTGAGTAAAAAAGATGGTACCACCCGCTATACCTCTGCAACATGATGAACAAGCTGAAGAAGAATTTGAACTTTTAGATTGACTTCTGTGTGAGTATTACACGTATATTCCCAACCCTAACTCTTTTGGATTTGTTTCCACCATCCATGATGGCCTGTTTGCGGACCAATAAAATATTAAGAAAGAAATGGAATAGTCAATACAAACAATAATATTATGTCTCTATAAGAAAGAGAATAAGGGACCAGAAATTTTACTTGTTCATTACAAAATTGAATGTTCCTTGTGCAGCACGTTTGAGAAGGAGTTCTCTTGCCTCGATTGCAATGCCTTCAGTCTATACACAGAGAATTTGATAAGAGGCTTATTGCATCAATGGGCAGCTTTTAGGGTTCTAAACTACGTACTCAGTCCTTGTACATACCTCCTCTGGAAACCAAACCCCAGGCTTTGTGCTTCCCTCAAGAATTGCCAAAACAAATGCAGCTGTTGCATTTCCAACTGATCTGCAACACAAATTCTATTTCAGTCACAACTCATTCAAATCCTCCAGTACGTACTTTCATATACATATGTCCGCACCACAAATATCACATTTGATATCAACCTTGTAACATTCTACAGACATTAAAAAGAAAAGGGAATCGGGGTGTCCGTGATTGATTTTGGAAGGAAAAATAAACAAATAGACCTCTGGATAACTTAAAACTTACACGGAGAGTCTCTTGTGACTGAATATGCCAACTGTATTGCGCCCGTCAGAGCACTCCAAATCAACCTGCCACCCCACCAAAAAGAAAAAGAATGAAGTGAAGTGAATTGCGATGACAAAGATGGTGTGAATTATTATTCTTTCCCTTGTGTACTAGTAAAAAAGTTGAAGAAGAAGTTGAAATAACTGAAGACTTGTTTATATCCTCACCCTCATTGATACACGCTCTCCAGCAATACTATCAACTCGTCGGACTACGGGGTCAAACAGGTCAACCATCTGTTGGACTTTGCTTCTGTCTCTCAACAGCTCCTGAAAAGTTTATTCTAAATTACTTAGGCTTATCATACGAGCTAACAGTTAGTTATTCAAAATTAATGTGGGGTCATTTTGGTGAGAATTTGTTTCTTAATCCTCACTAATCCCTTTGAAATGCAGAATATTGGCAATAGTCAATCAAATCTCATCTCATTTCTTATAATAAGGGTGAAAATCTAAATGCTAAGCCTAGAATTACAAATCTAGATTATCAGAGGGGATGCATGAAATCCAAAATGTCATAGCGTACTGCTGGAAGAAGACTAGTCATGGCTGCCATTCCCCAATTCCAAAAGAAGGGTGAAGTTCCAAATCGAGCACTGACAGTAGGTACTCCTAGGACCTCATGAGTACTTCTTACCTCTGGCAAATTCCTGAAAATAAGATTAGGTTTAGTACAACCCTTGTATTATTGGAACCAAAGCAGTTTCATACTTTATTAACTGAGCGGATAGACAGAAACCAACTGGTTCATCTAAACGGAATTCATTAAGCTTCAAAAGAAGGAAAATAAGTCCCGATCGGACTTTTGGGAGTTGATTAAAGGATGCAAAAGCATCTCAAGGACAAACTACTATGCAATCTAAGAGTTATTCTGCAATCTATCAAGTACTGCATGGCCAGTAACCCCTCGTGGACATAATTGACAAACTCAACCTAACTATGAGAGAACTTCTTGAGAAGATTGACCCATGAGACCATTATGGTACATAAAACTTATATTTGTCTCCCCTTCTTGCAAGGACCAGAAAATAAAATTGAAACAAAACTTCGGATGAAACTTCTTCAATCGTGTTAATTATCTTTAGTGCAATAACAGTATAGGGTTGTCAAACATGGTGACTGAAATATTACAATGTCAACAAGAAAGAACATAACTAGAAAACAAATTAGAAATGATACCAAAATATTTGATTGACAAGTTTCTAATGGGGTTTCCTTGCCCTTTCAGAAAAAGTGGATGGGGGGAATTGCATGAGACTTGTTGGGAACTTGGCATCATCTACATAATGACCCAATTGGTGAAAGCCATAATGGTATTACAGGTTTGATTTGTATATAATTTATTGATCATATGACTTGGTGACTTCAAACTCATGCATAAAATTGTAGATTACAGAACTTACAACAGATAAACATCTTTCTTTCCAATTCCTTTTCCAAAGTCAATCGTCAGCATTCCACTATATGGCTTTAGTTTGATCTTTTCTCCTGGTTGAGTAGCCCATTATTGGTGTTAGGCATGATATACGGAATTCAGGAGTCATCAAACACAATAGAAAAGGTGAAGAAGATATTGTACCTTTATTAAATGCAACAACCTCCTCTCCGAGAAGCAAAAAACTAGTGGCTAAGATAGTTGGACCAGCCCCGCCAGTTCCCGCTGTGTAGTAGTAGAATCTGATGAGAAGATATTTGCACATATTTGTTAGGCATAGAATTCATGATGACCCCATAGAGAAAAAGCACAAAAATTCCATGTTATATGTGACTATGCATAAGATTAAATATGTTATCTCAATCAAGAAGCATTTCGAAATATCCCAAACATCCAATTTCAAGTTTGCACAAATTTGAATAACAATAAAAAGACATGGAATGCGACTGGGGAAGACATTGACCACAGAGCGTGAGAAGTGTGGCCAAAAAACGGTTTATTTCGAATTAATATGAAAGATATTTTTAGTAGAAGACACCGTTCAATGACAAAGAATCTCAACCAGAAGAAAAGTCCAATTTGATGCCAACTGATTGGAGATATACTGTAAATGTAAGTTTAAAACAATAAAAATTAAACAATTCTTGGACTTAAAATAGGTAATGGGAATTGCTACCTTAGCCTTTCTGGTTTGCCTTTGCTTTCACTTCTTGCCGCACGAACTAGTTCTGCAGCCCATCACTGTCATTATAACAGTAGGAGTCAGTATCTAGGAGACAAAGGAATAGTAGATATGACCCCTTTTCACTTTCACACAAGAATACTATCTGACGACACCTCTAATTTATGAGTACTCCTATGATCTTCCATTGGTGTGTTTACAAAAAATTTGGTATGTTAAATGTGGAATAAAACCTTAGGCATCATGTATTCTTGTCCTCGAGATAATCCAAACCTCACATAGACAAACCCAAAAGTTAGGTTATTACATTAGGAGGTTTAGTTGTTAAATTATACATGTAAGGTGCAACTCATCTGAATTCAAAAAACCCGCTACTTGGAGCATCTCAGCCCAGGCTTTTTAGGTCTATCTAGATCCAGAGAGTAATAAATCTCAGCTACGGACCCAAATAAAAAGGAGCTTGGTACTTGAGATTGTTATTCACTTGCATTTTACTTCAAAGAAATATATCTTTGAAATATTATCTGGGACAAACAACTCCTTTTGTTTCATTTTAAACACAGTTCAAATATATGCACAAGCAAGTGTACCAAACTTTGTGGACTACAGAACAAAATGTGCTGATGATACACCATTGCTCACTCCGGGATAAATTCCACCAGTTGTTATTGCTGGAACATTTGCAGCTAGCGCTCTACTGTTGAAAGATTTTGCACGCAGTGAGTAGGCTGTATCATCACAAACATCAACATAGGCTGTCTGTGGAGAGAAGAAACACATTACCAAAGTCATACATTTTATAGTAAAGTTGAGATATATTTTCCAACATAAACATGCACGCACACAAACAAAACAAACATATGTCACTTATAATTAAAAACACACACTATTTTTCTTTTCTTGTGGGGGAGGGGGACAATCTGTGGCCATAGTAACATTCCTCACCTTTGTCTGTAAGGCAGCTTCCAATACAGTACACTTCTCTGCTTGTTGGAACGGCCCTGCAGCATGAACTACGAGATCCACATCTGCAGAGAGAAGTCGCTTAAAAACAAATTTGATAATCAGTGTTATGAAACTAAGACCACAAAATACTACATGGACCTAAATTATGATCTCTATTATATGCAGTGTTCTCAAAAATGTGATATTGTAACAGAAATATATGAAATCCCAGACACAAGGGCATAGCTGTTCAGTAAATATTGGTTAAGTGAAAAGCATAGAATAGAATATGGAAAACTCTAGAGATAAATGATGTTTCTCTTTGTCCCAACATTTCTTTTTCTTTTGGTCGCTTGTCCCAACATTCATGCTTAATGCTTTCATAGTTCTCAAACCAAAAAGCAGAACAACATAACAAAAAAAGTTACATAGGTCAAGCATAAATAGGTAAGAAATTACATATTTTGCCCCTTTATTCTTTTTTCTTTAACCTAGGTGCAGAGATAGGTGCTTGTGATACATGGACTACAGAAGACTACCCAAATTTTGCAAACGAAGTTGGATTCAGTTATTCTTAAATTATAAAGAGCCAAATTTCATTGGTACCTTGGTTCATACCAGGAGTAAAAAGAAGACAATAAAATTCTAAAGAAATACTTAGAGTTACTCAAAATGAGAATTTATACACCTTTCTTATGGTTAATATTCCCTAAATAATGGGTAAAGAATCAGCCAAGTACAATACTAATACTTATGTGGTGAAACCATTCAAACCCCAGTATGGGAAGCCAACTGAAATTAAATCATGGTACCATGGAAAAAAAAAACTTAGAAGAATCATTCACCTTTCAGAGCTGCTTCCAATGATTTTACATTGTCAATATTTACTTCAGAGAACTCTGAGTTTCCCCCAAGTGTAGCCACCATATTAGCTCCTTTTTCCCTGCGATGGAATCATAATTCCAGAAATGTAGCATCTCAAATTGCCAGCATTCGTAATCAGATATGACCAACGAGATGTGAAAAAGTAACACATTTTCAAGAGCGTATTTTACCAGAAGATTAATATTGTTTTAACTTTATGTCATCTAGCAATTGATAACTGATATTTACTTCTTGTGGACCACTAGAATTAGACATGCTCGGGTTCTTGACAATTGACTAAAAGTTGTTAGTCCAATCTGGTCTAGATGAGGCAATGTGGGACAGGCAAAGAAGCCCTATTATTCTTTGAGCAATTATTAACGTTGCGCAGTGGATTTTAGCGAGGTGCGATGGATGGCAGATAAAAATGGCCATTCTCAGAGATCTTTCTTGAAATATAAGCAAGTTGTAGATACTTCCCTTATCAAGTTATCTAATCTTTACAAACAATATCAATCCAAGATGAACTTCTTCCAAGGTGCTCTTATTATTATCCTTGTCCTCTATATGCCATTGTATTTCTAGTTTTATTTCTAGTTATATCAAAAACCATAAATTGTTACAACTAAATAACTGAATCCTACCATCATTGCCATTACATTGATTTCAACAATTCAAAAATTCACCTATTTTTACCAGCCAATAGATAACATCTTCTCAGGGAGACAAAAATACCAAGAACTTACAGGGCCAGTACCATTACCTCAAATTTATAAAGAAAAATACCTCATACCCAACTGAATAAGTCATAAAACTATACACACACACACACACACACACATATATATATATATATATTGGGTCTTTGTTGTGGTGCAACTTAGAAAATTCTAAAGCTAATATTTGTTTGCTTTATGAGAAAATGAGGGAAAAGATGCTACAAGTTCCCATCAACACGTTTTATTACAAATTTCTATCCGGGATTGGAAAAAAATTCAAGTAGTTCTGCTAAAGATGTTAATTTTAAACCATTACGTTTTGTCAAACAATAATCATTTTATTTCCTCCTCCATGTTTTCTCGAAAACCAAACAAATATGAGACTGTAATGAGAGAGAAATGGGTTCTTTATTGGGCATAATGGTAAATTTGATTACCTGTTTCGACCGCCAACGAGAATTTGGAGGTCGGGGCAGAGCTTGGAGAGGGCAATGGCAGTGGAACCTCCGACCCGACCCGTTCCGCCCAGAACCAGCACCCGCGAGTTTCGGGTCTTCTCAGGGAGCTGAACCCTGTTCCCAATTTGGGCCTCTGCAGAACTACTACTAGGAGAAGAAGTGACCGCAGCAGTGGCATTACAAAGGCTCACTCTGCTCTTCAAATGCATATACACTGAAGAAGCTCCCGCCATTATTCTCTCTCTACTCTATCACAACTCCCAAAACCCCCTTCACTCTGGCCTATCCTATCAGTTTTTATCGTTGGCGATGACGTGGCACTTTGTGTACCTAATAATCTTAATTTGGTTTTTTCATTGATATTTAAGTAGGTCTCTCCATTTTATTTCATTGGATTAGGTCTTCGGTTTGGTTCGACTCATGTGAATGGGAATTCGATGTTTTTTTTTTTGCACTATTGTAGCGGTGTGATTTTGTTGTATGTGGATTATTTGTTATAAATCATGGGTGGTAGATATGAGTTTTTATTATAAATAACTAAAATTTATCCTCTGAATCTATAAGAGCACCTCCAGCGCTTGGGTTTAACTTGAGCAAAAGGCAGCCCCAGGCCCTAAAACCCCCTCCATTGCGCAAGGTCTAGCTCGAGTAAGGGTTTGGTCCCACGAGCCCAGGCAAGTCCAAGTGCAAATTCAGCCCGAGCTGTTGCCTGGGTAAAATGACACAATGCCGACGTTATAATGACATTAGCAACCAAAAAACATTGGAAAAAAAAAAACCAAAAATTTCAGATTTTTTTTATAAATACATAGCCATATTCTTTACTTCACACACCAAAAACTCTATACAAATTCATCTCCTCATATCTCATGTGAATAGTAATTGCCCTTGCCTTTTGGGGTGGAAACAAAAAAGGCAAGGGTTGCCACTATTCATGTGAATAGTGACAAACATTGCCTTGCCCCTGCCCTTTGGAGTGGAAATGCTCTAAATGTCAGTTTTTATAAAAACTTTCAAATATAGCAAAACTCTCACTTAAATAGACTAAAATGCCCTCAAAATTAAAATTCTCATAAACCTAAAAGTCAAAACTCTTTCTTTTAATTACCAAAAAAATAAAATTAAAAACTCTTTCTTCTTCGCATTGGTTCAAAGAGGAGGGGAATGTAGTTGATTTTTTTTTTTCTCACCAGTAAAAATTGATTATCTTTACAAACTTTTTGTTGGTCCGACTTCTCTTTACTAATAAGAATATATAAGTTGGGCAAGGAAGAAGCTTAGAATGATGAGCGGCGGAGAAGTTGTGCCTAGTGATTAATAGTGACTATTTAACAACAGAACCAGACAAAATCCGAAGTATTATATTAATAAGAAAACAATCGACCAAATTAATTAGCTCTAGTGTTCTGTATATGAAGGAAAATTTTGAGTAGCAGAAGTGTGGCAAGCTTATGTTTTTTTTTTTTTTTTTTCTGCAGACAAAGTGTGGTGGGCTATATGAGAAAGTTTAAAGCTTATGTTTGCTTGCCTATATGTTGGTTACTGCAGAAAGAGTCTGCAGCTGTTAGCAATATTATCATGTATATTCCAATTCCTAGTTCCAATCATGTTAAAGAAATGAAGAAGGAAAAACACAGAAAAGGAAGAACTGGTTTTGATTTTTAGGTTTTTATCTGGGTTTTAAATTTAAGGGCATTTAAGTTTTTTTTTTTTTAAATTGCATTTTTGCTATTTTTGGAAGTTTTTTATAATAAAAATTGACATGTATGAATTTAAGGGGTAAATTTTGGCTATTTATGATAAAAACTCGGTAAACATCTTTATATTGCAGATGTGGGCTATGCCAACTGGCCAAGACAATGAACCCGCCCATTTGTACCAAAGTTTGAATCCCCCTCTTGTACAAAAGATTAATTTAGACTATCACTTGTATCATCAATTGAAGGGAAATTGTACTGGGTGCTTACTTATGTTGGCCTCCTTGTAGTAGCGTGACTTTGTTATCAATTGATGGAAGATTCTTCAATAAGTATTTTATGTTAAGGATTGGTTATATACTTCTATGTAGGGCTGGAGCCTGACCCAAACTTTAGAGAAAATTTCACTACCTCTATAGCCCAGCCAATTCTTATATAGGCCAGCCCAATCATAAAAGCTTGGAAAACTTTTGATACTTATATAGGCCAGCCCAAATCTTTACCCAATCAGCTATATCCCCAACAAATTCAAAAATCTGGAACCAGCTGTGTGAGGCTACCCCGAATTCTTCTTTTTTCTTTTATTTTTATTTTCTTTTTCTTTTTCTTTCTCTTCTTCTTGTACTCTTCTTTTTCTTTCTTTCTTTTCCTTTCTCTTCTCAACCTCCTCCTTGACTTTTGTTCTTCTAATAATTTATTTCGAAGATTGTTTTAATGTATAATTGGGAAAGTATGATGTTCTTGAGAATATAGTTGAAGATGTAGAAGTAAATTATACAAGTGTTTAATAGATTAAATACAATTTATGAACTTATCCTAAAGGGTCCTTACCTATATGTAATCAATCCTAAATACTTATGGGAGAATGTCCTATTAGTTAATTATTCAGTTGTACCTATTTCTATGCAAACATTATAATCCTATTGTTTATCATAGGGCTATGTATCGAACAGAACGGTTCGAAAACATGCATTCCAAATTCCAATCCAAAAATATTTAGAATTGATATTAAGTTTCGATGTCAATTCCGAATATTCGGAATATAATATTTCTATTCCAAAACATATTTTCTACAATTTCAAAAATTCCGGAAATTCCGGAAAGTCCATAATTTCATTATTAATTTCGGAAATCTGGGACTAATAATCTCAACAACAACAAAATCAGAAATTTTGGGACTTTAGATATTTTATACTAATTATTAACTCTGGGTCATTCCAGCTGGGCATTCTTTAAAAAGCCCAAATCAAGACTATCTGAACGCAACTAGAAAGAAGCATTTTATAGAGGAGAAAAGTGAAGTTTTTCTCTCCTTTTCAACGAAATCTAACTCATTTGACCAACAAAAAAAATTAAAAAGATCTTTCATTGTACAGTTTTTCTTTTCCGAATTTGGTGAGGTGAAATTGATGCTTTGGGTTTGTTTATTACAACACTGTTTAGGCCGTTAATTAAAATATAATTAAAAGTCTTCACTACTAAATTCATTAAAATAATAGTAATTTTAGGTAATTCGACCCATTACAGGAATCATATTCATATCAATATCTCTTTCTCTCTCCACACTATTATGGTCAATTTCGCAATATTGTTTCATGATTAATCCTATTGTTTAATTTTCCATTATCATGATTGAGAGTTTGGTCCCTATTTGTGTATGATTAACCATGTCAACATTCTAGCTTTGTTAGTGGGGTGTGAAAAATGTACACACATACATTTTAACCATAAAGAGATCATGCACACACACATCAAATACAAAATGGAATACTACATCTCCCTTTATTTAAAATATATGTGTAAAAAGAAAATTTACATATCCCGAATATAAACGCATCACTCTTCCTATCTCTCTCATCATGCGAATGGTGTGTATACATCCGCTTCAGCCATATTTTTCTCATATAAAAGATCAATGGGCCTTCGACTCTGGTGTTAAGCAAAAATGGTTGGGCCTTATGACTATGTACGTGGGGAAATGAATGGCTTTTTGCAATGTGAATATACTTGGAGAAAATTTATCTGTCCTCTTCTAAGTTGGTGCAGCTTCTAGTGATATATCCAGTCCCTACATACATGGCTGGAGCCTGGAGAGTCGGTAAGACAAGTACCAGTGTTTTTAATGTGAAATCTACCAAAAATCTGGGTTTTAATTAAAGGACCCCTGGGAGATCAAAATATCTATACGTGGCTTGGCTTGTCTTCTTTGTAAAAGGACAACTACTGATTGATAATGATTAGGGGGTCAAGGGCATATGGCAACGATGCTGCCTACCATTTCTAGCTAGTACCGTTGTCTGCAAAGGTTCCAATCAAAACCAGCGTTAGATTTTATTTTATTTTTTTATAAATTTATTTTGAGATATCGCATTAGATTTATTAAAGAAGGGAGCAAGCAACTAGTGAAGATGAAAGCCCAATGCAAGCGTGGATTAGGTCAATGTGTGCTTGCCCTCTTGCACCAAGGTTTGAATCCTCGTTCTCATATATTTGATTAATTTAGAGTGTAGTTTGTATTTGAAAGAAAAATACCAATTAATCTTGGAAAAGAAAGGTTCCAAAACCCCTACAAGGGGAACATATGAGCATTGTAAATTTTCTTTTATAACCTAAATTGCATGAATTATCCATGTGGTGTGGGTGATATGTCATTGTTACTCACGTGATTAAAACAAACTTACAATAATATAAGTTTTTTTTAATCATAAATGGTCCTTGATGTTTGGAAAATTATCACTTTTTGTTCTAGATTTTTTTTGTGACATTAATAGTCCTTAAGGTTACTCTTTTTGCATCAAATTAGTCTCTGCCGTTAGCTTCTATCCAATTTTTATGTTCAATTACTTACGTGACACATATATAGACCCCACATATCCAATGAGATAACGACACATGGATTTAAATGAAATATAATATATATTTTAAATATTTTAATACTTAAAATCTATAAATAAATAAAAACAAAAATAAGTTTTAATAAACAAATTAAAACTTAAAAAACAAAAACAAAAAGAAACATGCAGCCATCCACCCCATCCCCTCCCCTCCATCTCCTCCTTTTCCTCTCCCCTCTCCCCTCTCCTCTCTCTGTTAATCATCACTGCTCGCTTATTTTCAAATTAACAAAAACCCAAAAATTATTATTATTAATGGCAGAGAATAAAAATTGTACCAGGAGATAGGTAGCACAGTGCAGAGCAAAAAAGCAAGCACGGTACTGATTAATGAGAATTTGAAATTGGGTCGGGGGGCTGCGTGAAAATTAGGTGGGAGAGAGAGAGAGAGAGAGAGAGAGAGAGAGAGAGAGAGAGAGAGAGAGAGACCAGGCAATGAAAGATTAGAGGGGGAGGGAGGGCGGCGGAAGGGGACGAAGGAGGAGGTGCAGATTTTTTTTTAATTTCAAAATTTTATTATAGAATTTTAAATTTTAAATTATTGAAAAATAAATATGGTGGGGTCCATATGTCATTATCTCATTAGATATGTGGAGTCTACATACGTGCCACGTATGCAATTCAACAGAAAATTGGACGAAAACTTAAGAGAGGGACCAATTTGATGTACAAAGAGTAATCTTAAGAACTATTAATGGCACAAAAAATATATATTAAAGATGAAATGTGATAATTTCGCAAACTTGAGGAACCATTTACAATAAAAAGTCATAATATAATACCCTAATGGCTACATTTCTCACCAATCTCAGTCCAAATCAAAATTTCCATCCAAAATTTTTTAATATGAAAACACGTGTATTTTCAACTGAAAGGTTTCTGTTCTATTTCCTACGTTGGTTTCATAGAACATGCCATGGTTGTTAGGAGTTCGTTGGTTGTTGTATGATATACTAATTAACCCCTGCTTACTTTGAACAGTTTGGAAGAGGTCGTGTTAATTTACACATTTTGGTGACCTAATTGTAAATTCACAAGTGTTTGGCAGTTATTATGACAACAGTTAGTAGATAATTCGTTTTTAACTGTCAAATTGATGCAAAGTATAGAAGTTGGTTAAAAGTCAAGTGATCATCTTGCAGAAGAATACAACTACATTCTATATATTCAAACTAGCAAAAAATAGAAAACTAGTTTTTCCCTATAAATATAGTTGAGTTGGTACATGTGGTTTCAAATAAAAAAGTGCTTCGATCGATCTTCTGCAATGGCTACCACCCAAGAAAACATCTATGTCCTGCTCATCATCAGCTCCTTGTCTCTTTTTCTTCATCAACATTCATGCAGTGCACACTCGCTTATGCAATGCAGATTGAAGGCAATATATCAACTGGGTGACTCGATTTCGGACACCGGAAATTTGGCTCGTTTAGCCCCTTCTATGACCTGTAATAAGCCCCCTTTTGGGCGAAGTTTCTTCAAAGCAACAGGCAGATGCTCTAATGGAATGCTCATAATTGATTACGTTGGTAAGTTATAAGTTTGTTTGCTTAGTTGTTTTTCTTTATTTTGCTATGTGGAATTGTAACCGGAGAGCCTTTTTTTATAACTTATCTCAAGACATGTACAAAGTTCGGTTTCGAATTTCGCAAGTTGTTGGATCATAAACTGCGAAATTCGAAACCCCGAGATCCAACTTCACAAGAAGGAAGAGAGTTGGACAGATTATCTTTTACCTAAACCATTAAACCTTGTTTACTTTTCACAGCTCAAGCAGCTAGTCTTCCCTTTCTCGAACCCTATATGAAGAAAGAAGCCACTCCCCGTAGTGGAGTGAATTTTGCCACGGCTGGGGCTACTGCTTTGCCTTCGAATGTTCGTGTACATTCCTTGAGTGAACAACTAGTTTGGTTGTCCACATATTTCAATGGAAGCAATGCAGGTTTGTCTCCCATATAAATATTAATTTTTAAATATACATATACACACAATTATTTTTATAGCTATACACTTGTTTTTGGTCATGTTTGTAGATCGTTTTAAGAAGCTTGAGAGGGCTTTGTTCATAGTGGGAGAAATTGGACTAAATGACTACATTGCTTCCCTGAATGTGAAAAGTATTGAGGATATAAGGCATAACATGGTTCCGGAAATAGTCCAAGCCACCATGGATGCTGTTAAAGTAAGTTTCCTTGCAACCAAATTATTGCACATCATTTAATTTCCCTTCTTCTAATTGTTATTTTTAAATTTTATCCTGAAATGATTAAAAAATTTATTTGATCTCCAAATGTTCGTTTTTATATTGGAAAGTTTTCATAAATTATGAAGACCACATTGTAGACCACATCTCTATTACAATTGTTCGATTAGAAATGCGATAGATCGTCTATAACTTTACTGTTTTTCATATATAAATGTAGTCCATGTAGCAATACTCATATATTCCATTTTGTGATTATTTGAGTTCTAATTATACGATCTTCTATCTTCCAGATGGTCATTGGTTATGGTGCTAGGGCAGTGGTAGTCCCAGGACAATCCCCAATGGGGTGTTTGCCAATGCTCCTTTCGCGTTTACGCACTAATGATACAGCATCGTACGATGAGTTTCAATGCCTAATGGGGTTGAATAGTATTTCAAAGTCTCACAATCACCTTCTGAAACAAGCCATTGAAGCCTTGAAAAAGGAGTACCCCAATGTTTCCTTCATATACAGTGATTATTATGATGCTTTCACATGGTTACTTCGTAATGCACATCAGCTAGGTAAGTCTCTTTCATTATGCAAATTCTTAAAATTCGGAAGGATTATATATATCAATGATTCAATCGTATTATTCGTATCAAATTTATTCACCACTTTGTAGATCAATCTCTTTAATAATGGTAGACCTCACTAATATATATAGGACCCACATATATTAAAGAAGTGGTCAGCAATGCAAAGCTCATTATATTTTGTATATATGGGTAATTAATGTAAAATCTCTATATAAATAAATTAGGGTTTGATGCTACGGACAAGTCATGTTGTGGTGGTGAGGACAGAGCCTGTGGAGCTCCTAATGCACCAGTTTGTGGTAATCCGGATAGGAGAATTAGTTGGGATGGTGTTCATATGACACAAAAGGCTAACAAGTATATGGCACAATGGGTCATCCGAGACATCTTCTCCAACCTTAATTGCACTACATTTGATTTCAAATTATTTTTTAAGCATAAAAGATCATATCTTAGTGATTTCAGGCCGTTGGATAAAAGATCATAGATATAAAAAATCTGTTGGATCAAGACAATTATCAAAACCCAACTGAGATCATGCATGCCAATTATTTTCGAAGAGGCCAATGCTTTAAATGTTTTATAAAGTCTCCAAGAGAAGGAAGAATGCCTAGATTCCGATGATTAATGAGGCAAAGGATCTTCTGAATTTTTTTTAACCAAATTACATAGGCGACTGCAGACATGGGATTAGTCAATTTGACTAGAGCGGATGCGCTCCCGACTCTGCACCCGAATTCCAATTCCTTCCCGTAGTCTAAATTAGATTAAAGTAGAATATCGTTTGTATCTTTTTTTTTTTTAAAAAAAAAAAATTACAACCTAGCAGCCCAAGTGCAAACATAGCCAACTTATGAGCGTCGGCAGCTAGTTTGGCTAGGCCTCTTTTTTCACCTAAGTTCTCTTCTGAGCCACAGTTCTCAACTTCTAGTTTTTCTCTTTGCAAAGTTTTAGATCTACGCTAATTGTAGTTCTTAGTTCTTAATTATGCTAATTTCAAATTTCTGATGTATTAGCTCTCCTTCTTGATAGTCTAGTTTGGATTTTGTTTTGATGCAAATCTTTTAATTTATGCAATTTCAAATTACGCTCATTCCCATGTGTAGATTAGGCCAGTTAATCTAGTAAATATGCTCATTCTATTTAAATTTGGGTTTGAATAAATCATATTTCATTTTATACTCACATGCTCTCTTGCTTTAGTTGATTTTTTGTTGGTAATTAAAAGCCATGTTTTTAAAGGCATTGAAAAGAAGACATGCTTGTAACCCGAAACCAAAAACAAAACAAAAAAACTCATATGCTAAGGCGAGGTTTCTTCGTGAGATTTCAGATTCTAAGACGCGCACAAGATCTTTCACATGCATGCATTTTCTACTCCTGTCATTCTAGACCAATGGTGACACACGCAAACCCAACCCAAAGGAAAAAAAAAAAAAAAAAAAAATAGCACAATCAATGAGAATACAAACTTTTTATTGCAGCCTAGCTACGTCGTGATTATTAAGGCACAGTCAATGAGAATACAAACTTGATCTTTTGAACTTGATTTTGCCATGCAATGGGAATGTCACTGTGGAGGTATCTCAAACCATTTAGATATAGATATATGATAAAATTAAAATGCATAACGTTGTGTGATTGGCTTAAAAAGTTAGTGGATGTACAAAAGGGTAGAATGTTCATCCAACGACAAAATGGAGATAAAATGAGAAGTGTCAAAAAAGTAGGCTACCTAATTTTGTGTTCAAAAGGAGAGGAGAAGAAAAACGAGAGAGGGAAAGCAAAGCAAAATTTGAATACCCTAATGGCAAAAAAACCCTAATGGCTAGCTATTAATGTAAAATGAGAAAGCGTTTGGGTTTTGGGTTGGTGGAAAACGCAAATGCAGAGGTCACAACAAATCTATCAAAGTCACGAGTGGAATAGAATCAGGTGGATTCACCTCTCAACTTGTTTGAGTCTTTTGGATGGGCCCCATAAATATATTTCATCTTTCTGGCACCACTCATAGAGATGGAGCTGAAAGCAACGTCGCATTGCATGCCAAAATACAGCTCCTCCTCCTACCGCACTGTGCGCGTTTTATATGGATTTATGAATGGAAGGAAGGAGAGGAAGAAGCTTGACCAAGTGAAGTGATGAAAGCCAAAATGATGGAAACAACTGGAATTTTAAATGGCTTCTTGGGACATTAATATCTCCATAAGTATTATAAATTTGTACTTTTTGTCGGTTGGTTGTTCATCTACTTTTTAGTACTTCTTACCTCGAATTCCTTATCCTTTTTTTCCCTTTTCATTTGAATTAAAAGAAAGATGTTGCAGTCGTAGATTAGGTCAGTTGGCTAAATCAATCAATCCGCCTTTCTTGTATTCAAGTTTGAATTCTCTTCTTTGTAGATTAAATTAATTTAAAGTAATTTAAACTATCACCTATATTCAAAAAAAGAAGCAAAAAAGTTTGCAACTTTTTATTTTCTGTGGTAAGTCTCTAGATTGCAAAAGAACTAATTAAATGGGGTCCATATAAAGTTGTTGAAATTCCATGATAATCCGTTCAATATTAAGACGAACTATTAGAATTGGCCCTATATATATATATATACAAATATAAATTACCATTGAAAAGGAATATTTTATGTTTGCATTTCAAGTTAAATGACACTTTTTTCCTATAGGATTTTTAGGTATTAGGTAGTGGCGGAGCCACAAAGGCCTAAAAGTCTTGGAGTTGCCGGTATTTGGCCCTTTGTTGGTACCGCAAAGAGGTTGTGTTCTTTAGTTTCATGCGTAGTTGCGCACTTATGTTTTTTTTTTTCTTTTTTCCTTAAGTTATGGCCGAAATAACTTCGTTTTGGACCAAGCAAAAGAAAAAACACTCCAGGCATAAGAGAGCGAGTCAAGGTTTAGCTTTTTGTTTTCTTCTTCAACAACTGCTAGTATTTCTTATGTTTTTTTTTTGTTTATTTATAATATGTTTTATTATTATTATTATTATTTTGATTTGGCTTTCTCTTTATTCGTATAATTATAATTAGTAACAAATTTGAAAAGAAAAAGGCGAGCGCAGTGTACGATTCAAGATATGATCAATTATGATTTATTTGTCTAATTGATAATTTGATATGCATTTTTTCACTATTAAATGTTGCATAAGCCGACCATGCACTAAAATTCCACACGCCATTAAATGTTGGGTTACTATTATGCAGAAAAACAAGTTTCCGACCAAAAAAAATTCAGAATTACTTCATGATCCTTGTCGTCTTTAATCTAATGGTGATGACTTTATGCATGTGGTAATGCTCCTTTGGCAAATTTACCAACCGAAAAAAAAAAAAAAAAAAAAAAAGAGAGTTTGTTTTCGGCAAAACACCTTTGTTGACCAAATAGCATCACTATCATAGAAATGCAGCAAGTTGCAAGTTTTAACACGCATTGGTAAAAAGAATGTGAGTGCGATTTGTTGCTAGCGAAAAAGGGAAAAACAATTGGAGAAAGAAAGATAAATGTGTCAAATCAAGAGATGTCACATTGGTTCGTCATCAGTTTATGTCACTGCTTACCATATTATACTCTCTGATTGGCATTGGCAAGTCAGCAGAGATGCTCCAACTGATCTCAGACAAGCTACCCAAATCTTTCTAAATATCCGAGAAAATCGCACTTCAAAGCTTTCGTTAGTGCATTATTATACCTCATTTTCATGTTGTTGCCATCATGATTATGACAAGCTCTAAATCATGACCCTGGAGTTATTTAAGCATCTTTTTTTTTTTCTTTTTTTTTTATATAAAAAAAAATTAATATTTCATCTATTTAGAGACTTTTATAATGGTAATTTGGATGAAATTGTCTGGAAACTAATGACATGTGCTAAATTGATGATTTAAATTGAGGTTTAGGGATAATTTAGCTGAAAATATAATCTAGGGTTTATAAATCAACTATCATGATCGTTCAAGGAGATATTCAACAGTTTACCCTATAAACATGGCAAGTTGCCTCACTCTTCACGAGCATAAGAACCTTATGGTTTTAAAGATAAGATGTACATGCCCAAAAAATGCATATAGTTTCTAATATGACGAATGCTAGCAACCTTCTTTCTAACTTTCTTCATTTTTTTACTTGACATGTGTCATTCTCTTTACATTTAAAACAATGTCATTAAATATATTATACAAACTAACTTTTGCTTTCCAAGTTTACCCTTATTAAATGTATTCAATTTATCCCAAAAAAATTCACAACTTTCTTACCATCTTATTAAATTATTTTTAACATCAATTATTTTTTTAAAAGAAAATGTTTGCTTTTTTTTAAAAGGAGGAAATGTCCTTTTTTTTAAATAAAAAAAGTCTAAACTTGATGTTTAAAAAAAGGGACGTTTCCTCTTTTTTTTTCTTTTTTTTTTAAAGCAGACATTTTCTTAAATAAAAAAATTTGTCGCTAAAAAAAAAATAATAAGATGGTAAGAAAGTTATGAATTTTTTTTTGGATAAATTGAATACATTTAATAAAGGTAAACTTGGAAAACAAAAAGTTAGCTTGTATAATATATTAATGACACTGTTTTAAGTGTAAGGAGAATGACACGTGTCAAGCTAAAAAGAAGAAAGTCTAAAAGAGAAGGTTAGAGAGAAGATTGCTAGCATTCCTCTTCTAATATAGGCACCTAAAGATATTTTATGATTGGACATATTTTTTCTCACCACTTTAACCCAAAGTGTACCCTCGCCATCATTCTCAACACTTGACACGTATCCATATGCCTAATCATAGAACTTTTTGCTTTGTATTTATGGAACCATAGTTATGCTCATGGACATGTGTCAAGTATTGAGAAAGGTGAGGAGAATACACTTTAAGTTAAAGTGGTGAGCAAAAATGCTCTCTTTTATGATTAGGTTGAAAAGGGAAAAACGAAAAATACTCTTGAGAAACTATAAAAATTGAAAGACGTGGATTTATAGCATTAAGGCTTTTGAAAATAATTAACCAATAATGAGAACACCATTTTCTTTTTCGATTGAAAGAAACTTCTCATTGAAACCCAAACAAAAGTTTGTTAAATAATCTTTTACTGAAAAAAAAAAAAATGAGTAGAGAGAGAGAGACAAAAAAAAGGTTTTTGTAGGTACATATATAGTGATGGATCAAGGGAGTATTTTTGCTCATCACTTTAACCTAAGGTGTACCTTCATCACCCCCACCACCCCAATAAAAAAGAAAAAGAAACATAGAAGTCCCTTCAATTGGGTGTCCAATAGTAGTAAAGTTCATGAGTTTATACATGTCCACCATAAGTTTTTCATTTTTTTTATTTTTAATTTTTTTTTTGTTGGATCAGTTTTGTGTTTTTTTTTTCTGAGTATATATGTTCTGTTTGTGCGGCTGTGTGCCATGGGTATTCACGATCTAGGGTTGATTTCTTTTTTGGAACATGTTCAGATTTTCTTGTGGTGAATCTTTCAAGTTTCATAGCTTCATACAATCAATGTTTTCTTTTGTTTCAACTGAACTTTTTTTCCCCTTCTGTTTTGCTATTCTGTTTTCCAAAATTTCCAAAATTATTTTATCCAGTCCAGTCCAAAGTAGGTATAACATCAAACAACAGACACAAAGTCTGATCCAGTCTTAACCAGTCCAATACAAAATACAAAATTAAATCCAATCATGTCCTATCCGTGCCACCAAACGAGACCTAAAGTATTTTATTGCATCCATTATCATCCCTCCCCTTTCTCACATATCCTCACCCTAAAAAACTCAAACAAATAAAAACACTATGAATGGTCATACGACTGTATACTTTTCCCTTTTTTTTAATAAAAAATCTCTCATCCGAATATCACATAAATATTATTTTTCTCTTTTAAAATTAAATTATTATTTTTTGGGTCAGACATGGTCACATGTGACCATTATTTCAGTTCTATAGTCTTCATGCACTGTATAGAATTTCATGATAAGCCCACTACACACAACACAGACAAAAGATGGAGTGGCTTTTCTGGCTTTCCTTTCAACTCCATCGATTTTAATTAATTAATTAATTTATTTATTTTATAACTATCACCAAATAAAAAAAAGATTATATCAAATTAATTATATCCTCACAAAGTGATTTATATCTCAAAAAGAAAAGCACGCTATAAAAGTAGTGACAAATAAGAGACACGTCGTCGTTGGCTAACATGACTGGTTGGCTTTTTTGGATCATTCAAACTTTCAACTTGGTTTGAGTTGCCGTGTGATATGAGGGTTTTCATTGGTCAAATTTGGTCAAACTTTTATAATTAAAAAAAATCTGCAATGGGGACGACAAATATATATCTGATTAGGCGTCATGTCAACAACGATTAAATAATTTTAAATTAAACAAGGGATTGTTGAATATTCTTATTGCGTGCTTAACTATACTTTTATGGCTGATTTTTATTTTTCCGATATAATCGATACTAGGAAAGGGAAATCAAACTTGAAATTCATGATTGATTCATTTAGTCAAAAACTTTACTCCATGGTGGTTGTGTTTTACTTTTCATATTATTATGTCGTTTTGTGAGACTTGTAATTAAGCATTGAAATTTTATATTTCTTTTCTTTTCGGCAATTTTATTTGGTTGATCAAATAAATAATAAAGCTCTCTTTCGTTTAAGGAGAAAAAAAGATTAAAGAAAATTTTATTTTTGTCAAATTTGTAGCTCTATCAAATATATTTGAGGATATGTGAGAACAATAACATACCAATCTAGAGGGTTTGATTGCAACTTTTTAATCTTGTTGACTGAAGTCCAACCTGAGAGTTGTAAAGACAAAAAAGTGCAACTTTTTCAATTGAGAGTTGCAAGCAAAGGATTAAGTGTTTTTTTTTTTTTCTGCCCACAGAGTCTAATCGAGTGAAAAATGGAATTGTTTTGCAAATTAATTATCTCAGATTTGAATCTGATGACATTATAATAGTATGCGTTTAGTGCTTGTTCTCAAAAAAAAAAAATTATGGTTTTTTATTTGGTCAAAATATACATCAGGTCAAAAAGTTGACACACAATTAGCATTAGTAATTTGGTTTTACTATTTAGTGGATATTTAGTAGGCACCGACCCCAACACTTTATAAAATCTTTTTAATTATTGACCGAGAAAAAAAGATATTGAGCACGTGCCTTAAAAGTGTAAAGGGCACTCGTTTTCTTTTATTGAATAGTCAACCAGTACCGTTGGCCCATAAACAGAAAATGAATGTACGGTCCTGATAGTTTATTACTTTGACCCAACAATCTGTACCGTAAGATCGACTAGAAGATCTCAGCAAATAACGCGACACAAGCAAAATCTCGTGACGTTCGATAAAATCGAGCCGCAATAGCGTCGGTCACGAGCAGTGATTGGCGTCAATAAATGTGGCTTCAATTTAATGTTATCGTTTTTTTTTTTTTGGGGTGTGTGGAAAAGAATTTTTTTGTCCAAAAAAAAAAAACAAAAGAATAGCAACTTAGCAAAGGATTCACTAGTGATGGTTTGGAGAAATTGCTCTTCTAGGAAATGTTTTGGATTCGAGTCATAGCATCGTGTAATATATGTGAATTTAGTATATTACGTCCCTCTCAATATGAAAAGTCATATTAAAAAAGAAAAAAAAAAAGAAAGAATAGCGCCATAAATCATAAGAGTGTACAATAGATAACAATGAATCATTCAATAATATCCATCTAATACCCAAACATGAGAAACGGGAACAATTACAATAGCGTAATTTTAAACTTGGGCACTCTTCTTCATTTTTTGTTTTTGTTTGTTTTGTTGTTGAAAAAGAACCTTTTCTTGTGATTTCTAATGAAATATTTAAGTCTTTTAACAACAACAAAAACAACATAATATTGGAAATTTACATCTTTTTTAAAAAAGTATTAAAGAAGAAAAATTCGAAATCAAAACTTATTCCAATATTGAAAAGAAAAGTACTCTTGGGCTATGTACTAATTAAATTTACACAATTGTGGTATCGATTATTTACTCCATCTGACCCTAGACTACCTTTTTTTTGAAAGCACTGGCCTCATCTCTCCCAAAAAACCATCTACAAATGTTTCACTTTGAGGGGGGAGGAAGAATTCTCCTTTCCTTTTTTCTCGTCTTTCCCCCCATTTTCAAAAACAAAAGGTTTCCCCTATATGTTTTCGTTTTGTAATGATTTTCCTCCACTCATCACAGGCTGATGCGTCTCAGCATCGAATTTTCACATGCGTTTCAGTGTCAGATCTCTACAACCATTCTTTTTCAGGTTTCTTCATGTTTGGAAAAAGTCGCATAGATTCTTTGGGTTTCATGTGTAGTTTTCACATCTCCTTTTGTGAGAGTTTTTCACATATCCTTTATGAGAGCTTTCTACATCTCCTTTGTGAGAGCTTTCCGCATCCCCTTTATGAGAGTTTTATTTGTATTGTTATGACTTGATTTTTTCAAGCTTTATCTTTTTTTTGGTTGTTCTGAGTTTGCACTCTTAGTTGGAATGTATATATCAGAGTTTCTTTAATCATGCGTGATTATTAGTGGAAGAGCCCCAAATTATCTTAATTTTGATATTAAATCGCTTAGTTATTGTAATAGCCATTTATCATTAATTTGTATTGGCCCTTTATTAATTGAATTAAGAATGCATTCTCATAATTTCTCAACAACAACAAAAAAAACTACCTTTTTCTTTTGCAACATTTTACCATATAAACTAAAATTTGTGTCAAAATGCAACATATCGTCAAGATTATTAGAATTTTTGTTTAAAAAGAGTCACGTGGGCATTATTTTGTGTCACCTTATCACTTGAAAGTCTTTTCACTTGTCAGATTTCCACTTTTTTTTGGGTTACCAAATTATGGCCTCAATAATATTCAAGCTCTGGGGAAAGGTTTTCAAGAAACCCTTCTTTTTAAATTATTTTTATCAAAATAACCTTGGGGTTTGAAACAGCATTGTATAGGCTTTCAGAAACTAATTTCAATTTCAATTTTCATGATCATTTGATGGAGTAATGATTTTCAAATATTGTAGGATTTGACAAACCATTCTTCAATATCATAATTAGTTTTTCAAAAAAACCCTAACAGTTCTCTCAGTCTCAAAGAAAAAACTCAATGAGGAGGGAGCAAGAAGAAGCGCCATTGCCCTTCCTTCCTTATCCTCTATTCTTTTGGTTAATAAATAAGTTCATTGGGACTTGTTGAATAAGAAGCTCCTAATGGCCATTTCTTTTAAGTGATACTCAGTTTGAAGTTCCCCATCACCTCTTTTGGGACTAATTCCTCAGTCAAATCATTCTCCCAAAACCATCTCTCTATAATTTCTCACATTCTCTAGATTTAATTCTACCACGCATTTGAAGGAGAGTGTGTTGCAATCTACTTGATTGGTTTTTGCCATGTTTGTTTGGTTGACATAGTTGTTCGCTGTTATGCACAATTGTATCGCTAGAAACCTTGCTGTCCTGATATCATAAGAGGTTTTGCATTTGCTTAAATGCTAGATGCAGTGGCGAGGTTGACTAGGTGGTGACGGTAAGGTTCATTTAGGCTCATGTGTTATTTTAGGGTTTTGCTTATTTTAGGGTTATGGACTTTATTTGAGATTATACTTAATTGTAGTGATGTGGGGCTAATAGTTGTTGATGTGTCTCCTTTGGTTTGGCTTTTTAGCGTGTAATTAGTTTTGTTGCTCTTATAGGCTCGGTGATTTGGATGTCTGGTTGATGTCTTAGTTGTATTGTTGAAAGTTATCTAATGAAGTTGTTATTTGATAAATAAAAGAATTAATGTAGGATTCATGATTAAGAAATTGGGGTTCTTGTATTTATTGCATGATAAATAAAAAAACTGGAAAGGATAACCACAAGAATTTCAGCCTGTAGAGAACAAAACCATGTATTTAATTTTTGTAATCCAAAACTCCTAAAAGATCCAAAATCAGGTAATAGTTGTGATTGAGTTTGGGAGCAAGTCTGTGACCATGAAAATACATGGGCCTCTCATAGTTGTTCATGAAGCTGTAATTAAATTTTTTAAATTTTTAAATTGAATTAAATTAAATTAAAATTTAATATAATTTATGAGCTAATAATAATAAAAAAATATTTAAAAAAGGGAAGTTTTGGGCAGAGGAACAAAAATACAAATAATATAAGAAATGAGGAAAATGGTGAGGAAGTACTTGCTGTGAGGTGGTAGCTTTACAGTGCGGCTAGCTGGGTCTTAGCGGGAGCCAGCTGGCAAATGTACGGCGGCGTATACGCAACTACCGTCGCCGTTTCCTCTTTTCAGAACGCAGCTGTCTCCGAATATAGCGAACCCACACAAAACCAGACTTCTTTTTCAATAGGAAAAAAACATAAATATTTAATTGGAGAGAGAGGCCAAAACCCTTCCTTACGCTTTTTTTTATTTCGATTTTGCCCTTTTTCTTTGTCGATATGGCAGCTGGGTCCTAGCACCTCATGTAGTCTGTTGGCCCTGGTGATGGGGTGGCATTTTGGGCGGTTTCGTTCTAGTTTACCAAAAATGCCCCTTCGTCATGAATTAATTAGTTTGGCACGTTGAGGTTGTGATTTTATGGCATAATTTTTTGGATTTATAATCCTATAATCTCAAGTCAATTATTTCCTTTTGTCTTTTTGATGATATTTTTTTAGGGAATCTTTGATCATGTGTTTATTTGAACCTAATGCGTTTGAATTATATCTAAGTAATTCACATGTATTACATTTATTTCTTACTAATTACTATATTTTTTCTCATATAAGAACAATTCGATCGATATCCATCCATTATAGCAACATCAAAAGTACTCCTTTAATAATTTCAAGACTAATTTGTTCGGCTCCTTAAAATTGAGGAGCTCCTCCTCACAACATATGAGATTTTAACACTTGTTAAATTCTAAAAGAAAAAAAAGGTTAAAGTTATTCAAAATAAAAACAGGATTAATGGAATTTAACAAGTGTCAAAACTCCATTGAATTTGAGGAAGAGTTCCTTCTCAGTTTTAAGAAGCCAAACTTTTTTCAAAAAGGATATCATCACTTGTCATGTTGTCAAAACATACACTAACCCTGTAATAAGCTTATAGCTCAAGTGGTTAGAAGTATTTACTCTTGCACCCGAAGTCCTGTGTTCGAATTCCCCTTCCTCAATATTGCAAAAAAAATAAATAATAATAATAAAACCACCAAATAAGCTATAAATACTAATATTCATAAACAACGTATGGAAACATATAACAAAATACTAGTAATGATACTCACAGCAATATATATATTAGTGATAATTGTTTACGCACGCGTGTGGTCTACCATACATGTAAATGAATACCTTATACTCTTAGATATATGTTTTGACAACTTTTACAAGTAGAAATAAACATTTGAGCATACCCAAAGACTTTGACATGCCTATGCTTAAATTTAGTCATCACATCACATGAGATGATAATGCCCACAAAATTTCCACTTATAGCAATACATAGTTGCATCATACTTATCAATTCAGAGGCCTCTTAGTCCTCTCCCTAATTGGAAGGCTCATAATCTATCAGCCAAAAAAAAAAAAAAAAAAAAAAAAAATCTATCCATCTCTATCTTTTCTGAATCATGATGAATTTTTACCCAACAAAATCACCCCACCCTACCCGAAAAGATTTCACACACGAGTGAAAAATCTTCTGAAATCTTCGATTTCCCACTCAAAACACCCCACAAGATCTTTTTCCCCCAAACGGTAAAAAATCGCCGCAGGATATTGTGACAAATCCGACATTTCATATGATCCACGAGGGCAATTATGTCATTTTGACAACTATTTAAGTATCCACCATTTCGCATTCCAACAATACTGCCTTCGCAACGCGCCTCTCTCTCTCTCTCTCTCTCTCTCTCTCTCTCTCTCTCTCTCTATAGCGCCTTTTCTCGAGCGGGTCATTCGCACTACTTTTCCGGTCACTGTCGCCGGAAAACACACCGGAGATCAAACTCTGACCACTCTCCGTCGAGAAACTCAAACTGTTCGAACCCTCTGAACCCCTGCTTTGGACCGTTGGAGACAGCGAGAGTGATAGAGAACTCACAAAGTCATAATCAAAAGCCAACCAAAGGCCTCAAGACACAAAACCCGGACGCGTTCATGGTGACACGGTGTCGTTTCACTGGAAGACCGACGAGACGACGCCGTTTGGCGGTGCGATTTTGAATTGGGATAGGGGGCGTAGATAGTTTGAGATATGGGGAAGGTGGCGGTGGGATTGGCGGTTGGGGTGGCGGTGGCGGCATGTGCGGTGGCGACTGTGCTGGTCGGTCGGAGAATAAGGAGCAGACGGAAGTGGAGAAGAGTGGTTGGGGTTTTGAAGGAACTCGAGCAGAGCTGTGAAACCACAGTGGGGAGGTTGAGGCAGGTCGTGGACGCTATGGCTGTGGAGATGCACGCAGGTTTGGCCTCTGATGGTGGCTCCAAGCTCAAAATGTTGCTCACTTTTGTGGATAAACTCCCCAATGGGTAATAACTTTTAATGCTTCACTTGATTTTCTTTAATGGGCCTTTTCGTTTTTAGTTTCTTGTATCTGTTTCTTCAACTGGGTTTTGGGTTTTTTTTGGTGGTTTTAGGCGAAAATGTTGTTCCTTGATGAAAATTTGGGTGGTTCTTTCATGGGGTTTTCTCATTGGAGTTTAATGGGCTTATCATTTATATTTGATTTTGGGCAAGAAAGTAACTTCATTTTATTGTTTTTGATTTTGATTTGATATTTGGGGATTGTCTTTGCCTACGTGTTCTGATGATTTGTTGTTTTGTTACAGTTTTTTTCTGTTTCTTTTGTGGGCTTCTCTCACTGTTATAATTCTTGTTTAATTTATCTTTTGTTACTGTAGTTCCGTTCCCCTTCTTTTATGTGCATTTCGTATTGCCATCTGATATGTGTTGTCCTTAGTTCTATGATCTGCCCTTGTTTAAATTTCTTAGAAAAGGTGCCGTTTTGGAATTGTTGGATGTTGGTCTTGTTTCTGCCTTTGTTCTCGATTATACTGATATCCGAGCTCTTCAATTGTTGTAAGTTATTTAATTTTATAGTGTTCCCTGTTGTTTTGACATTCGACAATGATGAATCAATCATATCACTACTTTGCTGGGAATATTTTTTTTCTTTGAAAATTTTGCAATATACAGTTCTTTCTTCCATTTCTTTCTGTTCTCATGTTGAATATGAGTACAGTAAATTCTTTAGGAGTGCGGTGTTAAGATTTCACGTGGACTTTCTTTTTCATTTCTAGTTCTCCTTTTTCTTAATAATTTAACTTTTTCTTTCTGTATTAATGCAATTTTTTTTTTGTTTGTTTATGCATTAGCACAAAACCTATTCTACAATTTTTTCTCATTCAGTGTGTTATTACCCGCTTTTATGTCTAGATCAATTATGTGTGCAGTTTTGCAATGATTAATGCAATGTCTTGTTTTAAAATAAGCAGAGACCCCACTACCTTTGAATGGTCTATCATTTGAAAAAGTATTCTATAGATGAGTTTGGTAATGGTGATGGTTAGTGTACAATAAGAGTGCAAAATTGTCTACTTTGTATTCGCATGGTTTAGCATGACAGCAATTTCATTATTTATTCAGTCGTATAGTGTAAAATTATTATGCAGTTAGATACCTTCTTTTCATAAGTTGTGTAATAAATAAGGATTGATTTTTTTATTTGAAAGGCCAAACTATCCCCCAAGGTATAAATTATTGCTCATGCTAGGTGAAATGCTTGTGATATGATTCAGAGAAGAGGGTCGATTATCTGTCTTTCTCCCCATTGGTTAGTACGGAAGAGAATTCTGAAAGTTTAGATCACTTGTTCTTCACTGCCTTATTGCATTAAAGCTATGGCTTAAATTTTGTAAGGAAGCTAATCTGTGTTGGGTAGTTCTGGAAATTTTTGGTTGGCAGAATAAGTTGAAAGTGTTTTGTGATTGTAGTGTGATGGCTGTATTTTGGGTGGTGTGGATAAAGAAATAGAAGAATTTTTGAAAAGTATGGTGGGGTGGGTATGGATCTTTTGTTGGAGAAAGCTTGAGTTCTGACCTCTTTATAGGCTTTGATTTCTGTTTAGTTTAAAGACGTACCATTCTTCTTTGGGAGCACATAGGCAGGATGTTGTCATTTTCTTTAGCTTAAATTTGATGTAGTAGCTGGTTGATAGTGTTTAAAGTTCTTGTATTGGTGGACAGCTTGTTCATTTCTTATGTACATATTTGTTTCGTTCTTTATAAGTATATTTTCTTGATAACAAGTGTTGAGACTAATTATTTTATCTTTTAATTTCTTGGGGTAGGAGTGAGAAAGGAACTTACTATGCGCTAGATCTTGGGGGTACTAATTTTAGGGTCTTACGGGTTAAGCTAGAAGGCACGAGGTCCTCTACTTTGGAACATGATGTATATCGACAAGCGATTCCTCAAGATTTGATGACTGGCTCAAGCGAGGTGACTAAAATTGTACCTTAAGATTTCTGTAATTGTTTAGCACATACTTCAAAGCTTCCAATGTGCTGCTGTCATGGAAACTGATGTGTTTTAATTGCTTGCAGGATCTATTTGATTTTATTGCTTCATCGTTAAAGGAGTTCGTTGAAAGAGAAGGAGATATTTCTGAGCTTTCACTGGACAGAAGAGGGGAGCTTGGATTCACATTCTCTTTTCCCGTGAAACAAATGTCTGTGTCATCAGGCACTTTATTAAAATGGACAAAAGGGTTTTCCATTGAAGACATGGTTAGTTGTACGGTGTCCATTAAATTGTACTTCAATAAAACTCACGTATTTTAGGGAACTTTGTGAAGGCAAGAGCATAGTTGCTTAGAATTTTTTTTTTCCTTGCTGATGCTTAAATAAAATGGTAGCTCTAGTTTTTCTTTGCATGCCCGAGCATGCATAGCAAGTCTTCCATGGTGTAGTATATGACCTGTTGACGTTCAGTTTTTTAGGTTGAGTTTGACTTTGTGTATGACCTCAGAAAGCTGATTCTGCGTGGCCCAGACCAAATAATCATCTTGATGTTTTATTATTTCATCACCTAAGAAAAGCAGTAAAGAAGATTTGAAGATTCTGGAATCTTCTTAATAAGTTGTTATCTTAGTGAGTTATTTGTGAAAAGCTTGCCACTTTCCTCTGCTCTCCTGATAAAAGTGTGGTTTACAATGTTTTGTCAGGTTGGAAGAGAGATTGCAGGATGCTTAGAAAATGCAATGACCAGGAAAGGCCTAAATATGAGGGTTGCAGCACTTGTAAGAAAGCTGTTTCTCATCTTTACGTAACATTGCTAATTGCTTCTTGCATATCCCTACTGGGATCTTTTTATGTTTAAAAAATGGAATGTTTGGAATGGGAAAAGTCTTAATATTATTGTGTCTACTATGTCATAGATGTACTGTAAATCCTCAATCACATAGGAAGCAAGCTTATCATTGATACTTCATTAATTTTTTTTAATTATAGTTTTTTTTTCCTTTGTGCATTACATATGATTTTTAGTAGTATTATCGTTGAACCTACACACCTTTTGGTAAATTGAAAAGATGCATGGACTCTTGAATTGTTTTAGTTATGACTGCCAAAATATGGATGCTTTGGAAAGTGTGAAAGTGGGTGAGGATAGAACAGAATTCACATGCCAAAGTCCCCTCCTTTTTTTGCCTTGGCATAGTATGGGTTTCATCTTGATACTGATTAAGGTTAAAATATGGATTTTATCTTTATGATGATTAAGGTTAAAATTTGTACCTTTTTTCTGAAAGGGAAATTATTTGTGAGATATTGCATGCTCATACCAAATTAATGAAATGGCTAGTAACAAGGCCCTGATACCTTTTATGAAACAATATTTTATTAAATATAAGAGTAATGCTACACTTACCACATTTTTATCCCACATTTTTATACCACATGATGTGGCATGTCCATATTATATGCCACATCAATTAAATCAATGAAGTGTATTTTAATTAAGACAATTAGAAAAACAAATACTGGAATAAATCATAAAAGAAAAGAAAATATTAAATAATTTTAATTGATGTGGATGTACACCTCAGCTGCCACATAAGATGGTATAGGGATGTGTTATACAAATGTGGTAAGAGTAGCATTATTCTAAATATAAAGGAAAACAAGGTTTGTGATTTATTGCAGTCAAAACAAATTAATGTCGTGGGCAGTAAGATGGCCATGATACCTTATATAAGCAACATATATCAATTTAATTCTAATTGGTTATGGACCACATTTTCTACTATGTATGGCTTTCCTAGATCCATATATTACTCATAACTCTTTCATTTATTTTTATTTTGGTTGCTGGGAAAAGTAGGTAATATTCTACTTAATAATAGCCTTTAAATACTAACCCCAATCACTACTATTTCAGCATAGTTGTGAAATGCTATATTAGAGATAACGATGATATTCTGTGAATGAATTATCCTTTTTATTTGTCAAGAACTGCAACGCAACTTTTGTGCGCATGTGTCCCTGTACACTCATTTGTGTGATTCTGCATTTGCTTTTTTGGGTTGTGAAATTTGGGAACATGATTTCTCTGTTTGTTTATGCAGGTCAATGACTCTGTGGGATCATTAGCACTTGGACATTATCACGACACAGACACTGTTGCTGCAGTGATAATTGGAACGGGTACTAATGCCTGTTATTTGGAAAGGACAGATGCTATAATTAAGTCTCAAGGGCTTCTTACAACATCTGGAGGCATGGTATCCATTATCTTGTCTCCCTTCAGATATACATACATATATCTATATTTCTAATTTTTTACCATGACGAGATGATGTTTTTTTAATATCTCTTGACATGAAGTCGTAATTTAAGAATAATATATTTATATATTTTTTGTTAGGTTGTCAACATGGAATGGGGAAATTTTTGGTCATCTCATTTACCTAGGACTCTGTATGATATTGAATTAGATGCTGATAGCCCCAATCCGAATGATCAGGTAAGATTCATTTTATTGCTCTGTTGTTGCTTGATTGTGCAGATGCTTAATCAAATATGAAGTTTTATTAATCTCATTATGTAAAGCATTTTTCAACAGGGTTTTGAGAAATTGATATCAGGAATGTACCTAGGTGATGTTGTCAGGAGAGTGATTGTCAGAATGTCACAGGAGTCTGATATTTTTGACCCTATTTCTTCCAAGTTATCAATGCCTTTTATTTTGAGGTATGCTCTCTCTGTCTCTCTCACTTTCTGATGCACTTGCTGGGCATGCTCATCATGCCATCTGCTGATGGTGATGGTTTTTGATTGGCTGAGTGCAAAATGGCATTATGAAAAATAGTTAACGTTGAGATGTTCAACTTGAGATTACTTATCAATTATTATTTATTGCTGATTGTCAATGTTGCTTTGGCGAACAAGTACGTCCCATACCTTAAAAACTGTTTTTACTGTGTAATTTCCAGGACACCATTGATTGCTGCAATGCATGAAGATGACTCTCCTGACTTGGAAGAAGTACGACGTATCTTAAGAGATAACCTGGAGGTAGACAAGGCATACATCTTTTGTATTGATTCCTTGTCTCTCAGGCTTTCAATTTTCTAATAATATGATTTTTACTGACGTGGCCATTTCAGATTCTGGATGTCCCTCTGAAGGTCCGAAAGCTCATAGTCAAGGTGTGTGATGTTGTGACCCGTAGGGCTGCTCGATTGGCAGCTGCTGGTATTGTGGGGATCTTGAAGAAGATTGGTCGGGATGGAAGTGGTGGAATCGCAGGTGGAAGAAGTAGAAGCGATCAGAAAATGAGAAGGACGGTTGTGGCAATGGAAGGGGGTTTGTATACAGGTTATACAATGTTTAGAGACTACTTACATGAAGCATTGACTGAAATATTAGGGGAAGATATTGCCCAACATGTCATAATCAAGGTCACTGAAGATGGATCAGCCATGGGCGCAGCTCTTCTGGCTGCTTCACATTCATCCTACCCTGTGGATAGCGTACAGTTGCTATAAATATATATATTCATATATACATATAGCCCCTGTAAATGTAGAATTCATTTTCCATAGTTGATATCTGTTTGTATAAAGGGAAGGTTTGTCCATATTTTTCTCTAGTAATTATTTTTTCAATATATTAATGCTGGCAATGGAAATTATTGTATCATTATTTTTGTCAAAATTTCCTTAAATGACAGGAATGTTAAACATGTCAATTGTTACATTCGTCCTAACATAAATAGGAGAAATTATACAGTAGATATTAACAACACAAAAGAACTTTTGACAATTTTTTTGATGTTGAAGAAATTATGATACCAAAGAGAAAAAATATTGCCGAGTTTTGGGTGGTGAGGAGGTGTAGTTTTGACCGTTCACTTTTCCACGAAGGTTTGATGGGTGACTTTAACGACAATATCAAACGAGTGTTAGTTCCACATTTCCTTTTAGTAGCTATGTCTAGGTGTCGTCACATCATTCGTCCATACTACCACCTGTCAACGCCATGTGGTTGTAAAGTACTATTGTGTAATTTCTCAATAAGTAGACTTATTTCATTTTAGTCAAAAATATTTTTAAAATTGGGAATAGGGATGGCAATGGGTCGAATTAGTGGTGGGTGGGTAAGCCATTTCCATCTTCATTTCCGTTAAGCATTTTTCCTCCATTCCCGCCTTCATACTCGCAATATTCAAATTGGGGATTCCCCATCTTCACCTTCATTGGGGAATAGGTTTCCTGACATGCCCTATTACGAAAAAAAAACAATAGAATGCTACCTCGTTAAATGAGAAAAAAACCACTATGAGCACAAGATATGTATCAATTCCATTTTTATTAACTAAAAATTTAGACTACTTAAAAAAATTAATACATGTCAAAACTACATGTTCAAGAATGATCATCATTAAAAATTGCCCATGCGCTATTGTTAAGAGAAAGCCTAGCCACTCTCTTCCTCTGTGAGTCCTAAAGGAAAACTCCATAGAGGGGGGAGGAGGAAGAAGCGTCATTGCCCCTCCTCCCCCTCATACGTTCTCGTATTTTCCTTTTAGGTTAGTGAATAAATTCACTGGGGCGTTTTGAAAAAAAAAAAGCCCATTGTGGTGGTTTCTTTTGAGCCATAGTTAGATTGAAGTTCCCCATCACCCCTTTTAGTCTATATTATCAATCAAATCTTGCTCTCAAAACCCGCTTCCTGACGTCGCTCATGTTCTCTAAATTTGATTATACATATTCTTTGACGGAGGTTGCTGCAAATCACTAAATTGTTCTTTGGCAAAGTTGTTGTTTTCGTTTATTTGTTCTCTTTTATGCACAGGTAGATCGTTGAAAATTATATTTTCCCAAGATATGTTACAGATGCGGTGGTGGATGTGGCCGCGATGTCACTTCATCAGGTGGTGGTGGTAGGGTATGTCTAGGCTTATGGGTTGTTTTAGGGTTCTGGTTATGTTGGGTTTATTGGCTTTGTTTAGGCTTATGGTTAATTGTGGTGATGTGGGCTAGTAGTTTTAATAAGGCTTTTGTCCGCGTTAGTTGTGTTTTTAGCATGTTAGTTTGTTGCCCTCTAGGGATTGGTATTTTAGATGTTTTGTTGATGTCTTTGATTGTACCGTTGAAGTTTATCTAATGAAGTTTCTATTTGATAAAAAAAAGAAGAAAAAAGAATGATCATCATTATAAAGGTAGCACTACCATCATACATCTTAATAATAAAATTATATGATAAAATAAATTACATATATATTCTAAACAGATAGGGTTCGGGTCGGGGATTAAAAAACCATCTCCGCTCCTCCCAGAACACTATACCCGAAAAATTCCCCAAACCTGTCCCCATACCCCTTTTTATCCTTCATACCCGACCCATTAGGATTGAATCCCAGGGAAGACCCTTACCTGTAGGGAAAATTGCCATCCCTAATTGGGAATCCATTGTTAAAATATTTTACGTTTGTTTATGTTTACCCTAAAAATGTAACAAAGCCCTAGAGATTGGTAAGATGTGAGTTGTGAGTGTGCCATTATTAGTAATTAAACTAATTCTAATAGACGAAATTAAAATAACTATAAATAAATAAAAGACTTGCGCACCAAGTAAATAACTTAAATCAAACAATTGTGATTGAAACGGTAAACTAAATCAATGAAGGTTATTTTTTATGCCTTAAGACAAATAAGGGACTTCATAATTTCTCTAATACAAAAGGTAAAGGGCAACAAAGGTAAATAAAACTAGTAAAGAACCAGTGAAAGCAAATAAACAAATCGACCAGAACTACAAGTTGTCACCACCTTATATCAATTCTAATTCTAATTCAAAACAGAACTAAATGATGGGTGACAATCAAGTGAGGATCGAAATTGTGTGGTTCTAATGGATTAGAACAGGGCAAGAGTGCCACCATAGTGGTCTTCAACTGAAGGAGTCAGTTGACAATCAAAACCAAAGAGGCTTGGCAGAGCAAATAGCATGGAGAAATAAATGTCTTTGACTAAAAATGTTGACTTTAGTGTAAAGTTTGTTGTTGAAGAGTTGTGTGTCGTTGAGTTTGTAGAAATCTTCTTTATATAATAGCTCATAACCCTAATCTCCGTAGGAGAACCTTCTCCTACTAGGTTAGGATGAAAATGGATCAGGATCAATTAAGCCGATCTTACTTGCTTTTCACGTCAAGTAAATACATGTAGAATTATTCATGAAAATAATTCTTATATTGACCATCTATTGGCTGGGATATTTAATTAACAAATATATGTGGGCCATGAATTGGCCCAACATGTACTTAAACATGACTATGTACAAAGCATGCCCAAACGGTTTATAAACTAGGGTTGAAAAGTCTGATTAGAACACTAGAAGTTGACAAATTCAATCTATTCTAATCTCCGTAATAAAATTCAATCAAGTTCCGTGTAAATATACACACATCCAATCCAATCAATCCATTATAATTTGATTGGACCGGTTGAATCCAACATATACATCTACAAAAAAGAAAAAAAAGAAAAGAAAAAAAAAAGACTCTTTAAAGCAGTGTAAACAACATTATGACTCACATTCTAGACCGTTAGATTAAACAACATTCAATGGTTGAGATTGCATCATTGACAACACCCAATAACATGACACTGGCAACATTCAATCCTTGGCTTCTTGTACACTCCGAGATGACAGCGAACAAGATGAAAGATATAAAAACATCTCTGACGGAAGAAAGTGTGCAAGTCCGTTCATGTCACTCTGAAACTCATACAACTCATGTCCAGAAGCCAATCAATTTTAATCTCACAATCTATGTTTTTGGTGTGGTTCTAATGAGGAAGAGAGAATGTTAGTATGAAAATAGTGATGTCATTTCCTAGACTCTAGCATAGGTTGAAAATTAGTGTGTAAAGAATTGTTACTGGACGTTTTGGCACAACTCATTCAACTCCATACATCCGAGGCATGGCTTGACCGATATGAGAAACTTGACTTCAAGTAAATCATGACATAATCATGCATTCATTATAGGATTCCTAGTTAGAGTTTTTTCACTCAAGTATTTTTATGTTAATCTTATTTTTAATAGGATTAGATTTTATCTCTTGAGATTTCTTTCCTATTTGGACTCTATTTTGATTTAAGTTAAAATATTATCTTCTCGGTCTAATTAATTTGTTTAGGTAGATATTGTTTTGAAAGATTGGTAGGTAGATATTGTTTTGAAAGATTGGCTGTAGTGGAAGCGATTAGGTTTTCTCACATCTTGCATTAGTTGGCGTCATCACATAACCTTATAATTGAATCAAAACTATTATTCATGTTTGAATAGCATTGGTGGTCTACTGCTTGACGTCTTTAACAAAAGTCCATATCAGATCATATTGGAAAGTCATGATTGAATAAGAGTGGTGAACTCCTGTGTTTCTCTCTTATGAGAGAGAACTAGTTTTGAATAAAAGGCGTGCCTTTCTTTTCAAAGAGGGAGCTTTCCCATATTTTGAAATTCCTAAGAAAGTTATTGTGCATTTATTTGAGATAAATCATCAAGTGTTCCATATTTACTTGGTGATTTATCAAACACTTTCTTCATTCATATTGCATTCATATGCATGTCAGTGACTTATATGGTTGAGGGCACCAAGATCGTGGTGGCGGTTTTCCTCCAGCGACCTTGAAGCAATCGTGACCAGTATTGCGTTCAACATAAGGAGTGTCGAAGATCATCTGACAGAAGTTGAGTTACGAAGAAGTCGGTAAAGATTATCTAGAATGAGTCTAGGATAAGTGTGTGAGTACTTCTTGTAATCATCGTTCAATAGTGGATTTGTGTTGGACTGAGGAGTCTCGTGGATTTTTCCTAGAGGTGGGGTTTTACCACGTAAAATAATTCTCTGCGTATTCTTTTATTTTTATGCTCAACACATTCCAGGATTGATAAGCCATATCAATCCTGCTACCGAAGTTTAATTTTTGTTTATTTATTATAATATTTAATTGGCCTATTCACCTCCCCTCTAGGCATTTTAAGTCATCCTACATGTATTATCAGAGAAGATGAAAAGATGCATGGGTGGTAGTAGTAGTAGTAGTGGTAGTAGTAGGGGAGAGAGAGAGAGAGAGAGAGAGAGAGAGAGAGAGAGAGAGAGAGAATATGAGAAACTTTAATAAATGTTTCCGACTTTCTAGTATTATATTTTCAAAGATATTCATTGTTTTGGAAAAAATAAATAAATGTATAAGTCAGATGCAATCTCAACTGTTCAAAGTGTTTCAATAATCTAAAAATGTGTCAAAATGTGTTCGCGATCTTGATCCTATAATTAAATATACATAAATTCTCCTATGCGGATGTCCGGACATTATTATCGTACAGACGTCGTGTATTTTCTACTATCACTCCCTGCTTTCATCTCTATTTACAATGATACCCGCATAATAATAACGTGCAAACATTCAGATGAGAGAATAACTATATATAAGTTGTTCTCTAATGCAGGTGTCCGTATTTTGCTAATGTCTAGACCTAATTTTTTTTTTCTTCATTCTTTATGCTAATAAAATCAGCTCAGACACTTTGCTCACTTTTTCAGTATTAGTACAATAGAAACCAAGCTCTGGCAATACCAAAAAGTCAAGCATCACCTATGGATTGGGCTTTTCTTCATTGGTGCCTTGTACATAGAACTTGGGGGTTGTTTAGATGGTTTAGTGCATTTTTTTTTAATGATAATAATATGGAAAAAATTCATTCATTCTCATCATGGAAAAAAACAAAAGAAGTCAGGACAGTATGAAGTATCCGGACGTCCGCACTTGAGAATATCCCTATATATATATAGTTCCCTTAAAGAATTCTTCAAATAATTTTGTTTGAGGGACACCTTTTAGGGTCTCTTACAAATTTTTTTCAACAATCCAAACATCTATTTTTTAAGTCTACATTCATAGATCATCCTTGTAAAAAATTAGACAAATTGGAAGCCGTTTCGATATCAATGAACACGGTGCTTCAAGAAAGTACTAAAATTTCAATAATTCAATTGAGTGGTCAAATGATATCGGATTCAAGTGATTTTTTTTTGTAGAGATGATCTTTGGATGAGTATCTGTAAAATAGAAAGTTTGGATTAGTGAAATACAATACGGAGTGAGCTCTACAAGAGTGTCCCTTAAATAAGCTTATTTGAGGGATCCCTTAACCGAAGCTCATTGTATATATATAGTCCCATTCTATTGAGGGATTCCTCAAATAGTTTTATTTGAGGGACACCTTTTAGAGTTCCCAATTTATTTTTTTTCTTCAACAATCTGAACAATATCTATTTTTTAAGTCTACATTCATAGATCATCACTGCAAAAAATTAGACAAATCGAAAACCATTTCGACATCCAATTATGTCATACAAAATCAATGAAAGTGGTGCTTCAAGAAAATACTAAAATTTCAATAATTCAATTGAGTGGTCAAATGATATCGGATGCAAGTGAATTATTTATTTTTTTTGGTAGAGATGATCTTTGAATGAATATCTACAAAATAGATTGTTTGGATTAGTGAAATACAATACGAAGTAGGCTCTACAAGGATGTCCTTCAAATAAGTTTATTTGAGAAATTCGTCAATTGAAGCTCTCTCTCTATATATAAACCAAGTATAGAAATTAACTACTCAGGTTGGAACTTGAATTTAAATTTTGAATGAAATACTTTGAGGCTTTTTAAATATTTACTTGGGCCTAAACAGGTTGGAAATATCAACTAATCCAAGTTTACCTCAATTACATGAAACATAATTTGGAATCTACAAATTATAGCTTAAAGTACCAAAACAAAAAGTTGATTGTTAGATGTAGGGTTGAGTGAGGCACTAAGCCTCCCTCGAGCCAAGGGCCTTCATCTATGACTCATGTTTCTACACTGAGACACAATTTGATATTTATAATGTTTCTTCAAGCTGTTTATAAAAAAATGTAGAATTTCACATGTCTTTTTTCTTTTTAATTAAATTAAATTAAAAATTATATACTTAATTAAATTAAAAATTATCATATATAGTAATTAAATTAAAAATTAAAAATTAAAATATTTTTTTTCTAATCACAGAGACATGGAGCTCGAGGCGGAAAACAGGGAGTGGGAAATAAGGAAGGAGAAAGAAGGAGCGGAAATTACGGAATGGCCCTGCATATTATTTTTTTAAAAATATATTATTATTATGGAGCGGCTCTGCAAATTACTTCTAAAAAAGGAAGCAATGAGAGAAAAAAATCAAACTCAAACATAGAAAACCTATCTCCTCAAACTCAGAAAAATCTAAACCCATCTCCTTAAACTTAGATAAAAAATGGCCTCTTCATTCCCATTTTCTCTCGATCTAAATCTAGCTCTGCCAACACAGGCATAGGGGCAAGGGGCTGCTCCAGTGTGGATGCCCTACTTTGCTTCCTCATGAGGACCATTTACCTTAAACGACACTCTTTACTCTTTGAGAACGATGTTGCTGTTGGAGTTGCAAGGAGTTTGGTGACTCCCAGGGATGTGCGTGTGCTGGGAATGAGGGATGATAAAGGAGTGGTGAGTGATGTCATGACACTGTGTGTGCAAAGTGCGGCATTTGTTGCAATTGTGGGGTATCGCCTCATTGTGAAATCCCATGAGGTAGAGGTGCTAAAAGCTCAGTTGGTTGCAGAGTGGAATTTGGGTGAAGATTGTTAGCGTGTGATAAGGAGTTTGAAGATTGTCAGTTGGTTGCAGAGTGGAATATATTATATTTAAATTTCAGATTTTGTTGCTTCATTATTGTTTATTGGAATTGATATGGATAGTGTAGAAACCAATAGTGTTAAACCAGGAAAATTTAATGGGATAAATTTTAAGAGGTGGCAAAGACAACTTAAATATTGGTTAACTGTTTTAGGGTTAGTTTCTGCCCTAGAAGATCAAACCACACCTGATAAAACTACTGAAACCACTTCTAAAACTAAGGAGAAGATGCCCAAAGAAGAATTAGAATATCATTGCCATAATAGAATCCTTAGTGATCTCTCTGATGATCTGTATGATGTTTATCAAGATACCAAAAATGCAAAAACTTTGTGGGATGAATTAGAAGCTGAATATGGGATAGAAGATGCGGGAATAGATCGTTTTATAATCTCGAACTTTAATAACTATATGATGGTTGAGAATAAAACTGTAAGTGAACAAATTCATGAGTACCAAGATTTTTTAAGGAAAATAGAACTTAAGAGTACTAAGTTTAGTGAAGAGTTTAAAGTCTCTTGTCTCATAGATAAATTACCCCCAAGTTGGTCAAACTTTGCAAAAACCCTTAGGCACAAACAAGGAGTTTTAACCTTAACCCAAGTTTTAAACTCCCTTAGGATTCAAGAGAAACATAAATCAAGTAACAAGCCTAAGGAAGAAAAGACAAATGTGAACCTAGTGGAAAGTTCAAACAATAGGAATTGTTTCCAATCTAGAAGGAAATCTTTCAAGAGGACAAACAGAAATAGCCAACCCAACCATAATCAATTCAACCGAAACCAAAATCGCCAGCACAATAGACCCCATAACAATTCCAATGGCAATAGGGATCAACCATGCTTCGTTTGTGGAAGAACAAATCATTGGGCCAAAGACTGTCATTACAAGAAGATCGAGCCCTACAAGCCCAAGCCTAAGTGGAACAAAGGACAAAGTGGTCCTAAAGCCCAAGTGAATGTGTTGGTGGATCAAGATGATCAAGATGAACCCAATCTAAGGTATAGTTTTAAGCCTCTAGTTAATGTCGCATATTTAAGTAATAGTGATTGGTGGTTAGATTCTGGGGCAAACGTACATGTGTGTTTTGACAAACGGTTTTTCAAAAATTACCAGAACTCAAGTGGAGGAAGTGTAACCCTAGGAAACGACACCGTCGCACAAGTAAGTGGAATAGGAGAAGTGGAATTGAAGATGACATCTGGGAAGACTCTAACTCTCAAGGATGTGCGACATGTTCCTGAAGTGAGGAGAAACCTTATCAGTGGATCGTCCTTAGTAAAACAAGGATACAAAATTGTAATGGAGTCGAATATGATTGTTATTACTAGAAACGATGTCTTTATTGGAAAAGGATATGTTTGTGATGGATTGTTCAAAATAAATGTAGTTTTTGAAGATAATAAAATTTCTCCTCAAGTTTTTAACGTTGAGTCTTGTAATGTATGGCATGGAAGGTTAGGACATGTAAGTTTGAGCAAAATCAAAACGTTAATGGATCTTGAGCTAATCCCTAAGTCTAACATAGACCTTAAGCATAAATGTGAAGTGTGTGTTCAAGCCAAACAAACTAGGAATTCTTTCAAACCTGTAGAGAGAAACACCCAAAACTTAGAGCTCATACATAGTGAAGTGTGTGATTCAAATAGGTCTCCTACTAGAGGTGGAAACAAGTACTTTGTGACTTTTATTAATGACTTCTCTAGGTATTGCCATATTTATCTTATTAAGACAAAAGATGAGGTGTTTAATAAACTCAAGATTTATAAAAGTGAGGTAGAAAACCAATTGGAGAAAAAGATTAAAAGACTTAGATCTGACAGAGGTGGAGAGTAGACCTCAAATGAGCTTGGAGTGTTTTGTGAAGAACATGGAATTATACATGAAGTTACTCCACCATATTCACCCCACTCTAATGGAGTGGCTGAAAGGAAAAATAGAACCCTGATGGATATGGTAAATTCTATGCTTCTTAGTAGTGGACTACCTGAAAATTTGTGGGGGGAAGCAATGTTAACTGCTTGTTTCATACTTAATAGGATAACATTGAAGGATAATGAAAAAACTCCTTATGAGTTATGGAAAGGAAGATCATCTAACCTTAGAATCCTAAAAGTGTGGGGGTGTTTAGCTAAGGTACTCATACCCGATCCAAAGAGAAAGAAAATAGGTCCTAAGACTATAGACACAGTTTTCCTCGGTTATGTGAAAAATAGTAGTACCAATAGATTCCTAGTGATTAACTCTGAAGTAAAGGAAGTTGCAAACAACACAATTATGGAAGCAAGAGATGCTACATTCTTTGAAGATATTTTCCCGTACAAGACAAGAATTTCTAAGGAAGTACAAATAAGTGAAAAGCCTTCTAGCTCAACTACGATTGAAAATTTAGAATCTCAAGAACTTAGAAGAAGCAAAAGAGCGAGAGTTGAGAAGAACTTTGGAGATGATTTCTATACCTTTCTAGTAGAAGGAGATCCCACAACTTATAAGGAAGCCGTAATGTCCGTGGATGCACCATTCTGGAAAGAGGCTATAAATGATGAGTTTCAATCTATAATTCAAAATAACACGTGGATGTTAACGAATTTGCCTGCTGGAAATAAAGCGATAGGGTGCAAGTGGGTGTTTAGGAAAAATTTGAAACCTGATGGAAGTATTGATAAGTACAAAGCGAGATTGGTAGCTAAGGGTTTTACACAAAAGAAAGGGATAGATTATTTTGATACTTACTCACCTGTTTCTAGGATTACCACCATAAGGACCTTGATAGCTTTAGCATCTGTGCATAATTTAGTGATTCATCAAATGGATGTGAAGACGGCATTTCTAAATGGAGACTTAGATGAAGAGATCTACATGGAGCAACCAGAAGGATTCATAGTTAAGGGCCAAGAACACAAGGTGTGCAAGTTGGTTAAATCTTTATATGGCTTAAAGCAAGCTCCTAAGCAATGGCATGAGAAATTTGACAAGGTAATTCTAGAGTATGATTTTAAGTTTAATGGTCATGATAAATGCGTTTACTATAAAGAGAATAATGGAGAACACGTAATCTTGTGCCTATATGTTGATGACATTTTGATCTTTGGGACGAATTTAGAGATTGTGAATGATGTGAAGTCATACTTATCTAGGAATTTTGACATGAAAGATATGGGAGAAGCACATGTAATCTTAGGAATGAAAATTGAGAAGACGACACAAGGAATCTCTCTAAGTCAATCTAGTACTATTGAGAAGATGTTGAAGAAGTTCAATTACTTTGAGTGTAAGCCCACACCAACACCTTATGATCTCAATGTTCATTTAAAGAAAAATTAAGGTGAACCGTTTTCTCAGCTGAAATACTCCTAGAGGATAGGTTCTTTGTTGTATATTGCAAATAAGACATGACCAGACATTGCTTTTGCTGTTGGATGGTTAAGTAGGTATACACATAACCCAAGCAAGGAACATTGGAATGCTTTGGAAAGAGTTTTCAAGTACCTAAGAGGAACAATAGATTATTCACTGTGCTATAAAGGATTTCCAAATGTAGTAGAGGGATATAGTGATGCAAATTGGATAACTGACAATGAAGAAGTAAAGTCTACTAGTGGTTACATTTTCTTATTAGGTGGAGCTGCAATTTCATGGGGTTCGAAGAAGCAAACAATTATTTCTAGAAGTACTATGGAGTCTGAACTCATAGCTTTGGATACTACTTGCATTGAGGCTGAATGGATTAAGAGTTTATTGATGGATATGCCTCTGGTGGAGAAACCATTGCCTGCTTTATCTATTCATTGTGACTGCAAGGCTACAATAGACTTGGTGAAACAATCTCACACAAATAGGAAAATGAAGAGACACATACATGTGAGATATAAATCTATGAAGAGTCTATTAAGTAAGAACATTGTGTCTTTGGAGTATGTGAAGTCGGAGAACAACATTGCTGACCAATTGACTAAAGGTCTTTCTAGGAGCAGAGTCCTAGAAATGTTGAGGGGGATGGGCTTAAGCCCATAAGAGAGTCACCTAGGGAGGTAACCCAACTTCTGTGATTGGCGATCCCATGAAGGAAGTTCAATGGGTAGAAACAATCCATACTGCGTGACTCATTGAGCACTGTTTATATCATGTGGAGGCATCCCAGAGATGTCCTCATGCTCATCCCTATGACATCAGTGCTATATAATGTGACGTTAGGAAGGGAGTTATCCCTGAATGAGTTTTGAGGCGGGCAATCTCCCGCAGGGTGCAGGTCACATGTACTCTTGGAGAACTCACCTAAGTGAGAGACGTCGTGAGGCCGCGACTGTGAGAATTGGGCTATTCTCTAGCAACTCTCATGAGAATCAAGATTAGCGCATGGCCATAAATAGCGCTACCCCGCTTCCAAGCCTCAACCAATACTATATGTGGGATATGTTGAAGTTTGGTCAAAGGTGCCGAATTCAATACTGTGTACACTCAGGTTCCTCAAATGGAAACTATCATCACTAAGTGAAGGTTCAAGCCCGGAAGGCACCTACACCTATTGCATAGTATTATGTTGCCCATATGTATATTTTCTTTATATTTTACAATTTAAAAATTTTAAAACCCTTTGTGGGGGATTGTTATTATTTGAAAGGATTTTAAATTTTAAAACGTTTTATTTTCTGTTTTAATTTTTGGCTGGTTTCTTTTATTTATTATAGGAGTTACAAATTGTTTAATTTTCAGTTTTTATTTTCTATTCATTGCCACCAACTTTTATGGTTAAATGTGTTTGGAGGTTACGAGTTTTGGATGCCTATAAAAGGCCACTCCTCCTTCACATTTCAAAATACTACAATCAGATTTCTCTATTCTCATACTTTCACATATTCCATACTTTCTATATTATTTTTGGGCAACGGTTCTGTGGCTTGGAGTTTTCTATCCGACTGTGAACGTACTCATAGCGGATCTTAAGCCTGCGTATTGGGGTCGTATCTTGGAGTCTTGTAGACCGTCATTACCTGCACGTAGGGAGGCTACAAAGGCTTTAGGACAGCGTCTTTGACGTGCTTTCACTATACCAGGCTTGCTTTCTTAATCTTAACTTGTTTTATTTATTTGTTTACTTGGCTCTTTATTTTACTTTACTGTTTAATATTTATTTTATATATTATTTATATCTAAAAGTTTTGAATAAGAATTTTATAAAAAGGGAAAACCCACAATTTTTAATAACAATGTAGTCCCATGTCTCCTCTTTTTAATGTTTCCCCTTTTTAAATTGGAAACTAGGAATGAACAAGCAAGTTGTTAACCAGGTAACTTGTTTAATAACCTGTTTAAGATGACTCAAACCCGACACGACATGTTTGTTAAATGGGTCAGGTTTGGGTTGAGTATTCTTGACACGTTTATTATTCCGACACGACCCGACACGACCTAACCCATTGCCACGCGTATGAGCTTTCATTTCAATAATAATCATTTGTTAGTTGCTAACTGCTCATGATGGGTAGGGTTTGTCCTGTTGGCGTAGGGCCTAGATCAACCCTCATACAACCAATCACTTTAATGCCTTACTTAGTTACAAGTCCACGTAACTAGGCTCGACACTTATAAATCATAGTGTATAGCCTTATAAGTCTTTATGTTTTTTAATAAGTTTTTGATGTGGGACTCTAGTGTTGTGTTGATTTGTTTTTGTAGAAGAGCTGGAGATATATAACTTGTATATATCCAATGTGAGTTGCGTTTGTTAATTCATTTGAAAGTACGCGTTAAAGTGATCATCATGGTCCAGCATTAAGTTCTATTCAATTGAAATATGCTGAACCAACATACAAAGAAGAATATACATGCAAACTTAAGCACCAAAAGCCTAAGATTCACAAGGCAGGCCATAATGAAGAATGGTAAGTTATGTTTATTTGATGACGAGAAGGAAAAAAGAAATTAGACTTGGGCAGTCATATGATATATGTGAAGCTCTTGAATTGATCTGAAGTGATGGAATTGAATAAGGTGGGAATTCCTTTTAATAAAAAAACTTGGAACTGAAACCAGGTGTTGCTCTGATTTATCATCATTCAGTTGCCATGATGATGTCAACTCCTCATAACCAATAATCTTCAAATCTTTAACCATTCTTAATCCTTTCATGAATTCCTCTGTTTGACCTATGAACTCTAAAATACTTGAAAGCTCCACCGTCTCAAGCAACTCAAACTCAATCACACTTCTAGACAGATCAAGCAAGGGATCACCATCCATAGAAGACAGTTGCACATTAGAAGGCAATGATGTAGGACATGGTTTGTACTCAGTCATAGTAAACCGTTTCAATAAATGAACCACATATATTGTCTAAGAGAGAAACAAATTGTCAGGAAACTGATTAAATTCCATTCCTAGAAAAAAATTGTATAATCCACAATTATATCGTGGTTTAGACCTAGTAACAATTATATCATCCACATACATGAGAACATATACTGGGCAAGAAGAAGAGCGACAAATGAATAGCAATGCATCATAGTGACTGTGAACAAACCACCGGGCAAGAAGAAAGGTACTAAGGCTTTGGAACCCGTCCGTAGAACATCACTTAAGGCCATAGAGAGCCCTATGGAGTCGAAAAACACACTGAGATCGAGAGGAATCATGAAAACCAGGGGGTTGTTTCATGTACACCTCTTCTTGCAAGTACTCATTCAACAAAGGATTTTGAACATCAAGTTGTTCAAGTGACCTATTATAAAAAACAACAAGAGATAAAATAGTGCGAATAGTGGCCAGTTTGACTATCGGACCAAATGTTTCTTCATAATCAAAGCCTTCTTTTTGATTGAATCCCTTAGCAACAAGGACCATGTCTAATTTATCACGAGTGCATCATATTCGTCATTCATTGCAACAAGGACCATGTGTTGATTTGGCAACTTGCTTGTATATTTGTGTGTTCTTAAAATTTATTAAAATTTTTATTAAAAAAAAATAGAGTTTATCTTAAATAAAAATTTAAGTTTGGGTATTGTATTTTTGCTTGTAAAAAAAAAAATAATAATAATAGTATTTGTATTTTAATTATTGTATTTTGTGATATTTATTTGATTTAGTACATTTCATTTGTTGTTATGACATTACTTGCGCCTAATTTTTAAACATTAAGGACAATGTTCATTTCTAGGTTTGGGGGTATTGGAGTTTAGCAAGTAAATTTGATTTTTCTTAATTTGATTTTTCTGTTTTATTTTAGTCTTGCTTTTCTTTTTTATTTTATTTTATTTTTTTAAAGTCACTTTCCGACCACATATGATGAGATTGTGATTAATGTTTGCATGACTTAAATGAAAAATTGGATTTTATTTTAATTTTTTTAAAATTAAATAAAAAAATAAAAATTAGGGATCCTTTTAGTATGATATGTTTGAAACCCTCTTTACACTTGCCATTTGTTTCATAATTTTCCAATTGAAGGGTTTGCATGATCTAAAGAATTGTATCAAGCATAAATTAAACGTGTATAACCATATAAAGTGAGCTTTTGAGTCTTGTGCTTCAATTCATGAGTGTTATACACATACTCTTATTTTCTTGTCATCTAAGTTGTTGTTTGATCTCATTATTCATTAATTTGGTTGAGCACTTAAAAGTCATTCATTCTTATGCAATTTAATTATATGACATTAAAGAAATGATATTAAGGCCCTCCTTGGATCGTTTGTACCTTTCAAGCTAACCTTATGCATGATTTTCCATTGTTGACCATTTTGAGCCTACATGTAAACCTTTTCTTTCATTTAACCAATTATATTTCCTTGCCTTAGCCTAAAAAATAAGTATTTACCTTTCCAGGGAACTCATGAGCTTTAATTGAGATGTGTTTTTCATGCTAAGTTTAGGAAGGGGTACTACGTTAAAAAAAAAAAGAAAAAAAAAGAAATCCACTCAATTGGTGAAAGAAAATAGAATATTGTGATTAAGTGGTGGTTGATTGAAAATTCATTTTTGGGTTACTTTATTGGCCGTAAAAGTAAATTGGTGGTTGTTCAATTAAAAGAAAGGAGTGTGAATGTATAAATGGAGGTATAAGGAGTTTTAACCATGTAAAAAAAAAAAAAAAATCTAATCGTGATGATTCAAAGTCTTGAAAACAATTCTTTTATGCTCTTACATTGTGAGTTCCTTGGACTTTGTATTATCCATACCTTTCATTTCTCACTCACCTTACACCCTTGGCCCCATTACAACCTATGTTAAAGACTTAAATTGATCCTAAATGTCATGTGATTGAATTGCATTCATTTTCCTACTTTCAAGTGTTTGGCATCCTTCTTGAGATAATATTAATGCAAGTTCTTCATCTTTCTAATGGTTTAACTCTAATCTCATGTTTATAATTGAGTGCTGCATTGTAGCCTATTATGAGTGATTCATTTGTGAGTGGACAACTTTGGTGAGATTTGAAGTTGAATTTGTGCTTTGTATGATTTTTGAAATTTTGTGAAAACTGAGATTGGGGAATGAGTTGCATTTGGCTATCACACTACTACACTTTGAGCATGTTGTGTTTTGAACTTTGCCGCCTTGTGAATGATGTCTAAAACTGAGTTTTTATTGTTAAAAATTTTGAGTCATGTGCATGAATCGTTTCTCTTCTGAAAATGTTCGGAAAGATTGTTTTGAGAATTTTTTTTTTTGTTTTGCTCAAGGACTAACAAAATCTAATAAGTTTTCTAACCACTTTGTTTTCTAGAGTTAGTAAAACATTTGTGGGTATCATATCTGTTAAACCCTCAGGAGACACAACTCCTCCTACTAGGGATGCCTAGAGGTTTAAAGGCTTGTTGCATATGCTCAATGCAATCAAGTTATCTTTGAAAGTGGTCTAGCTAACTTCTTGTTTTGTTTTTCTCTTTGTTTTCCTTTTGTTTTACTTGAGGACTAACAAAATCTAGGTTTGGGCGTATTTGATTAGTGCATAATTACATATCATTTTGTACCCTTTTAACTTATGATTTGGTTATGTTTTTTAATTAAACTCGTGCTCCCTCTTTTATCTTTGTTTCAGTGTATTAAGCTTTGGGACTCATTTAATGCATTTTGGAGTCAAGTTCGCTCAAAATTGTGTCTGCAGATCAGTCAAATTCATAGATTGGACTTAACGTGCTCAAGAAGAACCAGCTAATGAGCCATACATCATTGGAAAGGTGTGGAAGTCTAGTTTCTGGAACATTTTATAATTCATGATTCCGAGTCTTCTAGAGTAAGTTATGCAAGTTTTGGCGACTTAAGGTGAAATTTGGCGATATCTGCGTTACTGTGCCAAAAATGATATTTGAAGGCCTTTCTCATTTTTCCTTGAGCTAGGCTACATATGATTGGAAAGATAAGACAAAGCGCTTCAAGTCCATATTTTCCTAGATTTTTCAGAATGGAGAAAAAAGCCAAAATGAGCCTACAAGATGACTGCAATGCATTGTCATGCATGACATATGCATAAGCTAATTATTTTTGGTGGGGAAGTTAGGTAAAGTTGGTGAAATGGGTATTGTAGGTAGAGGAAATACTCAAATCAGATTTTTACTTCCCTTAGGCCTATAAATAGTGAGGTTCCCCAGGCTTACAAACACACCCTGGGGGAGGGGGTTGGTGGTGGAGCTCTCATACATCTCTCTAGAGCTCATCTCCCTTCTCTTCCTCAAATTCTCTAAGTTCTTAAACACACACCCAGGGGGGGGGGGGGGTCTAGAGCTCTTCTTCATTCTCTTCCTCAAAATCTCTTAGTTCTCAAACACCTCTCCCTTCTCTTTCTCAAAACCTCTAAGTTCTCAAACACCTCTCCTTTCCCTCCCTCAAATTCTCCTAGATTTTTCTTTTAAGTTCTCAATTGTTGTAACAAAACCCTTTGGCTAAATTTTCCTTTATGTTTTTCTTAGTTATACTTTCTTTTTCATTATCATGTAATTTCTTATTTTAAGTTTTCAAGTTTGATTAGTTTCCAAGTTTCAATTATGGTTCTTGTTCTTATTCATTATGCTTATAGGTTAATATGCTTGTTTGAATGATTGATCACCATTAAAACTTGTATGTTAGCTATCTTGGTTGAAATTAAGAGTAGACACCATATGCTTTAATTCAAATTAAACTATGAATAGGAAGAGTATGTATGGATATTTGACAACAGGGATTAGATACATGCTTGGTTGTTTAAAACATTCTTCTATGCTTAATGGATTTCTAATGCTTAATTTAGGTTCGACAACAAGGATCTAATTAGGAAATTAGGAATACAAGGTTATGACTAGACACCATGGCTTAATCATACTTTAGCTAGAATCAGTCCATGATTCTGAATTGAAATTGTTAACTGATTTGCTTGAGTTAGTTGTTTTCTTTCTTTCTTGTTTTCTATTTTGTGCAGGGAATCAAATTGAATAAATCTTCGTGGGATCGACCTCGCACTTACATATGCTATACTACCGAACAACTTGTGCACTTGCGAGTGTCACAAGTTGAGGATGCAGCTGAATCAATTTTTGCTTAGCTGAGTCCGACAACAACAACATGAAGTAGGTCATTTAGCTCCTTTTGAAGTTATGCCATTTTAGGAGGAGCTATTCTATAAGGCGCTTTAACGAGAGCCTTTGCACTGGGGAGTAACGGTGGCCAATGGTTCTTCTCGGAGGCAAACTCCCAAAGAGTTTATCTAGCAAGAAATCGTCATAATCTTCTAGCACACCCTGAATTTTAAAGGGATCACTACATTTTCCATCTCCTCCTTCTAGAATGGCCATATACAAAGTTTCTTGTCACTTCACCCTTTTTAGCATTGTAAAACTAGCAACAATAGGGGCTTGCGTGGAGGCTTTAATTTTTTTCGAGATCACGCTGGGTTAGTTGTCCATGATAAGCAGACTGTGTGCAGTGGGAATGGGGATCGCCTTCTTTCTAGGAGGAACTCCATCCCAGGATCACATCAAAATCATCCATGGGCACTACTTTCAAATCAGTTTGGTCGATCTAGGTTCCCAGTTTTGACTTGCACAAGATTTGCCACTCTAGTCTTGGGCAACACTTCTGAGTTCACCGCTTTCATACGACCCACGTCCTTCTGGAGTTTCAATCCCAATATCTTTGCTTCATCTTTAGAGATGAAATTGTGGGTGGCACTAGTGTGACTCATCACATTCTTGGCAACCTTCCCATTGATGCTACCCTTTACAAACATGAGACCTTTCTCTGGAGACTTCATTAATTTGTTTATTTGCTTCTCCATTGCTCCTAAGAATCGGAGTGCTCCCATATGTCCTGCCTCAACTTCTTGTTCTTGCTTTTCACCTGGTTCCTGTGAACGAATAGAAGCTTGTAAAGCATTTAAAGCATATTTATAAGGGCATTCAGCCACAAGATATGGTGCGTTACATAAAAAGCAGGCAATGGGTCTAGGTTTGAAGCTTGTGAGATTGACTGGCCAAAAGGTTGCCAAATCCCTCGTGTTGACTGACCTTCTTTCACTTGTACTCGAACTTGATGGTCATGGCTCCACTCCCCCTCTTTTGTTCTAGTTTTGCTTGAAGGGCTTGGAGTATAATTGACTCTTCCTACAAGAGAACTCGTCAAATATGTAGTTAGTGAGATGTTCGATAAGGGTTTGAGCAGAAGCCAAGTCTTGGATTCTTTGTCCTTGCAGCTTTGTTCTCACCCGCGGCTTCAATCCTTCAAGGAAATAGAAGAGTTTTTCCATCTCGAACATGTCCCTTATGCCTAGCATAAAGCGAAAGAACTTCTTCACATACTCCTGAACAATACCTGTTTGTTTCAATTCCCTCAATTGTCGTAGGGCAATGTACTCCACACTCCACAGTTGCTCGAAAATCCTTAGTCAGCTCATTCACCATAACCGACAGAGCTTGAATGTCATTGTCCAAAGCCCATATTTTCTTGTCATCAGGAGCTCAGGTGCTTGTGCTTTCGATTTTCTTTCCTTTCTCGAGGGCTCAAACCTGCTCATCAAGACCCTCTAATGCCTCTGCCTTCACTAAGAGGTCTTCTAACGTGTCTGGCAAGCCTGCCAGCTCTCCAAGTTGTTGGTCTATCCAATCAAAACATTTTTGGTTTGTCATATTAGGCGCCATCTTTTGAATTTGAGCCGAGTTGGCCTAATACTGCACTACTACAAAAAACACTTTGCGCGACAAAATAAGTTTGTTTGCGCAAAGTACAATTTCGTTGCCCAAAACCTGTGCGACGAAATTTTGGTCGTGCATGATCCGTCGCACAAATCTCGTGAAGATAGGGTTTGAGCGACGAAACCTAATCTTCGTCACGCAGAGCTACTTTGCGCGACGAACCTTAACGTCGCGTGACGAATACTAACGTTGCACAAATATTTGCTCGACGAAATATTTCAAATATTTTAATTGTTTTGTTTTAAATTTTTTTAATTAAAATAAACTAATTTAATAGTTTGGGCGATGAAATATTTTGTCGAGCAAGGTTTTTGACTTTTTGTTTTATTATTTCTCTTATATTAATTTAATTAAATTAATTATTTCAAATTTTTACTTTTTGAATTTAATTTAATTGTATGATTTTTTATATAATTACTTTAATATAAATTGACATATTCAAAATAAAATTACATACGAAAAATAGTGATAAAATTATCCAATACATATATAATATTCAAAATGTACACATAAATTAACAAAGTACAATAATAAAATCCTAATACAAGCCTATTGTGGTGGTAGTGGAGGAAGATATGTTTCGATAGCATCCTAATCCTCAACTTTAGCCGTCAAAGTCTCGATGATTCCCTACAAAAAAATAAATATGGTCAAATAACAAAAAATTGGCATAATCTCCCCTAAAATTGTTATACCCAAAATCCAACCCAAACTCCAATCCTCACCCTATACTCAACCCCAAACCCCACACAAACTCAAAACTAACTCCAAAAACACATATTAACGAAAAAAATTTAAAATTTGGAGAGAATACACCTTTTGGCAAGATTGAGAGTGAGTGAGAATGAGAGGGAAAAGTGAGTGTGAGAGAATTAGAGAAGATAGTGCGAGAAAGATGAGAGAGTGAGTGAGAGTGAGAGATAGTGAAAAGAGAGATAAGAGAGTGAGTGAGAGTGAGAGATAGTGAAGAGAGAGATCAGAGATTAAGTGAGAGGAGTGAGTGTGAGAAAAAGGGTCGGATTTGGGGAGAGGGAAAGAGAGAGGAAAGGTAAGAATAGAGAAAGACATTGAGAAAATGGTGGAGGAGTTATTTTGGTTTTAAAAACTGTATCACTTTGCGCGACGAAATATTGGTCGCGCAAAGTCTTAAAAATAAATAAATTCCCGAGTCCCATTTTTGGTGTCCGCCCAAATTTTTAGAGTTTTGCGCAACGAGTTGTTGGTCGCTCAAAGTTTTGTGCGACCAAAAAATTCCTGCGTCCCTTTTTTGGTACTCGCCCAAATTTTTAGAGTTTTGCGCGACGAATTGTTGATTGCGCAAAGTTTTGAGAGACGAAAAATTGGTTCGTAGCGCAATATTTATAAAAATAATTGTTATGAATAATAAAAAAATCAAATAATTTTATTTTACAATTTAAAATATAAATAAGGTTAATTTAGTTTAACAATATAAAATATAAAAATAAGTAAATAAGGGTTAGGTGACGAAATATTGATATTTGTTGAGCAAAGTTTTCAAAAAATAATAAAAACTTATGAAAACGACTATATCTTAAAATTTATAATGTATAATTAAATAAAAAAAATTAATTGGTTTGCCCGATGCATGTTTACATTATGACGTCATGCTATTGGTTTTTGCACAACGACCCCATTGTTATATTTAAAAAAAATAAATTATTATTATAAAGTTTACTGAAATCGTGACTTTACTCCCTTCAAATTCAATTTTATTTTTTATTTTTACATAAAACCCACAATAATATATTTTCTAACAAAAACCCAATCCTAACTACAATAATAAATTTAAAGCTACTAGTAAATATATATACTATTCAATTTCTTAAGTGTTATACACTAGATAAATAAATTTAAAGCTACTTAATAAATAAATAAATAAATATATATATATATATATATATAGACACACACACACACACACACCATTCAATGATCCAACCGTCAAACTTGTTTGTATATACTTCAAGATCATATACCCCAAAAATCGCAAAAAATAAACATTCAGAGATCTAGTAACGAGACAAAACTTTTCAACAGTTATAAATGAAAAAGCACGATTTAACGGTTATTTTAACTCCGATTTTGATGATTTTTTTACAGCTACACTCCTTGACCCTATATGAATACAATGACTGAATTTGATCTTCAATTTAAAATATTTACACTAGTGGATACCACAAAATCTTATGTTATATTTAATGAAAGTATAAATAAACTTTTAATTGTTAGTGAATATATTGTTTTGATGGCATACGCATTCTATAAAACTATTTTCAATGATCCAACTATCAAACTTGTTTGTTTATACTTCGAGATCATATACGCCAAAAATCAGAAAAAATAAACATTAAGAGATTAAGTAATGGGACAAAACTTTTCGACGGTTATAAACGAAAAATCATGATTTAACGCTTATTTCAATTTCGATTTTGATGATTTTTTACAGCTACATCTTTGACCCTATATGAATACAATGAACTAATTCGATCATCAATTTAAAAAATATATTTTCTAACAAAAACCCAATTCGAACTACAATAATATATTTTTCTAACAAAAATCCGATCCGAACTAAAATAATAAATTTAAAGCTACTTAATAAATATATATACCGTTTAATTTCTTATGTGTTATGCATACAAAATAAAAAACAAAAATCAATTGGTTTAGGCGACGAAATATTTGGATTACGTCATGCAAAGATTTCAAAAAAGTAATTTTTTTATTTTATTTATTTTTGTAGACTTTGTTCGATGAAACCACTTCGTCGCTGAAGACTTTGTGTAATGAAGTTTATTGTTTCGTCGCGCAAAGTCACTTTGAGCGACGATGTTTTGTCGTTGCGCAAAGAGACTTTATGCGGCGATGTGTTTTTCGTTGCTCAAAATTTAGTCGTGTAAGACTTCGAGCGACGACGTTTTGAGTTTTGTCACGCAAAGTGACTTTGAGCGACGAATTATTTTTCGTCGCGCAAGATTTTTTTTTATACTAGTGCTTACTGTCACGGGCCGAGTAGTTTGCTTGATGGTTCGGACCATGCGACAATTGCCGAGTAGTAGCAATTGAGCCAAATGAGTACCTTGTAGGCAACAAACCCACACAATAATTACTGTTGAGCAATCATCAAGGAAGCAACAAACATGCAACCAATGATAAATGACAACTCGATTATAAGGCAATCAAAAATAGAAAAATCTCACAAAGCAATACATGAGGCAACATTTGATTGAATAATACTTCTTTGTATTGATTGCTAAGAGAGTACATGCCACAAATGTATGCCACCTATACAAGTGATCTAGCACAAAATTCCTCCGACTCATCACTCCCCTCTCTATAGCATTTTATGCATTCTCACCAGTTACAGGAAGAGACATCACTTGTGCTTAAGGAGTCATAATGACAACATAAAAGAAAATGCATAATTTGCCAATTACCAAAATACCCCTACACAACAAAGCAGCCATGGGCTTGACTAATGACCTTGGGCAAGCAAGTTGTGCGGCATTACAAGTGCAGCCCCTCACACTTTGTTTGGCATTGTTACGAGTCATGATTTTCTAGGTTTTCAGATATGAGTTCATCCAAAGCATAACCTGGTAGTCTGATTGTTCTTTTCTTGATCAGTAACTTTTGTTTTTTTAACGTTCTTGATGATCAGTAATAATTTACGCCAGTAAATGTGAAATTATTTGTATCTTACAAGTTCTTGAACACTATAACTGTTCTTTATGGAAAAATCAATACAATATTTTATTCATTTATTCAATACAACTTATTAAACATAGTAGTAATTACATCTCTCAAGTCATTGACAAAAAAAACCCAATGGAGCAAAAATAATGGAAAAATGAAAACGATACAACACATTTTTTGTTTTGTATAGGACTATCTTCAACGCTGTTAGGCTTTGCTTTTGATCATCTTCTTCTCTCTTCTCCTCAATTTTCCTTGGACTTTGTTATGTATAAGAAAAGAAGGATTATTCGCAGCAATGGTCCCTCAACTATACCCGTAGTTATATTTGGGTCACTGAACTCAATTATTAGTTGCAGAGGTCACTCAAATATGTGTTTTGTTGCACCAGTAATCCTTCCGTCAAGTTCTGTTAAATTTTCTGTCAAAAATGAGGATAAATTCGGAAATTCATCCACAACCCTCCCTATCCTCCATAACTTCAAAATTTGTAAATTTGTAAATTCAGAAATTCAAATTGAATATCAAATAATAAAAATTCCCACATATCTTCTACACAAAACTTCAAAACCATAACCCACCAACCCCTCTTCCCTCTCAACCTCTCACTGGTTTGCAAATTGACGGCGAACTGAGTCTAAGAAAGATTCCTCTTGTGCCGAACCTATGGTTCAAACTTCCATTCTTGTTTGCTCCCTCGGGCAGGTCCAAAGATTCATCATTTCAGCACTTGACCCTTTTTCATTTTTGTTTCAAAAGTCTATAAATTTTAGCACCCATGAGTCAGATTCAGTGGCTCTTGCAAAAGGGTCGGGTTTTAAATTGGTGATTTGAATTGGGTTCGAAGATTATGGAAGACCGATGTGATTTAGGAGAAGGGTTGGTTTGAAGGTAAAATGCAAGATCTTAAATCTGTTTGTTGGTCTTAAGGTATTTATTATAAATATTTGAAAATATTCTTGTTGCTATGTGGCATATTTTTAATTGAATTTTTTGGTGTCGGCAAGGATTGGGTTGCGGCAATGGAAGGTTGTGGAGGAAGGGGAGGGTTGTGGATGAATTTCCGAATTTATCCTCACTTTTGACAGAAAATTTAACAGAATTTGACAGAAGGACTAATGATGCAACACAACACCTAATTGAGTGACATCTGCAACGAATAATTGAGTTCAGTGACCTAAAAGTAACTACGGGTATAATTGAGGGACTATTGCTGCGAATAACCCAAGAAAAGAAATAAGAAGGAAGAATATTAGGAGACAAAGGAAACTGAAAAAGAATCCAGCAATTAAAGTACAAAAATATAGAATGAATTGGGCATGTTCTACAAAACCACCACTCCAACATGTTTTCTAGCATACCCAAACTAGAATATTCTATCATTACTCAAGCATTCATAATGCATGTAAACAATCCAATCTGGCTTGTCGAAAATGCAATGAACCATTTCATACCTAGCTAGTGATTTGGAGAAGGCTATAGGAAAATTACACAATATAACAGGTTCCGATCTGACAATACTGTGCAGCTAAGTCAAAACTAAACTTGTGACAAGTTAATTATTGTTCCCATGTATCTGGCATAAGTTGGAAGGAAATATTAGCAAGTAACCAATGGTATAGGCATACACCAATCACAGTATACCAGATATATAACCTCTGTATTCGCACGACAAAAATAAGAATACATTGAGAAGACACATCTGCATCCTTGAACTTTCATTAAACATAGTGCGGATTACATCTCTCAAACATCATACATAACAGTTGCTAAACATATTTACAGAGCCTGAGATCATAATGGAAGCGAAGTTTCAAGACTGCTTTATAAGATTTCAACACTACTCCATCAAGTTGGAAAGGTAGAAAAAAAATTCAAGCAGCTAAGAAGCAAAACTATTGGTAGAATAGAAGTAGAACATATAAATAACCTAGAAAGTAGGTGGGAGAAAACTAATTGGATGAGTTCATTAGAATTAACCGTCAAAGGCACAAATATTAAGGAAAATAAAGGGGAGGGGGCATGGGGGTTGAGCATATACGTCTAAATAGCATTCTCCTTGTCAAGTATCTTACAGACAGCTTTGTCCACCATCCCATTCATCCACTTGATACATGCCCTTTTGAAGTAGACCAAGAAATAGTAATCTCTGTATATTTAAGGCATTTAAAAAAAAAAAAAAAAAAGTCTGAGCCCGTGACACCCTTAATAAGAGACTCCATAAATCAAATCACTAGAAATCACCACGAAATCAGTATACTAGACCAAATACCTGGATAAAGTTAGATGTATTGCTGCTACCTCATTGATAGAGCTCCACTGATTCTGTAGGATGTCCAAACAAATGCTTTCATCAACATAAACTGAAAAGGGATCAAAAGAGGCGTAACTTAAAACAAAAATGCATATTGACTAGTAACATGTAATGACAGGATATGACAAAAAAAGCTTTGTTTTCTTCTTTTGGCAATTGATGACACAAAAGAAGATTAAGTCATGAGAAAAGCATAATACAACAGAAGAAACAACCCAGATATCCTTATAGGTAAGTGAGAAAACACTAATCCTAGAGGTAAGCCAAGAAAATTGACACCACAACTAGAATAATTGCAGAGGCCTACAATTCAACTACTTAACTTTTATATTCATCCCATGTGGTGCAACATGATAAAATCCTTTACTGATTATGCCTTTGAGAACTAAAATAAAATAAAACTCATCAATACACTTCATAATAGGCTATAAATTCAAATTTTAAAGCTTCACCAGATCTAAATCAAGTACAAAAAAGGAAAAAAGCACCATTATTAGCTCAACATTTTTATCGATTTCAGCATAATTCTACTCGGAGAAGGCCTAAGTATTACAGAACCAAATTGGGAATGAAAAGTACCATAAGAAGTAAGAAGTCTAGAAACCTTACCTCCCTCCATACAGCAACGAAATCCTGCCTGTTTGGACTCAGAAATGAGTTCACCAACTTCTCAACCTGAAAAATTACTGAACAAAAGAATCACTTAATTAGGCAATAATTAACAGTACATCTTAATTAAAGCAAGCAATAATAAGTAATAAAACAATAAAGATAAGAAAGGCATATTCCTTGAAAACTTGTACCCGCCTATAATATAGCTGAAGCAGATAAGATAGCAAATTTGATCCTTTTTCTTTTTTCTTCCAATTTCACATTCACATTCATCGGGAAAAATAGATAGCATATAAGATAGCTGAATGATTCACGGTATAAAAAGAGATGTGTCATATAATAAAGGTATGACTGGGAAAAATAAAACAGTTTTAGGATACATGACATAAAAAACAATGACCTTATTCCGTGGTTTTGTTTTCTTCATCTATTAATGGTGGTCTTATAAAAATGAATTAATCCACTTTTGTTTTCATTTTAAAACTTTGCTAAACAAATGATCCATTTGTCGCCAGTTTATTAAAAGCTTTACTCTTCATTCTTAAGTTTGCTAAAAATGTGTGTCCAAAAGCATGACGGGTAAATTTACTAGAGAAATATAAAAAACTTTACTCTCTGAACAAGTATCCCATATGATACATAGATTTATGTTAAAAGCCAAACTAACATAATTGAAGATAGAGGTCTGATAAAAGAATTTGAGATTTTAAACATATACTTGCCTCATGAACTTCACAAACGCTTGTACACTCTGTCTAGTACTGAAGCTACAATCAGATTCTGGAATGTGTCTCAGGATGAAGCTGGCAACCCATCTTCTCCATGATGCCTACCAGCTCAGATCCTCTATTGACATGACCCTTCTTAATCAAACCATCAAGAATAAGTTTCCAAGCTACTTCATCATAGTTATACCCACAACGAAGCACACTACAAAACACTGCCTTTGCCTTCTCGTTATTCTGTTCATTGAAAAGCCCACATACAAGCAACTTGCATGACTCCAATGCGGGTAAATAACCATGCTCAATCATAGTATCCACCAGCATTGCTGCCTCTCCATACACTTGCAACTCACAGCAACAATTAACAAGAGAATTATAAATATCTTTGCTCGGAGAAATACCTATATCTCTCATATGACCATATAGCATCTGGCCACTTCCAAGTTTCTCTCTTTGCAAAGTCCTGCAATAAGCTCACCATAAGTGTTCATATTGGGAATACAACCATGTCCAATCATCTTCTCAAAGAGCTCTAAAGCAATTTCAAAACCCATTGTCTTCCATATATCAGTAATATTGGAAGAGGAGACATTTGAAATGATATCAAGGCCACTTTCATTACTGTTTGCCTTAACCAACTTTTCATCTGAGAGATGTTTGATTAGAAAGGAATAGGTATGACGAGAAGGCTCACAACCAGCATCAAACATGTGCTTAAATGCACCATCTATTAATCCCATACAGACATATGCACCAATTAAAAATGTGCACGTCAATGAATTTGCAGAAATTCCTTCTTCATTCATCTTAATCATCACCCTCTCGGCTTCATTTATATTGCCTAGCATGCAATATGCATGAATAAATGGGTTGTAAGTAATTACATTCGGTTGGTTACCAGCAGAAACCATCTCTTTGAAAATCGTATGAGCACGGTCAAAGTCACCTTCTTTCAGTGCCTGATTAATTCAAATATTATAATGAGGGACTGTAGGCTACACACCAGTACATCGCATCTTTTCCAAGAACAATGATGCTTCCGATTTTCTTTTCTCTTTGCATAGCCCATCTATCAAGGCACTGAAAGTATATGAGCTTGGCAAACAATCCTCAGTCAGCATTCTACCAAACAAAGCAAGGGCATAATTGATTTTTCCAACCTTGCGGTAAGCATCAATGAAAGCATTAAATATCGCTGTATCTGACTTGATTCTTTTCTCCTTGAGAGAATCAAACAGGGCATGAGCTTCCTCTAATCTCCCCTTTTTACAGAGAGTGTCGATGAGAACACTGTAAGTAATTTGGTCAGGAGCCAAACCACTTTGTTTCATCAAATTTAGTAACCTATAAGCACTATCAAAATGACCTGCTCTACACTGTCCATGGATTAATGAGTTATACGTAACCACATTTGGTGAGAGCTTCCGTTTAAGCATTTCATTAAGCTGCGTCATTGCCTGGTGCACCATATTCCTTTTACAAAACCCATCAATCAATGCATTGGACGTTTGAGCATCTGGACAACAATGATTTGATTCCATTAAGTTAAAAATCTTGGATGCAGCCTCAACCATTCCATCCTTACAATACCCATCAATCAATGTATTGTATGTGACAACATCAGCAACCAATCTTTTCTCCACCATCCTGCTTAGCAACATTCTAGCATCATCAAGCTTATGTTCCTTGCACATGCTATCAATGAACACATTATAAGTATAAATATCTGGTTCATAACCCTTCACTGTCATCTATTTAAATAGATTAAGCGCTTCTAATTTCCTTCTGGATCTACACAGAGCATGAATAAGAACGTTATATGTTCCTGCATCTGGAAAACAATTATCGTCTCCCATGTGAGAGAACAACTTGAAAGCCTCGTCAATCGAATCAGCCTCACAAAGCCCATGTATCAAATAATTATACGAAATCAAGTCTCTCCGACAACCATTATCCGGAATTAGCTTAAAAATCCTGAGAGCGTTACCCACATCCTTATTCCTACAATGCCCCAATATCAAGGAATTGTACGTAAAAGTATCGGGCTGAAACCTGCCTGTGCTATTCTACTGACATACAAGTCAGCCTCAACCACATTGCCCAATTTACAATAAGCAAGCACAATGGCATTAAACGTACTCATATCTGGAGAAATCTTATCGGCCAACATTTCCAAATACACAGTTTTCACATCGTCAATGGGTAAAAATTTAGGCAATGAAATTAGAATCTGGTTGCATGACGAGTGTGAGCTTGAACTGGAGGGGTTCTGGGTTCTTGGGGCCGCCACCGCTGTTCAGCTGGAGCAAAAGGTCGAGCATAAAGCGGGCGTCGGCAGTTGAGCTGCAAGCTTTTATCATCAAAATTCGGAACTTCTGAGCTTCGGCCAACAAGCCATTGGGAATGAGAAGGTTGAGGAGAAATGAGGAGTGGGTGTGGAGGCTGTGCTTGAAGCGACGTGTTCGGGCGATCCAACAGAAGAAGTCAATGGCTATTTTGGGATCGAGCTTGAGGGCAAAGAGGGAGGAGACATGGGATGGGGATATGGAGGGCATTAGTTTTCCGAGAGAAGGGTGTTTCTGCCACTTCGGGGAGGAGAGGACAGCAAAGAGCTCGGAAGAGATGTCGCGTTTGATGGTGCAAGAGAAGGGCATCCGGAGGAAGAGTTGGAGGGTTTGATGGGGGCTGATCACCGCCGTCAGTTTTCTCATCATCATCAAAAATGATTTTGGTAGAGTTTGCTAACAAAGGAGGAGGAGGAAATCAGTAGCTAGGGTTTTGAAATTCATATAAATTTGTATGAAAATTCATATTGGGTTTGAGTTAATTCATACAATTGCAGTCTTGCAGAAATCCTCATATGCAGCTTTATGGAAATCAAAGAAGGCAGAAAAGAGGGGGAAAAAAAAGAAGAGGGACAGAGGTTCATCCTAGAGTAGGCTACAGTGGGTGTAGCTTATTCTCCACCTCCAGTAGTTGTTATTAATCGTTCATTTTATCAATTATCATATAAATATCAATTTTATGGAAAATTAATCAAGACATAGATCGTTTTGATGGTTTAAAAATTAATCAAATCGACAATTTTGGTAAAAATTAAGATTCTAATGATGTAAGAGACGCACTAGTGTAGTGGTTTGACGCACTTGTTCTCTCAGAAAGTCTTGAGATTTATGTAGTGTGTGTGAATTTAGTATGTTATCCCCTCTCATTAGAAAATGTCTTAAAAAGAGATGCTGATGATAAACCCCATCAATTTATTTGATAAATATAAATAGGTTATTTATCGAAATAGTCCCCAATTTTTGCTCCAGTTTCATTTTGGTCCATGAACTAAATTTTTCATTTTAATAATAAGGGTTATTTACCGAAATTAGTCATACCGTCAAAGTTTGTCAATTTTATTATTAAATTAAGGGGTAAAACCTTCCATATAAATTAAAATATCAAGAAAGTAATTTTTTTGGTTGGAAAAAAAAGTAATAAAAAATTAAAGTAAATATTAAAAAAATTATTAGAAATTAAAAACATGAATTTGTCAGTAGATTACTTACTTATTTAACCGATTGATTTTTTCCTTATTACTTAGAGCATTTCCTCTCATTTGCCATGGTAAAAGGTAAGGGATGTCACTATTCATGTGAATAGTATCTACCCTTGCAATTTTTTGTTGGTTTTCCCCACCCATTGCTATGGCAAACCAATGGCAATCACTATTCACATGAGATATGAAGACAGGAATTTTATATAGAGTTTTGGTGTAGGAAGTGAAGAATATGGCTAAGTATTTATTTAAAAAGACTTATGAAATTTTAGGGTTTTTTTTTCCTTTCAATTTTTTGTTATCTAAATTGGTTGTTGACATCAGCATTAGGTAAGCTTGCCCAAGCTTATAGAGCCCACTCCTTGTCCGGGTTGGCCTTCACTGTTGGACTTATTTTTTGGGGGCTAGGGGCCCTTTTGCCCATGTTGGCCTGCACGGGTGGAAGTGCTCTTATTTAAAAAAGTAATAACACCCACCTTCAACGCCCCCATCTCACGACCGGGTGTATTTTTCGGTAAATACGGGGGTTTTTTTTTTTCTCGGATACTTTTTTATTTTTATTTTGAATTTATCTGATTTAAAAATTTTAAATTAATTTAAACAATATATAAATTTTTAAGTCAATTTTAGCAACAAAAAAAAAAAAAAATTGCTATGTGGGGCTTGTTTGATTCTGATTTCTAGTATGAATACGAACCGTGAAAATGTGGCCTATCAATCCTTTAGACCTTCGGAATTTGAAGCTAGAGGGCGTCAGAAAAGTTACCACATGGATAACTGGCTTGTGGCAGCCAAGCGTTCATGGCGACGTTGCTTTTTGATCCTTCGATGTCGGCTCTTCCTATCATTGTGAAGCAGAATTCACCAAGTGTTGGATTGTTCACCCACCAATAGGGAACGTGAGCTGAGTTTAGACCGTCGTAAGTGGACTATAGTAGGTGGCTGGTGAGATTCAATTTTTTTAATTTTCTAAGTTTTATAATAGTTTGCTTTATTTTTTAATATTTTAATTTATATAGATAGTTTTACCCCTCAATTTAACGACAATATTAACAGTTTTTTAACGGTAAGACCATTTTGATATTAAATGAAGAGTTGGAGGACTATTGAAATGAAAATTTTAATTGGTGGACCAAAATAATACTGGAACAAAAGTTAGGGGACCATGTTGATCGAAAATCCTATAAAAAATTAAACCATCTTTAATTTGATTGAATTTTTCTTTTGGACTGAAATGATATTTGAATGGTGATTAAGAAAATGAAAGTTCTCATAATGACATGCATACTCGAGGATCGTTAACAACAATTGGGATTGATAAGGAGGTACACCCAAAAGTGATTGGTGCACGTACCTAAGTATTGAGAGGGAGAAACAAAAAAGGGGAGAGTGATAAAATTGCCCTACAATTAGATTACGTGCATGTCACTGGCCAAATCGAACTAACAAATCTTGGTGGTTAAAGATATACTAAGTTTAGGAGCTCAAGTCCGAGTAAAAGCAATCACAGTTGGAATAAAAATACAATGAAATTTAATTAATCATAGTTATAATCGTCAACTGAAAATCATACCATCTAAAGAAGTATGCAAAGCAAATAAACAAAGATTTCACCAAAAGTGTTGACGTGAGTCTCCTAATTAATCAAAGAGATTTATTTCTTTGATTAATTAAAGGATTTACTTTCCTATTCTATATAGTTGGCAAATCATTGTATAATTAGAAGATACTATCCTAATTTATTAGTCCCGATCTCTTGGACCACAGGAGTCCAAGAGATTGTGGTCACCCACCGTTGGATATTAATCCAATGGTTCAAAAAGGTTTTTTTAAAATGATAGTGCAAGAGTGAGTGAACCGTTGAATTTACATCCAACGGTGAGTGACCACAAATCTCTTGGACCCCTGTAGTCCAAGAGATCAGGACTGCCTAATTTATTACTGTATCTATTTCCTTATAAAGCACTCATGTAAACTCCTATATATTTACTTGTAAAGAAGAATAAAATCTAACCCCAATATTCAAATCATATTCATATTTTAGCAAAAAGTTCGCAAGTTTCCATCGACATCCAACACCATCTTCCAACAGCAAATTGCCCACTTGCCCCACCTGTCGAACGACAATTAACAAAAATCCAAGCCTTGGTACCCTCAAACAAGCTAGTGCCTCACTACAGAACGACAAACACATCCACAAGGCATTAATACCACTCACCCTACCGCTCGATAGGGCCACATTGTACTCACCACCCAAAGGCGAATCAGATAGCACTACTCCGTCACTCCTGAAGCTACCAGCAACCAGTTGTCCCTCTTTTTCAAGTGACAACTCAATAAGAGAGTTGGGGACTAGGGAACTGCCATTGGCAAAATTCGCTAAGTACAGGCTCACCATCTTTGTAGTACCGCTCTTAGTCAGATTGCCAATGAAAAATGCAAGCCCCCAACTAAGAAGTTAATTCTCAATCGGAAATTTGGGGGACTTCTGTTTATACCATATGTGACTGACCGTTATGCCCACAATCCCACATCAAAAGAATAGCCCAAGGTCTTACTTTTGCTATTCATTCTTGAAAATTCCATTGTGACTGCCAAAGGGGCCACAAGACTGAAGGCATTCACACGATTAGAGCATCTTCGAGGGATATGTTAAATACCAAATATCAAATTTAAATTTGATGGCTGATGTGGCAATTTGACATCTTATACGGCTTTACACTCCACCCGATATGTCAAATTAAATTATTATTTTATTACATTTTAGTGTTGGTTTATTTTTAATTAAAAAGAAAAGAAAAGAAAAAATAATAAAATATTCATTTGACATCTTGCTTTTGGGATGTCAAAAATAACATCTCAACCTCCAGCCTTCATTCCACATCAGCTTTGACATATCAGTTGGAGTGATGTGAGATGTTATTTCTAGCCGTTAAATGTCTATGTGTCACTTTTGATACATCGGTTGGAGATGCTCTTAACCTCAGCTTTAATTTGGGTTTGAGTTTTGAGTTAGTGAGTTGTGGGAGACGCTTTCTTTTGTAAACCTGCATATATAGGAGAAAGAAAGGGAGTCATCATAGGAAATTATCTTTCACTTTGCATGAATTTCATTCATTACGTAGGCATGTATTGGTTTATATATAAATAAATAAGGAAAGTAGAACTTAGCTGCCTTTTTTGCTATGAGCTTTTTACTACTAATAAAAAAGCACAACAAAAGCTAAAAGTTGTTATAAAACTAGAATAATCAGTTGATGAGAAGTACCACTGCAATATTGGGAGTGGGATTATATTTCTCTTTGTAGTGTTTACACTGACAGAATTTCTCCTCAGATAGACTCCACTCTTTCTCTTCTCTCTGACTCCCACTCTTTCTCTTTCTCTCTTCCGTTCTTTCTTTCCTCACTCTTTCTTCTCTTCTCTTTGGTGTGTATTACAAGTGAATGAGCAAGCCTATTTATAGGCAAAGTAAAAGGCTTCTAATGGAGACATAATGATTTCTCCCCAACATTATAATTTCATCTTTTGACTAATCATCCCACTTCTAACACCATCATTCTTCTTTATGTGGGCTTCACCAATATTATTTACAACACTCCCCCTTGAAGACCACATGTCCCTAGATTGGTTGCCTCATTAAAACCTTGCTTGGAAAAACCCAGTGGAAAAAAAACCTAAGCGAAGGAAAAAGAGTACAACTTTATTTGGGACATAAGGGTAATGCGCTCATGTTGCCTCGTTAAAACCTTGCTAGGAAAAACCCGGTGGGAAAAAAAAAAACCCTAGTCGAAGGAAAAAGAGTACAACGCGCATATGTCCTGTGTTAGAGGACTCTTGAATGCTCCCCCTGATTTTGCATGCTCCAACTTGATTTCTTGCAGAGTTGTCGTAATCCGATGCCATGCACTAACTTTTGGAATGTACATTTCGGCAATGATTTAGTGAAGAGATCTGCCAGGTTATCGCTTGAGCGGATTTGTCTGACTTTGATTTCTTGACTCTTCTGGAGCTCGTGTGTATAGAAAAACTTTGGTGATATGTGCTTAGTCCTGTCACCCTTGATATACCCTCCTGTGATCTGAGCAATACAAGCTGCATTGTCCTCATTCAGGATTGTTGGAGTGTCTGTTGCTGAGGGTAGGGCACACGTGCTTCGGATGTGATGGATCACCGACCTTAACCAAACGCATTCACGACTGGCTTCATGGAGGGCAAGTATTTCTGAGTGATTGGAAGATGTGGCCACTAGTGTTTGTTTCGTTGAGCGCCATGAGATTGCAGTTCCTCCGCATGTAAATACATACCCAGTCTGTGATCGTCCTTGATGTGGATCAGAGAGATATCCTGCATCTGCATAACCAACAATACTCTGGGAACTGGTCGATTCACTGGAATAGAATAAGCCCATGTCTGTTGTCCCACGAAGGTATCGTAGAACATGTTTGATGCCGGTCCAATGTCGCTTTGTTGGAGCAGAACTGTACCTTGCTAACAGATTTACTGAAAATGATATGTCTGGTCTGGTACATTGTGCCAGGTACAATAAAGCACCTATTGCACTAAGATATGGTACTTCTGGACCAAGGACCATTTCATCATCCCCTTTTGGACGATATGGGTCTTTCTTAGTGTCAAGCGATCGAACGACCATTGGAGTGCTAAGTGGATGGGCTTTATCCATGCCAAACCGTTTCAATACCTTTTCAGTATAATTTGATTGATGCACCAAAATTCCATTAGCACTATGCTCAATCTGCAAGCCAAGACAATATTTTGTCTTTCCAAGGTCTTTCATCTCAAATTCACGTTTGAGATAATCAGCAGTCTTTTGAAGCTCTTCAGAAGTTCCAATCAGGTTCATGTCGTCGACATATACTGCCACTATCGCAAATCCAGACTCTGATTTCTTAATAAACACACATGGGCAAATAGGATCATTTGTGTATCCTTCCTTCAGTAAATACTTACTGAGGCGATTGTACCACATTCGTCCAGATTGTTTTAGCCCATATAATGATCTTCTCAATTTAACTGAGAACATGCCCCGTGGTTTATTTCTGGCTGCTTCAGGCAGCTTGAATCCTTCTGGAACTTTCATGTATATATCTGTATCCAATTCTCCATACAGATATGCAGTAATGACATCCATGAGTCTCATTTCAAGTTTTTCCGAAACCGCCAAACTTATTAAGTAACGGAATGTAATTGTGTCCATTACTGGAGAGTACGTTTTCACATAATCAATTCCAGGCCTTTGTGAAAAACCTTGCGCAACGAGTCGCGCTTTATACCTTGAGATCTCATTTTTCTCATTGCGCTTTCTTGTAAATACCCACTTGTAACCTACAGGGTTCACATTGGGCGGAGTTGGAATAATATGTCCAAAAACACTTGGGCCAATCTTGCCTCTGTGTACATTCATTAATAGAGCGTGGCTCAATATCATCATCTTTTATGATCTCAGCAGCCACTGAGAATGCAAATATATCATCGATGATCATCTCATTTCTACTCCACAATTCATCAGTGGACGCATAATTTATGGAGATTTCTTGACTTTCAGGTACAGTTGCCACTCCAGGGGCACTTGTCTCACCAACGACGTTTTCCTTTTCAGGAAGTACCTGTCCCTCTTTGGGGGCATTTGAATTATGAATTGTGGGCTCTCTATTTATTTCATTTGGATTCATTTTGTCCATCAACTTCCTCTTTCGAGGAACTGAATCCTTTGAGCCTAGTGGTCTGCCACGCTTCAGGCGTGCAACAGATGAACCATTTGCTGGCACATTGCCTTGTCCATTATGGACATCAATCCGTGCGGGTGCATTTGCAGCTGGGATATGAGATTTCGTCACCTTTGCTGCATCATTAAATGCATCTGGCATCTGATTTGCAATACTTTGGAGGTGAACGATCCTTCTCACTTCGTTTTCGCATTGAGCAGTATGAGGATCGAGATGAGACAATGTGGATACATTCCATGATAATTCATGTCGTTTTTCAGGAATGAGTTTGCCTTGTTCTTTAGACACAGATTTTTCTCCACCTAATGATGGGAAGATTGTCTCATCAAAATGGCAATCCGCAAACCGTGCGGTAAAAATATCACCCGTCAGGGGTTCCAGATATCTGATGATAGATGGTGACTCAAAACCAACATAAATTCCCAATTTGCGTTGAGGGCCCATCTTAGTACGTTGCGGTGGTGCAATGGGCACATATACCGCACACCCAAAAATTCTCAAATGTGAAATGTTTGGTTGATTCCCCAATACGAGTTGTATTGGAGAATATTGATTGTTGGCGACGGGCCTCAATCGCACAAGTGATGCTGCATGTAAAATGACATATCCCCAAGCAGAAACTGGCAACTTTGTTTTCATTAGCAAAGTGCGTGCTATCAACTGAAGGCGCTTAATTAAAGCTTCTGCCAAGCCATTTTGAGTATGCACATGGGGAACAGGGTGTTCAATGTCAATGCCTAGTGACATGCAGTAGTCATCAAAAGTTTGAGATGTAAATTCACCAGCATTATCGAGTCTGATTGACTTAATGGGATAATTTGGGAATTGGGCTCGTAATTTAATTATCTGAGCCAAAAGTCTAGCAAATGCCATATTCCGAGTAGACAAAAGACAAACATGTGACCATCGAGTTGATGCGTCCACCAAGACCATAAAGTACCGAAATGGTCCACATGGGGGATGAATAGGTCCACAAATGTCCCCTTGAATTCTCTGCAAAAATGATGGAGACTCAACATCAGCCTTCGGTTGTGATGTTCTGATCACCAATTTCCCTTGTGAACAAGCTTGGCAAAAGATGTCACTTGATAACATAATGTGTTTAGTCAACAAGGGATGTCCTTTAGAGTTGGTGATGATTCTACGCATCATGGTGGATCCAGGATGACCCAACCTGTCATGCCAAAGCTTAAAAGCATTTGAGTCATGGACTCTTGGTCCATGACACTATGTGCCTCAATTGTCCGTATGGTTGTATAATACAACCCTGATGAGAGCGCACAAAGCCTCTCCAGTATACGCTTTTGGGTATCACTGGAGGTAATACAAAGATATTCCATGTTTTTCTCTTTCTTTGTTTCAACATGGTAGTCATTCAAACGTATATCTTTGAAACTCAACAGATTCCTTCTGGAGTTAGATGAATACAAAGCATCTGGAATGGACAGTATTGTTCCATTTGGTAACATAATTTGGGCTATCCCTGAGCCTTCAATCAGATCTGCATGACCTGATATGGTTGTTACCTTTGCTTTTGTAAGCATTAATTTTGAGAAATACTTCCGATCTTGAAGGATCGTATGAGTAGTCGCGCTGTCTGCGAGACAAATATCTTTGCCATAACCTTTGTTTTGAGGGCATCCATAATTTACATCCATGCCTTCAAATAAGCACACACACACACTGTAATCAATAAAGAAGAAAACATTACCACTTTTATTGGATGAAAAATTAAACAACACTCCATCTAATACAAATAGTACATTAAGGAATTTAATCTAATTCGGACTCAGAAGCTTCATTCCCTTTTTCAGTAACAAAGTCAGAAACATCCAGATGCGTCTTGTTTAGCTGACGCGATATTTCTGATGAGCCATCTGTGGCTGGTGGAGCATGATCAATATAATTTATCTCCACTTTCCTGTTCTTAAGTGAAGCTTGATAGAGATCCGCCAAATGCTTGGGCGTACGACATGCGCGCACCCAGTGTCCCTTTGCACCACATCTGTGACAAGTGCTTTCAACATTTCTAGGCACATGGCTCATCTGTGCCTTTCCCTTATTACGGGATGTATTTTTGCCATTCGTGGATGGACCGCTTCTTGGACCGAAACCCTCTGAACGAGCACCACGATCTTTTCTGCTTCCTTGCCAGCGGCCACGCTTGCCCCCTCGCCCACGTTTGTGGATACTACCACGAGATGAAGTGGCATTCACTTCCTGAGATGCAGCATTTATTTCAGGAAGTGGTGCTGAGCCTGTTGGGCGAGATTGGTGATTCTTTAATAAGAGCTCATTATTCTGCTCTGCTAACAATAGGCAGGATACAAGTTCCGAGTACTTCTTGAAACCGCTATGTCTGTATTGCTGCTGAAGAAGGACATTTGAAGCATGAAAAGTGCTCAGAGTTTTTTCGAGCATATCCTCCTCAGATATATCTTCCCCACATAGCCTCATTAATGAGGTAATTCTGTGCATAGCAGAGTTATACTCGGACACTGACTTGAAATCTTGAAATCTCAAGTGAGTCCATTCGTATCTAGCTCTTGGGAGAGTCACCATCCTCTGGTGATCGTATCTTTCACCTAGAGCTTTCCATAGAACCAACGGTTCATCAACCACCACATATTCGCTCTTCAGCGCTTCATGGATGTGGCGGCGAAGAAAGATCATGGCCTTCGCATTCTCTTCAGGCGAAGCATCATTCTCATCTACAATTGTTTGTCCGAGGCCATTGGCTCGTAGATGAATTTTGGCATCCAGGACCCATGATAAATAGTTGTCCCCGGAAAGGTCCAAGGCAGCAAACTCTAGTTTTGCCAAATTTGCCATCCGAAACTTTAGGCTCGAGATCTGGGACATTAAGCCACTTATTAATAGGAATTTCAGGACCTCATTATTCAGGTATATTAATTGATGATAAAAATAAAGTGCTATGAATTTGCTGGTATGGACGATAAACCCGCACCATACCTTAAATAAAATTAAATGTGCGGTAAAGTAAATTCATAAAGTAAATTGCTTGCTGTATGGACGTTAATTCCGCACCATACTTTAAATAAAAGGAAATATAAAGTATGAGGGTTAATTCCACATCATACTTTTAATAAAAGTAAATGTGCAGTAAAGTAAATTCATAAAGTATGAGGGTTAATTCCACATCATACTTTTAATAAAAGTAAATGTACAGTAAAGTAAATTCATAAAGTATGAGGGTTAATTCCACATCATACTTTTAATAAAAGTAAATGTACAGTAAAGTAAATTCATAAAGTATGAGGGTTAATTCCACATCATACTTTAAGTAAGAGTAAATGTGCTTGTATGGGCACTAATTCTGCTCCATACTTTTAAATAAAATAAATGTGGGGATAAAAACCTTCACCTGAGAGCTTCTCGTGCTGATAACGTGTTATAAAACTAGAATAATCAGTTGATGAGAAGTACCACTGCAATATTGGGAGTGGGATTATATTTCTCTTTGTAGTGTTTACACTGACAGAATTTCTCCTCAGATAGACTCCACTCTTTCTCTTTTCTCTGACTCCCACTCTTTCTCTTTCTCTCTTCCGTTCTTTCTTTCCTCACTCTTTCTTCTCTTCTCTTTGGTGTGTATTACAAGTGAATGAGCAAGCCTATTTATAGGCAAAGTAAAAGGCTTCTAATGGAGACATAATGATTTCTCCCCAACATTATAATTTCATCTTTTGACTAATCATCCCACTTCTAACACCATCATTTCTTCTTTATGTGGGCTTCACCAATATTATTTACAACAAAAGTGATGTATTTTCGCTTATGTTATAAATAATATGGTGGAGCCCACATGTTGGAAGATTTTTCCTACAAAAGGGTTCACCCCTCTTGTAATTATGAGATAGAAAGAATGAATTCATTTTGCAGAAGTTTCTCTCTTTCTCTCCTCAACTCTCTTTCTCTCCATCAATTCTTTGATTTTATAACACGTTATCAGCACGAATTCGCTCTCAAATATACAAGCTGAATTCTCTGATGAAACCTAGATATCTTATCTCTCTCCAGCCTCAGCTCCCCTGCTTCTTCCTCTGTTTCTTTCACAAAGAGCTCTTCTTTCTCACCATTTGAACTTTCGGTGTTGATATGAACCAAAAGACCAGTTCCTCTGGCAGAGCTTTGTTTACCCTTTGAACTTTCGGAAAACAAAAGGCATAGACAAAGGGGCTATACTATGTTCATGCAGTCATAACCCTTCTTATTGGTCAGGCTTCCACCTCTTGACTGGCAGACTCGGTTTCATTTTTCTCTGGGCCCCCCCCCTTCTTCGTCTTCTTCATCTGCCTCATCAGCTAATTTTGTAAGCTCCTCCTGGATCATGAGCTTTATGGATGACTTTCTCGGGCTGAGATCTGTATCAAATTGCCAAGCTGAAAAAGGACCTCGGCTCCTCCTCCACGAGCTTCACATGGAAGTTCAACTTCAGCTGGCTGTTGATGCTGAAGCTGGGGAAAAGCAGAAAATGAAAGCAAAGGGAGGGAGGGAGGCAGGGAGAGCGGGGACACTTGGCGCGACGTAATTGATTGGATGGGCGCTTGGGCTTGACAAGTTGGGATGGATGATGACCAACGACTGATGATGATGGCGGCCATAGTGCAAGTCTATAATGATATTATTTTATGAAGGTGTGATATTATTTTAATTATATAATTATATTGATTAAAGGTGTGCAGGAGGAAAAGTGGGATACAGCAAGTTAATCCTAGTGAAAAGCAAAGTAAAGGAAACAAATGATTATTGCCAGGCATGTGAACACCCACCGAAATAAAGGGATAAGTATCCTGCCTCACTCTATCTCCTTTATTTAAGTATATTATTAAAATACCTACAGAATTTAATACTCATGACCAGATTGCAGGTGGAAAGAAGAAAAACCAACGTGATATATCTAGCTTTCCACTAATATATCCGTATAATAATATTATACTATTTGATCGTGGTGTTGATAAGAACCCACTAATAATTGCCTTTACTTTATCGCAAACTTATTCTTACTTAAAGTATGATGTGGAATTGACCCTCATACTTTAAGAAATTACTTTACTGTACATTATTTACTGTATGGTGTAGGTTTATTACCCATACAACAGTATTTATTTAAAAGGGTGGTGCGGGTTTATCGTCCACGCCTTTACTTTTATTTAAAGTATGATGTGGAATTAACCCTCATACTTTATGAATTTACTTTACCGCACATTTACTTTTACTTAAAGTATGATGAGGAATTAACCCTCATACTTTATGAATTTACTTTACCGCACATTTACTTTTACTTAAAGTATGATGAGGAATTAACCCTCATACTTTATGGATTTATTTTACCGCACATTTACTTTTATTTAAAGTGTGGTGCGAGTTTATCGTCCATACCAGTAATTTATTTACCAGCAATTTATTTTATGGATTAAATGTGCTGTATGATGAGTTTTTACAGTATGCAGATCAGGACCAGAAGTTCCTTGATCCTCATCATACAATTACATCAGGACTTGAAGATCCTTGATAATGATGTTAAAATGAGAGCTGACAGTCTCTCCGGTACTATATTTGTAAACATATGATTGGACTTGAGGGTCCTTGATCCTTGACATGTAAATAAGGACCTGGGGTTCCTTAATGATGTAACAGTACCGTATTGGTTCATAATGCCGTACACATGGATGATAACTGTACTGGCAAATGTACTGTACACATGAATAGTACCGGATATATGAATAGTGACGTATACATAAATATTAACCATTTTGGGTAAACCGTCACTATATTCAAAAAGGGAACCTGCAGTTCCTTAAACTCATGAATGAGCAATTAAATGAGATGCCAGAAGTTCCTCAAGATATGGACAATTATGTAAGGACTTGAAGTCCAGAAATATGTACAGAAAATTGTAAAAATGTCCATACCATAAGAATATGTGATTTTGGCTTGAGGTTCAAAATCTAACAGTGTTGAGAACCTGAAGTTCCAACAATTAAATGGACAACTCTTGAGGTATTATTGCAAATAGTGGTACGCCACATATTTCTTTGGCATAAGAAAATGATGAATTTAATAAAGTTCGATTCTGTTATAATCGACACCTCAAGTAAGAAATATATTTTGTGAATTCCGGTTGTTAAGAATACACCGTGAAATGGATAATATCAATATAAATCTCAAATGATGAATTGAGGCTCCCCACATATTTTGATATATCTGGGCCGGAAGCACATGGATTCAAATATATGAGAAATCCCGAATTTGAGATTGTGGGTATATAGTAGTTAATGCTCTTCACTACTATATTGCGATATTATCGTAGCTTTTACTCAATTCATATTTCATGTTCATTTGAAAAAGGGCGAATAAATTTTGAGTTTGTGTTTAGCCCAGGCCAAAAGTTCCATACGTTGAAATATGAAATTTGGGAGAGTCGATGTGGTTATTTGAACCTATAAGGCACAAGGTTCCAAACCGTCATTTTGAAAAGACGTAAAAACCACAGGTGCAAGTTTAAGAATGTGCGCAATTATTATAACAGGAACATACAACAGATAGATTTTTTTTTTCCTGCAATGAAGGTGCAGGCCCTGTAAAATCTATAAAAATACATTATGTTCTGGAAGCCTCTGAAGGAAGAGGACGACGCCTCTTAAGCTTAGCCATGAGCCTCTCATGGTCTCCCAAAATTCTTTCATTGGAGACCTGCAGCATATCTAGCCTTCTCAGTGTATCAACAGAGTACGAACTCACCAGTTTCAACAAGGCATTATTCTCTCTTTTAAGTTTCTCAACCTCCTGTTGAGACTCATGAAGCATTCTTTGGAGAGACGAATTTTCAGTTGTTAAAATCTGAACCTCGTTTGCTCTAGCACGCAAACGATCAGCCATGTTAGAAACAGAAGCAGCACTCTGAATGCTAAAAGCCATTGAGTCATCAATAGCCTCTTCCTCTGATCTCCCTGTTAACAGCATTTCATCCATTGGAGTAATGAAATTCCTAGCTACTATGACAGCAGTAGTATCATTCATCATCACAGAATCATTAACTGTGAGATGACGATTTTTGGATACAAAGGATGGACGCCAAACTTGGGCGTCACTGGTTGTTGTGGGAGTATCATTTAAATTGAAATAATCTGGGCAGGAAGAAGAGGAAGCCATTTTTAAGAAAGTTTTCGAAGAAAGTCTTGAGAAAACTAAAGTTTCAGAAAATGAAGGAAGTTAAATTGCAACGCAGTTGCTCCAATCAAGATTTGCAAAGGCAATATCTATAGGAGGAAATATGGCTACAGTTTTTTTTTCAGGATCCTAATATCTTTTCGGATCCCCATATTCTCTTTTTCTTTCCCAGATTCCAAAACTTCCCGTGGCCTTCATTAATGATTGTCGGCACTTTCGGCGTTTTCGAAGTATTATTTTCGTCAAAAGTCGATCTTGCTTCACGGATTTCACGGAGCTACTTTTTCAAAGTATCCCGAGAATCTCGCAATTTTTCCTATGGTTAATTTGAAATTCACCGGTTCTACCTATTCATTGTATTTGTGTATAAATGTGTTACTAACGAAATTCTCTTTGCAGAAGACATGAGTAAGAAAAACATTCAATGAGAAACATCAGATTTCTATACTTGATCTATCTCAATTCCCTCTCAATGCGATATCTACTTGTTTTTCTTATCAGTGAGCACTTAATATGCCCGAGAAGCAAGACTATCTCTGATCATCCATTCAGGAAGCGAGACTATCCCTGATCACGTTTCCGCCACATCAGGGAACTGTGAAGGCAACCTTATGCTCTAATCTCCGGAAGTTCTTCTAAACTAGAAGAAATGAGAGCTTGTTGTTTGCTCCCACCAGCTTCCTTCCTTGATTGCTGAGCTTGTTGTCTGCTCCCACCAGCTTCCTTCCCTGATTGCTTACCTTCTCTTGCAATCAATATCACATTATTTTTGCATTTTTTCTCTTTTTATAACTCTCTGTTCATAAGAGATTTTATTTCTTTAGAATGAACATCTGAAGAAAGAATCCATAAAGTGATCCTAACTTTGAGGGTTATTTATTTTTGACAGAGAAAAGAGTTGTGATTTTGCTCTTGCAGGATATAACTAGATCATCAAGCGCTACATTATATTTACTGGGCTGATATGAGCTTGAATGATACTTGAGAAAAGTTTCTCCCACCTAAGGATGTAAGCAATACTTGTGTTATTTTATGCTTATATACTTATTTGATATTTTATCTTGAAAGGTAACCAAATGGGGAGATAAGTCTGTTCCAAAAGAATGGCTTGTATGTATCCATGAATTATTAATGCAAAACTTTACAGATTGTAAGTTGGATACATTGATAATACACTGCACAGATTAAAGTCCCATAAGAATAGAATATGGGTATAGCAGTGATCAATATGATGCACGCCTGTTGCGTAGCAAATGATGTGGATTGAAGTCCCGAAAGGACAATCCTTTGACATGTCAATATTGATATTATGCACGCCTAATGCGTAGCAAATTAAATGGGTTAAAGTCCCATAATATGGGTTAAGGTCCCAGAAATTAATTGACATGTATGTATTAATCTGTGGCATGCCTTCAGCATGACAGATATATGGGTTCTAAATGTTCCAATTCTCTAAATAGAGATTATCCACGCCCTACTGCTAAATAACGCTCCAATGGAGGTTATAATCCACATTCTCACATAATAAAAGCCCCATGAAGTGGCTTGGGTACCCAAAAGCAAAGAAATGCTTATAATTGATGCATGCGCATGCACATGAGAATGGTGGGATCATAAATTGATGAATGACAAATATTGATTTTGGAGTAGCTACTCAAATCATCAATGGGCTGTGTTGATTGGAACCACGTTCAATTATTAAATGTCGACAATATCATTGGCCAAAATGGAACGAGGTAATTCCATTATAAATGAGAATGAACGTGAAAGAACAAACCCACAATACGAACCCCAAAATTTGTTAATACTGAATTTATACTTGGGTGTTCGGAATAAAAGGGAATATACCTACTTTGTATGACACACTGTTTCTGGCAGAAACAAGGAATGTTGGGTTTTCTCCATATTTACAGATTCAATTGTGCCCCCCTTATTACACAATTACGGAGACCAACATATTATCTTTAAGGGTTATTAAATGCACAGAGCATATCGCCAGAAGCGATTCCCTAAAGATGTATAAATAGCTGGGTTAAAGCTATATAATGTGTCATAAAGCTTAATCCCTTTTAGACAAAATCCGTTGAGAGGATTGATATTGCATAAAGCAAGTTCCTAAAGGACATGTGCTTGAAGCACAAAATTTGTACTCAATATTAATATGCATAAATTACCTCAGTGAGTACATTGATTATAATGTGATTGCAACACATTAAAGCTTCTGCAGAATTCATGAAATATTTGTCTCGATCGAGCATTATACCAACGAGATTCTTGCTTATACTAAGAGAGTCTTATCCGTTGGTCCTTAAATGTTTTTCTAGAAGTATACTAGACCAGATAGAGCTCAGCTCCACACTGTACTCTTTTTCCTTCATCCAGGTTTTTATCCCATTGGATTTTTCCTGGTAAGGTTTTAACGAGGCAGTGTCGCTCAAGGGTTTAGGGTATACTATGAAAATTTTTATGGTCGCTTACTGGACAAAAGCTAGTCCTAAATTTTTCAGGGGGAGATATTCACAAAGGGGGAGCATGGTTTTAATAAAGACCTCCATACACTGTACTCTTTTTCCTTCATCCAGGTTTTTATCCCACTGGGTTTTTCCTGGTAAAGTTTTAACGAGGCAGTGTCGCTCAAGATTGACTCACGAAAGCAGCGTCAACTACGATATTCAGAAAGCTGATCAACAGTATGACTTAAAGATATTTTCCCAAGCATCAGGGGGAGCGCGCTATCAATAAAAGATCTTCAAACACTGTACTCTTTTTCCTTCGTCCAGGTTTTTATCCCACTGAATTTTTCCTGGCAAGGTTTTAATGAGGCAGTGTCGCACGCGCGTCAATATACATAGAATTTTATGTTACACATGATTATGTACTCTTTTTTCCTTTGACCAGTTTTTGTCCCACTGGATTTTTACTGGCCAGGTTTTTAACGAGGCATATTCCGTATCATTTGTGGTCTCCAAGGGGGAGTGTTATAAATAATATGGTGGAGCCCACATGTTGGAAGATTTTTCCTACAAAAGGGTTCACCCCTCTTGTAATTATGAGATAGAAAGAATGAATTCATTTTGCAGAAGTTTCTCTCTTTCTCTCCTCAACTCTCTTTCTCTCCATCAATTCTTTGATTTTATAACAATTTTGTCTTTGATTTCTCTGTGTCTTATTTTTTATGTTTATATGAAGATGTCTCATGTCAGCCCAACAAGGCCCAATTGATATCAGTTGAGCACGACCCCTACAATGGAGGTGTACTTCTCAGCCATGATTCCAAACTTAGCTGAGCCCACAGATTTGCCGGAGTTGCCGCAAAATCTAGGAATGGATCACAACCACCATCCTACAATTAATGATAGTGCTGTTTGAGCTAACTGCCACATTCTTTTGAAAGCAACTTTGAAAAGTAATCAAAAGTTACCAAACACCTTAAACTGCTTAACTTTAAAGTGAAGCAAATTTTTAGAGAAAAAAAAAAACAATCCCAAATGGGGCCTTACACTCGAGTGCAAGCTCCACTGTCACAAAACACATAAACACCATCTGACTTATGCATTAGAGGTTCCTTGCCAGGCACCACACTGGTGTCCTTCCATTACCTTAAAATATTTTACTCATCACGTTCAGCGGCAAACTACGTGGAGAAATTTGCATTGACAAGCATGATCAGTTGTTTTGATGGAGAAGGTTCGGCAGTTGGGGAGCCTTTGCCCTTGGTATGCCAGTTAAGGGCATGCACACTCTGAAGAGAGTGTTAATGCTGAAATTCATAGTATACTCGAGGCCATGCTGAAGCCGGGCATAATGGGTTTGTTGTTTGTGTAGCTATTTCTGAGTGTCGTCAAGCTTGGAAAAAAGGATGTTGTTGTATTCCTACATCTTCGCCATGTCATGCCGCAAAGTTTCTATCTGGGCCAAAAGATAGGCTTAGGCAGTTGTTTCTCGTATGGTGCTATTTGGAAGCAATGTGTGAGGCGGGGGAGTGGGATTTTCCCTACTTCGCTTATCGAATGGGGATCCATCGGGTAAGCAAAGTATTGCGATGAGAGAAGTATCCATCTTAACTTGGTAAATGTATGGGTTGTTTAGTTAAGATTCTCATAAACGACGCCAAACTGTTGATGCTCAAAAATGGCTCAACTTAAATGTGTGAATACCTTCAGTCTTGTGGGTCCTTCAACAATCGTGATTGGATATGCAAGAATAAAGAGCAAAGGTGAGACCTTAAGTACCGGTGTTGTACTGACCGAAGACTCTCTAATACTTAAGTTAGCTTAAGGACGGAGTGGAAGAGTATTTTGACAGTGTAAGAATGTATGAACCAAAATCACTGTTATCTCGAGTTTTAAGACAAGGGTCTTATTTATAGAGGGGAAGGTGGTGCACTTTGAGCTATTCTTTTAATATAGGATTGTGGGCATTGCATGTGAGGCTGCCACATGTCCTGTTATTAGCAGCCGGTCAGTTATAGTATAAACAAAATAGGTATTTTATGTTGGAACTTGGTGGTTAGTCTTATTTTATGGTAGATTTCATATTGAATCAATTCTTTTTTGTTCTTATGACTTCTTTCAACTTTAGTTTGCTATTTCAGTGTGAGAATTTATCAAAGATGGCATCAAGGCTTATTAAATATATGTTTGATGGGGTTGGTATTACGATCTGATCAGTGATGGGACCTGTGGTTAAATCCCAAGCAGGGAAGGCATTCTTTGCCATGGTTCCAGGACAGGTCCTCTTGGCTTCCCTTGATGCTATCTACGTTGATAAAATTCATAAGCACACTAGGTACAGCCCAAGATTCTTCACAAATGTAAACTCTATTGGGGTGTGTGAATTTATCAATTTAAAACTTTCTTAAATTAGGCTTTTGGTTTGGGAATGTGTTGGGTTGGGAATTTATTGTCATGTGAGCAAAATTAACTTATACAAAGTGGACAAAAAAGATATTGGATTAACTTACTAACAACATATTAGTGGTTGAGCGCTTGATATTACTGCACTATAGTAGGTAATGATAAATGGGTAATTTACATTTCTTGATTAAGGTCAAATTCGTCAAATGATTCAGTATGTCAATGTTATACTCATTTGGTTAAGAAAAAAAACTCTGAATAATACCCTAGTGGATAAACATGTTACTATTCGTAGTCCAAATTCCACACAATCGTGGCCTTTGTGTTAGTAAATACTGTAAAAAAAAATTGGGAGACTTTGGAAAAAACTAAAGGAGAGAGAAATTTTTTAAAAGAAGTCAAAATGGACAAAATTGCCCTTATTTATTTTTAGATTTCCTAAGGAATCCTTTATATTTGCATGCCTTTGGTTTGAAAGTTGAGAGGTTTTTCTGTTTTTTTTTGGAAAAAGTTTTGGCTTTTTCCAAAAGTGAAAGTTTTTTTGTGGCTAAAATCTAAATTTACTAAAAAAATTCAACCTTCCTTTTTCTTTCTACACTTTCCCCAAGTAGTACTGGGGGCTTACGGTTAAAGGTAAAATTGCCATTGTTTCGTGGTTAACCACTTATAATAGCCACAGTTCTTTTGTGATAGTAAGAAAAAAATAAGTATTATATATAATAAAAGCATCTCCAATTGCCTCTTCAACAATTTGGAATGCTAAAATAAGTGAGTCACATCAACAAAACTCTCTCCAATAGACTTATCAAACTCAGCCACCAGAGCTGCAACCAATTTTTCTCTCTTCAAAACTTACAAGTCGACATTGGCTCTTCAAAACATTTAATTTTGCTTTGGAAGAATAAAACTTACAATGAAAATCATAAAAACCTACACTTTTTCTTTTCAAATAATAAATACATAGATTTTCTTCACATGTTTTTCGTTTTTATTTTTTTATTTTTTTCACAACATTACATTAACTAACTTGAAGGGTTTATTGAAGCAAAAATTATTAAAGTAGCAAACAAACCTTTTCAAATTGCCACATAAATTAACAAAATTTTAATTTAAAGAGTTTTGAAAATGTTCTAAGATAAGTTTGTTTGCCATGGTAATTGGTCATCGTGTCTAATTTTATATCAACCACGAACTAACCGTGGCTTATTTGTTACAAACATACAGTAACCGTGGCTATTAATAGCCACTGATGGCTCATAGTGGCTAGACGAATTGTTCCGTTTGCCCCCGTTTTTATTGTTGTTTTTGCAACTTTTTCTCATAGTAGTGTTAGTTCTTAAACTAAGCTAGAAGCAAATTGGGATTAGGCTAATTGGTCAGGCAATGAGTTCGTCTTTTTGCACTTAAATTTGAGTTATCATCCCCATAAATTAGATTTATTTTTAGAATAATTTAAACTATCATATGTAAAAAATATATATATATATATATATAAAAGACTTGAAATGCCCCCTTTACCCATGCAAGTGATCCACTCAAGTGCACTCATTGGTTTGACTTGGAGTCATTTTATATGGAAATTTCAATTATGACCAAAATCAGACGTACGTTATTTTTAGTAGGTTAGATTACCGCCATAATATGTAGGTTATTTTTTATATAAGTAATACTAGCCTTTCTGCACGCGCTTCCGCGCCTGCGAGAGGCTTTTTAAATTAATATTTATTTTAGATTTAAAAAAGTAATGGGTAGTTGTGTTCCATAAAAATAGGATTCATTATCTGATTTTTCTTTTAATTTTAATTTTTTTAATATGAAAAGGTGTGAATTTATCATATTATCCTTATTTAATTAATAATTTTAATTCTTAATGTTTGGATTAACCATGGGCATTTTATGGTATTATGAATGTTTCACCATTCTCTGCCTTTTGCTTTATATATACTAGCCTCTCTGCACGCGCTTCCGCGCATGCTAGAGGGTTTTTTTAAAAAAAATTTTAATTTATTTTAAAATTAAAAAAAGATAATGAATATTTGTGTTCCATAAAAATAGGACCCATTATCTGAATTTTCTTTTAATTTTAATTTTTTTAATACAAAAAATTGTGAATTTACCATATTATCCTCATTTAATTAATAATTTCAATTCTTAATATTTGCATTAACCAAGGGCATTTTCTGGTATTTTGAATGTTTCATCATTCTCTGCCTTTTGCTTTATATATATAGATATGAGTTCCGATCTCTTGGACCATAGGAGTCCAAGAGATTTGTGGTCACTCACCGTTGGATGTAGATTCAACGGTTCACTCAATCTTGAACTCCTTTTAAGAAACTTTTTTGAACCATTAGATTAATATCCAACGGTGAGTGACCACAATCTCTTGGACTCCTGTGGTCCAAGAGATCAGGACTGATATAGATATATATATAGATAAGTAATATTAAGGAAGGAGGAAAATGAACTTAGGACCTCAAATATAGAAATAAATATTTTTTATCACTTGAGTTGCAAGCTTATATGTAAGTTTATAAGTAAATTATGGATCACTCAATATCTATTGTATACGAACTGAGTGAATATACATGCCAAAACTTTTATACTAAATCAATCCCCAATAAGGTCGGTCCAATTTTTGTGCCATAATCTTATGAAGCAATATTAGTTTGCTTTATTTTTATTTTTTATAGTAGATGTGCAGAACTGCAGTTAAGAACATCTCACATAACTACATCGGTTAAAAATAAAAACTTTAAGCTAAGCTCTATAAAATTAAAAAGAGAAAAGATAACTCAGACACACTCTACGCGTGATTAAAAGAACACAAAAAATATTATCGCTTGCGGGGAGGCAAGTGATGCGTAAGGCTAAGACATATCACATATATTCATGTCAACAATATTGTCAAGCAGAAATGAGGGCTGTAGGGGGCTTAAAGCCAACAGGGATACACGAAATAACATAAATAGTAAGTTTATGTTTGAACCTCCTCAACACCAAGACCTTCCCTCCACCCCAATGATACAAAGCCAGAATTATCTTTCTCAGGGGCTTCTTTGATCTGCTGCTGCAGTCCTTATTGCTCCTCTTGGACCTCCTCATCTCATCTGTCGACGCGTCACCACCAGCTTCTTTATCATTTTGATCTCCTCCTCCTAATTCCCAGTCCAGAGGATAGCTCCTGAGGAACACCCTTCTATTATTGTAGTCTTCATCACGAAAGCTTCTTGTTCTTGTTCCCATGTTTTCTTTGGAAACCATACTTGATTGTATATATTGTTTGTATATATATATATACATATACATTGGGGAGGGTGCCATTAATCCATACTTGATTGTATATATTGTTGAAATTGATTGGTTAGTTTTTATTTTTTGGCTTTTCCAATGTTCCAAATGAACATTGTACCTCTTCAATCTTATATTATTAGGGATATTATTTTCATATGAATCGATCCCCTGCGTACTCTATGAGTTGTTATAGCATTTTATTTATTGTAATTCTTGGTGTGGGACTGATATTCCCATGATGCTTAGTCATCAACCAGTCTCTTGACACGTGCCATAATGTTTGTGCTAATGGGGTTTCTGAATATCAAAATTACAATATTACAAAAAAAAAATTGAAATTTTTTTTAACAAGCAATAATTTGAATTACTTCTAAAGTAATCTAACCTAAAGGGGAAGGGATTCAGACATGACGGGAAGGGGGCAAACTCGCCTCTCCCCAACTGACCTAATGCAATGAAAGAAACTGAAATTTAAAGAAAAAACACTGAATGGATCTGAAATCAAAATTTTAGAGGAGGATAAATGGCTTTTGATTGGTTTATTTATTAGTTATTTATCGTTTATATGAACTTGTTGAATATGCTCCAGGGATTCTCTCACAGAACTAAGAAAAGAACATCAAAACCCACGTAGATGTTGATAAATAAATAAATACAAATAGATAGATGTCACAACAACAGACCATTTTCTCTAAATACAATACCATGGAAGAAAGTTACGAATGGAAGACAAAATAAGCATTCAGACAAAAAAATAAAAATAAAGAGAAGGCATAATATAAGCAGTGTGCCGTGGGGGATGAAAGATCACTTTTCTTTTTTGTTTTTTGAGTAAAAATCCTAAGTATACCACCCACTTCCAAGGCACGTGAAAACCACAACAAATATTTTCCCTTCTCTTGAACTGATTTGGGTTTCTTTTCTTTTGTCTTTTATCCTTTTTAATTCAAACAAGATTATATCCTTCATTTTCTTTTATACAAGTGGTGGTCTAAATTATTATAAATTAATCTAATTTATGGGAATGTTAATTTGAACTTGAGTGAAAGGGAGCGGCCTCACTGCTCTGGCCAATTAGACTAATCCACATATGCAAATTCTTCTTAATGATATGCCAAATTACATTAAATTCTGCACATGTTAGTTAGGCCAAGACAGTGAATTTGACTTATGCACGCAAGTTTGAGTCCCCTCCTCATAAATTAAATTAAATTAATTTATAGTAGTTTAGACATGGCCTAATGTGGCAATCCAGAAATAGTTATGCATATAGAATTGTTTTATGTAGGTTTGTAAGCAAAGAAAGCATATGCGAAAAGTTCCTGGGTTCGAAATCTTAAGGGCTTTTTGAGGCTTAAGTTAGCAATTACATTTAGTAAATAAAGATCAGCAAACAATGATTCATTTTAGGGTTAATTTCGATTTGGTACTCTATAGTTGTACACATAAGGCATTTTTGTACCTCCATTCTCTATTCTACCAATTAAGTACCTCGAATTTATCATTTTTTTCAACGTGGTTCTGATGTTAGGCTTTATGTAGAAATTTCTGTTATTGCTTCTGTGGTAGTCATGGGTCCCACATTAAAAAGAATTTAATAAATCTAAGGTAATTAATTTTTAAAATTGAGAGCATATGAATAAACATGCGTTGTGAGTATAAATGCATTGTACGAAACTGACAATGACCTTTATTTTTTATGTGGATTTTCTAATATATGAAACTACCCTTCTTTTTTATTTTTGGAAGCAATGTCTAGATTTCAATCACTTACTAAAATTCTAAAAAATTTCTCAAAATTCACGAAATTATCAGAATATTCTCGATATTATGAAGTTCTCGGTCGTGAAGAACTCTTCCATTTGAAATGTTAAAATATTCGCTCCATATATGAGCCTCGAACAACACGCATGCAATATGCAATTGTTTACTGTGGAATCACAAATTCCCACCTCAGCTCAGAGCACGCCACATGACCTTTATATATCAAGAATGACAAAAATGTCGTTGTTGAAATGAGAGGGGAACAATCAGGTCAACACCAACTGTACCAGACCCCCTTGAGCTATGCAGACCAGCCCATGTCAGACCCAAGAACACATAGGCTACCAGGCTTGGAAGCAGGCAACAGCCTCGTTCAACCCAACATGGCACAAAGAACGTCAGTTGAGCAGTCTCCTCAGTAGAGGAGGAATTAATGATCGGACGGGACTCATTGCTCGGCAGAGCACATGAACCAGTCAGGTGTCACCACTAAATTCGAAATGGATCGTAACCACCATCTGGGCTACTGCCACAATCTCATTGTCTTCTCCACATCAGAGAAGTGCAAGCCTACAAAGGCTCTTCACGTGCCACCTATCATCTACAACTGCCAATAGTTAGCAGACTGCAGACTCTATAAATAGCCAATAACAAGCCATAAAACGGCTAATGCAATCTTGGTTCACACACTCTGAATCATTCTCCACTCTCTTACTCTATATTTGCATAAACACCATCTGACTTAGGCATTGGAGGTTCCTTGGGAGGAATCATACCGGTGTACTTCCATAAGTTTTGTTCTTGTTATCTACTAGATTTTGCTTATGGTCATGTATTTATAGATACAAGTTACATTATGTTTAAATGTATTAGCTGCTAAAATTTATCATATTCCCAATTTCTTAACTGTTATCGAAGTTACCTCTAAATACAATTTTTTATTATTATAATAATACATAAAAATGCTTGAGGAAACTAAAGCATGTTCAAATATAAATAGGACCTTTAAACCCTACTACATTTCATATTTATACATTTTTCCTAAAATAAAATGGAACTCAATCTAAAATTGCTTAGTGTTTTAGTACCCTAGCATACGTTTATTATTTTTCATAAAATAATATAAATTTAGTATGTTCTTATAAGTTCCTCACGCATTGTCAATTTCTGAATCCTTGCAATATCTAAGCACAAAAATAAAATCATTTCGTTGTCTTATTATTGTTCATTATTGTTAATTAAATAACTCAATCTCCTTAGAGTAATGTTGATGATTTTTTTAACGATAAACTGTCATTTTACCACTAGACTATAGTGACAATCGAACTTAATGTAAGCACTATTAGGGCATCACACACGTTGTGATTAGTTTGAAGTTGTGCTCACAGAAATTGAGTTTAAGTCTAACTCGTCATGTTGTTCATACAGTATGTGATTAAGTATCCTATTGAGCTAAGGAGTCTTAATTCCATAATATAACTGATATGAATATAAGGTTTGGTTGGTAATGAAGTAGAGTCCTAGTTGAATTTGTTGATAGGAAGAATTCATTTAGTTAAACCAATTAAGTATAAAAACAAGGGTCCATGTGTAACACCCTAGGTTGACGTGTTGAGTCCCACATCGATAAACTATTTGGTTGGTCTGGGCTTTCTAAGCGATTGCAAGGAACCTCATTAGTGACTAGTCCTTTTGGGGTATAATGCCGAGGTTGTGTGCACTTCCCTCACTACTACGATTTACTATTTGCGCGACGAACATTTTTTCGTCGCGCAAAAACTGCTCTTGCGACGGGAAAAAAATTCCGTCGCGCAAACAACAGAAAACTAGCGCGACAAAAAGTTTCGTCGCGCAAACAATCTATGAGCGACATAAATTAATTTCGTCGCGCAAAGGTAGTGGATAAAAACCGATTTTTTTTTTTTGGCGCCAAAATCTTGCGCGACGATTTTTGTTGTCGCGCATGACAATATTGCGCGACAATTCTAAGCTTTCGTCGCGCAAAGATGGATAGAAAATTGGCTCTTTTTTTGGCGGTAAAAAAGTTTGCGCGACGAGAATTTTCGTCTCAATAGACAACTTAGCGCGACGAAAAAATGTACCGTCGCGTAAGAAAACGAGGAATACTTATTTTTGGCGCCAAAATGGAGGGTGGATCAATTTTGATTTTGCGCGACGGATATATCTTCGTCGCGTAAAGTGTAATGCCGGTGCTTTCTTGCGCGACGAAATAAGTGATTTGCGCGACGTAATTTAAACCTTGCGCGACGAATAGTATTATGTGCGCGACGAAGTTTTGTGCGACGAATAATGTTATTCGTCGAGCAAAAAAGCAGATGTCGACAGGTAATTGCGCGACGGAAATGTTGTTTTGTGCGACGGAAAAGTGGGTTTTCGCGAAGGCATTTTGCGCGACGGATTTTGGATGTTCGTCGCGCAAAGTCCTTCTTCTTCATATTAGTATCTGCCATTGCAGAGGCAGAATGCAGAAATTGCATTCTGCCTCTTTCTCACTCTCCCTGCCGCTGCTCTGCTGTGAATTCAGTACGTTCATTGGGTATGTATTTTTTGTCGTTAGTTTAAATGTATTAATGTAAATTTGTAGTAACGCTATTAATTTTGTTATCGTTAGGGATATTTGTGATTAGTGATTGGTGGAGAACGATTGAGAAGGTATGTTATTGTAAAAGTTTGTTTGTTATGTTTGTAATTTTTTTGTGAAGTTATATGTGTATAATGTTGTGAAATTGTGCGTGACATAGCACAATGTGTTGTGATGTACGAAGTTAATTGAAATTAACTTCGTATTTTTATTTTTATGTTTAGTAACACGTAGTTTCCTATTCGAGATTAGTTGGATTTCGTGCATGGATGCGTAATGCATGACTGCGGTCCAATTAATTCTTGAATTGTCCCATTATTTGGACAGTTTGGTAATGCATAGTGTTGTCACATAATCTTCGGCTATAGGATTAGGTTTCGATTGTGGAGATTTCGGTGACATCTCGGTACGTTCTTCGGGTGGTACGTAGGTATTTATACCTATGCCCACTTCAAGAACTGTGTCGAGATGCTACCGAAATTAATCCACGTCGAAATCTAATCTCATGTAGCCGTAGGTTACATGACAGGACTATGCATTCCCGAATGGGATAGGGCCCTTACCGGAGGCATAAGGTGACATTATAACTTCGTATGAAGTTGTTGTGATTGTTGTGTCGTGATTGTGGTTTCAGGAATTATGAGCAGAAGGTGGATACAGAACCCGAATAGATGCGCAAACGAATACTTGGATGGAATCGAGGATTTTATTGAGTTTGCACGTAGACACAACCCGGGTGCAACTAGAATCCGTTGTCCTTGTAGGAGGTGTAACAACACGTTGTGGGAGACAATTGAAAATGTTGGATTTCATTTAGTAAGGAATGGAATGATTGAAACATATAGCATTTGGAACCTTCACGGCGAACAAGTAGACCATGCTTCGTCTTCAAATGCCCCAAGAGTGGACAATGTTGAACCTATTGTGGATCCTAATGATCAAGTCATGGGTATTATACAGGATGCTTTTCCATTCGCATCGACCAACATCAATCAGGACACTACTACAAAAAAGCAAAAAGACGACGGTAAATCACCGTCGTGTATTTGGTTTTTCAATGGTCGTGGAATCCACCGTCATCTTTTCCCTCATAAACCACGACGCTAAATAACCGTCGTTGTTAAACAATACAACGTCATCAAAAAATACAAAACGACGTCTTTGTACTGCAAAAGATCTAAAAAAAGCAATCGATGATGATAATAGACGACCAATTCTCTAAAAAGACCGTCGTTAAAAAGGGAAAATATGACACATATTAAGAGAACAAGGCCGCAAGATAGACATACAACGACGACAATAAAAATACGCCGACGTTAAATATAATTTTCACGACAATAAAAAATATGACGTCTTTAAATACATTAGAAGACGACGTTATTGATACCTACTACGTCGCACATATAAACACAACCGTCGTACAATTAATTTTCCACTTCGATTTTTTGATAAAAGATGACGTGGAAATAGTTGTCAGTGTCATTATTTACGACGTATGTGTTTCTATAGTAGACGTTGAAAAACTAAACAACGTCAGTTACAAATATATGAGAGTCGTATTAAAAAATTTATACGTCCTATTTTCAGAAACAAACAACGACCATAAATATTAGACGTTGTTAAATACAACAACGTCGGAAAACAATAAAAACAGACGTGTTTAGTCTGCTAAAGTTCTACAACGTCTCTTATTTACAAAAAACCGTCGTGAAATAAATTTTCCACTTCGATTTTTCTAAAAAAGATGACGTGGAAATAGTTGTCAGTGTCATTATTTACGACGTATACATTTATATAGTCGACGTTGTATTTATATGTATTCATTACTCACGACGCACTTAATAATATAGACGACGTTGAACGTCTAAACAACGTCGGTTCCAAATAAATGAGAGCCGTATTACAGAACATATAGACGGCGTAGATTATGATGGGAGCCGTATTACAAATAACGTCGTTTAATTGTTATTAGACGGCGGTTATAATGAATTTCCGTCGGAATTAATTTCGTTCCTCTTCGTTTATAAAAGAACTTGCGACGTGGAAAATGTATGATGACGTCGTATTTTTTAACGTTCAGATTACATATCTCGTTTTTTAGACGTCGGTATTATGGGATTGGAGTCGTGTTATTTTGAATTACATGGCGGTTCTTTATCCTTCACCGACGTGATATCCTGAATAATTGCTTCACAATAGCGTCGTGGTTCTTCATTGTTACGTTGCTTTAAGACGTCGGTAAATATGCTGAATAACTGATTCACAATAACGTCGTGTTTTATTGACGTAGAAAGTGAGAAATCACATTACATTATATACAAAATTAATGTCATACACTGCCAA